>NW_027464586.1:43194108-43510465 GCF_043290135.1 Rhipicephalus microplus
TGTGCCACGGAGACAGTCGTGCTCCACTCTCACCACCGTCAGAACATTTCTTCAGAGCTATCAGCCCAAAGAAAAAAAAGCGCCGCACCACCACCAGGTGGGCTCGAACCTCCAACCATTCGGTTAATAGCCGATCGCGCTAGCCAATAGCGCCATGGAGACAGTCCTGCTCCACTCTCACCACCATCAGAACATATCTTCAAAGCTATCAGCCCAAAGAAAAAAAAGCAACACACCATTCCTGGGTGGGCTCGAACCTCCAACCTTCCAGTTAACAGCCCATCGCGCTAGCCAATTGCGCCACGGAGAGAGTCGTGCTCCAATCACACCACCATCACAACATATCTTCAAAGCTATCAGCGCAAAGAAAAAAAAGCACCGCCCCGCCACCGCGTGGGCTCGAACCTCCAACCTCTCGGTTACCAGCCGATCGCGCTAGCCGATTGCGCCAAGGAGACAGTCATGCTCCACTCTCACCACCGTCAGAACATTTCTTCAGAGATATCAGCCAAAAGAAAAAAAGCGCTGCACCACCATCGGGTGGGCTCGAACCTCAAACCTTTCGGTTAACAGCCAATCGCGCTAGCCAATTGTGCCACGGAGACAGTCGTGCTCCACTCTCACCACCGTCAGAACATTTCTTCAGAGCTATCAGCCCAAAGAAAAAAAAGTGCCGCACCACCACCAGGTGGGCTCGAACCTCCAACCTTTCGGTTAACAGCCGATCGCGCTAGCCAATAGCGCCATGGAGACAGTCCTGCTTCACTCTCACCACCATCAGAACATATCTTCAAAGCTATCAGCCCAAAGAAAAAAAAGCAACACACCATTCCTGGGTGGGCTCGAACCTCCAACCTTTCAGTTAACAGCCCATCGCGCTAGCCAATTGCGCCACGGAGAGAGTCGTGCTTCAATCACACCACCATCACAACATATCTTCAAAGCTATCAGCCCAAAGAAAAAAAAGCACCGCACCGCCACCGCGTGGGCTCGAACCTCCAACCTCTCGGTTACCAGCCGATCGCGCTAGCCAATTGCGCCATGGAGACAGTCCTGCTCCTCTCACCACCATCAGAACATATCTTCAAAGCTATCAGCCCAAAGAAAAAAAAAGCAACACACCACTCCCGGGAGGGCTCGAACCTCCAACCTTTCAGTTAACAGCCGATCGCGCGAGCCAATTGCGCCACGGAGACAGTCGTGCTCCACTCCCACCACCGTCAGAACATTTCTTCAGAGCTATCAGCCCAAAGGAAAAAAGCGCCGCACCACCACCGGGTGGGCTCGAGCGTCCAACCTTTCGGTTAATAGCCCATCGCGCTAGTCAATTACGCCATGGAGACAGTCGTGCTCAACTCTCACCACCATCAGAACATATCTTCAAATCTATCAGCGCAAAGAAAAAAGCAACACACCACTCCCGGGAGGGCTCGAACCTCCAACCTTTCGGTTAACAGCCGATTGCGCTAGCCAATTGCGCCAAGGAGACAGTCATGCTCCACACTCACCACCGTCAGAACATTTCTTCAGAGCTATCAGCCCAAAGAAAAAAAAGCGCTGCACCACCATCGGGTGCGCTCGAACCTCCAACCTTTCGGTTAACAGACCATCGCGCTAGCCAATTACGCCACGGAGACAGTCGTGCTCCACTCTCACCACCATCAGAACATATCTTCAAAGCTATAAGCTCAAAGAAAAAAAGCAACACACCACTCCCGGGAGTGCTCGAACCTCCAACCTTTTGGTTAACAGCCGATCGCGCTAGCCTATTGCGCCACGGAGACAGTCGTGCTCCACTCCCACCACCATCAGAACATATCTTCAAAGCTATAAGCGCAAAGAAAAAAAGCAACACACCACTCCCGGGAGGGCTCGAACCTCCAACCTCTCGGTTAAAAGCCCATCGCGCTAGCCAATTGCGCCACGGAGACAGTCGTGCTCCACTCCCACCACCATCAGAACATATCTTCAAAGCTATCAGCGCAAAGAAAAAAGCAACACACCACTCCCGAGAGAGCTCGAACCTCCAACCTTTCAGTTAACAGCCCATCGCGCTAGCCAATTGCGCCACGGAGACAGTCGTGCTCCACTCTCACCACCAACACAACATATCTTCAAAGCTATCAGCCCAAAGGAAAAAAAGCACCGCACCACCACCGCGTGGGCTCGAACTTCCAACCTTTCGGTTAACAGCGGAACGTGCTAGCCGATTGCGCCAAGGAGACAGTCATGCTCCACTCTCACCACCGTCAGAACATTTCTTCAGAGATATCAGCCAAAAGAAAAAAAGCGCTGCACCACCA
Source organism: Rhipicephalus microplus (assembly GCF_043290135.1). Lineage (NCBI taxonomy): Eukaryota > Metazoa > Arthropoda > Arachnida > Ixodida > Ixodidae > Rhipicephalus > Rhipicephalus microplus. The sequence continues at coordinate 43,196,412 of NW_027464586.1, forward strand.
TCGGGTGGGCTCGAACCTCCAACCTTTCGGTTAACAGCCAATCGCGCTAGCCAATTGTGCCACGGAGACAGTCGTGCTCCACTCTCACCACCGTCAGAACATTTCTTCAGAGCTATCAGCCCAAAGAAAAAAAAGCGCCGCACCACCACCGGGTGGGCTCGAACCTCCAACCATTCGGTTAATAGCCGATCGCGCTAGCCAATAGCGCCATGGAGACAGTCCTGCTCCACTCTCAACACCATCAGAACATATCTTCAAAGCTATCAGCCCAAAGAAAAAAAAGCAACACACCATTCCTGGGTGGGCTCGAACCTCCAACCTTCCAGTTAACAGCCCATCGCGCTAGCCAATTGCGCCACGGAGAGAGTCGTGCTCCAATCACACAACCATCACAACATATCTTCAAAGCTATCAGCCCAAAGAAAAAAAAGCACCGCCCCGCCACCGCGTGGGCTCGAACCTCCAACCTCTCGGTTACCAGCCGATCGCGCTAGCCAATTGCGCCACGGAGACAGTCCTGCTCCACTCTCACCACCATCAGAACATATCTTCAAAGCTATCAGCCCAAAGAAAAAAAAAGCAACACACCACTCCCGGGAGGGCTCGAACCTCCAACCTTTCAGTTAACAGCCGATCGCGCTAGCCAATTGCGCCACGGAGACAGTCGTGCTCCACTCCCACCACCGTCAGAACATTTCTTCAGAGCTATCAGCCCAAAGGAAAAAAGCGCCGCACCACCACCGGGTGGGCTCGAGCGTCCAACCTTTCGGTTCATAGCCCATCGCGCTAGCCAATTACGCCACGGAGAAAGTCATGCTCCACTCTCACCACCGTCAGAACATTTCTTCAGAGCTATCAGCCAGAAGAAAAAAAGCGCTGCACCACCATCGGGTGGGCTCGAACCTCCAACCTTTCGGTTAACAGCCAATCGCGCTAGCCAATTGTGCCACGGAGACAGTCGTGCTCCACTCTCACCACCGTCAGAACATATCTTCAAAGCTATCAGCACAAAGAAAAAAGCAACACACCACTCCCGGGAGGGCTCGAACCTCCAACCTTTCGGTTAACAGCCGATCGCGCTAGCCAATTGCGCAAAGGAGACAGTCATGCTCCACTCTCACCACCGTCAGAACATTTCTTCAAAGCTATCAGCCAAAAGAAAAAAAAGCGCTGCACCACCATCGGGTGGGCTCGAACCTCCAACCTTTCGGTTAACAGCCCATCGCGCTAGCCAATTGCGCCACGAAGACAGTCATGCTCCACTCTCACCACCGTCAGAACATTTCTTCAGAGCTATCAGCCCAAAGAAAAAAAAGCGCCGCACCACCACCGGGTGGGCTCAAACCTCCAACCTTTCGGTTAATACCCCATCGCTCTAGCCAATTACGCCACGGAGACAGTCGTGCTCTACTCTCACCACCATCAGAACATATCTTCAAAGCCATCAGCCCAAAGAAAAAAAAGCAACACACCACTCCCGGGAGGGCTCGAACCTCCAACCTTTCAGTTAACAGCCGATCGCGCTAGCCAATTGCGCCACGGAGACAGTCGTGCTCCACTCCCACCACCGTCAGAACATTTCTTCAGAGCTATCAGCCCAAGGAAAAAAAGCGCCGCACCACCACCGGGTGGGCTCGAGCGTCCAACCTTTCGGTTCATAGCCCATCGCGCTAGCCAATTACGCCACGGAGACAGGCGTGCTCAACTCTCACCACCATCAGAACATATCTTCAAAGCTATCAGCGCAAAGAAAAAAGCAAAACACCACTCCCGGGAGGGCTCGAACCTCCAACCTTTCAGTTAACAGCCGATCGCGCTAGCCAATTGCGCCACGGAGACAGTCGTGCTCCACTCCCACCACCGTCAGAACATTTCTTCAGAGCTATCAGCCCAAGGGAAAAAAGCGCCGCACCACCACCGGGTGGGCTCGAGCGTCCAACCTTTCGGTTCATAGCCCATCGCGCTAGCCAATTACGCCACGGAGACAGTCGTGCTCAACTCTCACCACCATCAGAACATATCTTCAAAGCTATAAGCTCAAAGAAAAAAAGCAAAACACCACTCCCGGGAGGGCTCGAACCTCCAACCTTTCAGTTAACAGCCGATCGCGCTAGCCAATTGCGCCACGGAGACAGCCGTGCTCCACTTCCACCACCATCAGAACATATCTTCAAAGCTATCAGCGCAAAGAAAAAAGCAACACACCACTCCCGGGAGAGCTCGAACCTCCAACCTTTGAGTTAACAGCCCATCGCGCTAGCCAATTGCGCCACGGAGACAGTCGTGCTCCACTCTCACCACCATCACAACATATCTTCAAAGCTATCAGCCTAAAGGAAAAAAAGCACCGCACCACCACCGCGTGGGCTCGAACTTCCAACCTTTCGGTTAATAGCCGAACGTGCTAGCCGATTGCGCCAAGGAGACAGTCATGCTCCACTCTCACCACCGTCAGAACATTTCTTCAGAGCTATCAGCCAGAAGAAAAAAAGCGCTGCACCACCATCGGGTGGGCTCGAACCTCCAACCTTTCGGTTAACAGCCAATCGCGCTAGCCAATTGTGCCACGGAGACAGTCGTGCTCCACTCTCACCACCGTCGGAACATTTATTCAGAGCTATCAGCCCAAAGAAAAAAAAGCGCCGCACCACCACCAGGTGGGCTCGAACCTCCAACCTTTCGGTTAACAGCCGATCGCGCTAGCCCATTGCGCCATTGAGACAGTCCTGCTCCACTCTCACCACCATCAGAACATATCTTCAAAGCTATCAGCCCAAAGCAAAAAAAGCAACACACCATTCCTGGGTGGGCTCGAACCTCCAACCTTTCAGTTAACAGCCCATCGCGCTAGCCAATTGCGCAACGGAGAGAGTTGTTCTCCAATCACACCACCATCACAACATATCTTCAAAGCTATCAGCCCAAAGAAAAAAAAGCACCGCCCCGCCACCGCGTGGGCTCGAACCTCCAACCTCTCGGTTACCAGCCGATCGCGCTAGCCAATTGCGCCACGGAGTCAGTCCTGCTCCACTCTCACCACCATCAGAACATATCTTCAAAGCTATCAGCCCAAAGAAAAAAAAGCAACACACCACTCCCGGGAGGGCTCGAACCTCCAACCTTTCAGTTAACAGCCGATCGCGCTAGCCAATTGCGCCACGGAGACAGTCGTGCTCCACTCCCACCACCGTCAGAACATTTCTTCAGAGCTATCAGCCCAAAGGAAAAAAGCGCCGCACCACCACCGGGTGGGCTCGAGCGTCCAACCATTCGGTTAATAGCCCATCGCGCTAGCCAATTACGCCACGGAGACAGTCGTGCTCAACTCTCACCACCATCAGAACATATCTTCAAAGCTATCAGCACAAAGAAAAAAGCAACACACCACTCCCGGGAGGGCTCGAACCTCCAACCTTTCGGTTAACAGCCGATCGCGCTAGCCAATTGCGCCAAGGAGACAGTCATGCTCCACTCTCACCACCGTCAGAACATTTCTTCAAAGCTATGAGCCAAAAAAAAAAAGCGCTGCACCACCATCGGGTGGGCTCGAACCTCCAACCTTTCGGTTAACAGCCCATCGCGCTAGCCAATTGCGCCACGGAGACAGTCATGCTCCACTCTCACCACCGTCAGAACATTTCTTCAGAGCTATCAGCCCAAAGAAAAAAAAGCGCCGCACCACCACCGGGTGGTCTCAAACCTCCAACCTTTCGGTTAATACCCCATCGCTCTAGCCAATTACGCCACGGAGACAGTCGTGCTCCACTCTCACCACCATCAGAACATATCTTCAAAGCTATAAGCGCAAAGAAAAAAAAGCAACACACCACTCCCGGGAGTGCTCGAACCTCCAACCTTTTGGTTAACAGCCGATCGCGCTAGCCAATTGCGCCACGGAGACAGTCGTGCTCCACTCCCACCACCATCAGAACATATCTTCAAAGCTATCAGCGCAAAAAAAAGCAACACACCACTCCCGGGAGAGCTCGAACCTCCAACCATTCGGTTAACAGCCGATCGCGCGAGCCAATTGCGCCACGGAGACAGTCGTGCTCCACTCTCACCACCGTCAGAACATTTCTTCAGAGCTATCAGCCCAAAGAAAAAAAAGCGCCGCACCACCACCTGGTGGGCTCAAACCTCCAACCTTTCGGTTAACAGCCCATCGCGCTAGCCAATTGCGCCACGGAGACAGTCGTGCTCCACTCCCACCACCATCAGAACATATCTTCAAAGCTATCAGCCCAAAGGAAAAAAAGCACCGCACCACCACCGCGTGGGCTCGAACTTCCAACCTTTCGGTTAACAGCGGAACGTGCTAGCCGATTGCGCCAAGGAGACAGTCATGCTCCACTCTCACCACCGTCAGAACATTTCTTCAGAGATATAAGCCAAAAGAAAAAAAGCGCTGCACCACCATCGGGTGGGCTCGAACCTCCAACCTTTCGGTTAACAGCCAATCGCGCTAGCCAATTGTGTCACGGAGACTGTCGTGCTCCACTCTCACCACCGTGAGAACATTTCTTCAGAGCTATCAGCCCAAAGAAAAAAAAGCGCCGCACCACCACCAGGTGGGCTCGAACCTCCAACCTTTCGGTTAACAGCCGATCGAGCTAGCCAATAGCGCCATGGAGACAGTCCTGCTCCACTCTCACCACCATCAGAACATATCTTCAAAGCTATCAGCCAAAAGAAAAAAAAGCAACACACCATTCCTGGGTGGGCTCGAACCTCCAACCTTTCAGTTAACAGCCCATCGCGCTAGCCAATTGCGCCATGGAGAGAGTCGTGCTCCATTCACACCACCATCACAACATAACTTCAAAGCTATCAGCCCAAAGAAAAAAACACCGCACCGCCACCGCGTGGGCTCGAACCTCCAACCTCTCGGTCACCAGCCGATCGCGCTAGCCAATTGCGCCACGGAGATAGTCCTGCTCCACTCTCACCACCATCAGAACATTTCTTCAGAGGTATCAGCCCAAAGAAAAAAAGCGCCGCACCACCACCGGGTGGGCTCAAACCTCCAACCTTTCGGTTATTACCCCATCGCGCTAGCCAATTACGCCACGGAGACAGTCGTGCTCCACTCTCACCACCATCAGAACATATCTCCAAAGCTATAAGCGCAAAGAAAAAACAAGCAACACACCACTCCCGGGAGTGCTCGAACCTCCAATCTTTTGGTTAACAGCCGATCGCGCTAGCCAATTGCGCCACGGAGACAGTCGTGCTCCACTCCCAGCACCATCAGAACATATCTTCAAAGCTATCAGCGCAAAGAAAAAAGCAACACACCACTCCTGGGAGAGCTCGAACCTCCAACCTTTCGGGTAACAGCCGATCGCGCTAGCCAATTGCGCCACGGAGACAGTCGTGCTCCACTCTCACCACCGTCAGAACATTTCTTCAGAGCTATCAGCCCAAAGAAAAGAAAGCGCCGCACCACCACCGGGTGGGCTCGAACCTCCAACCTTTCGGTTAATAGCCCATCGTGCTAGCCAATTACGCCACGGAGACAGTCGTGCTCCACTCTCACCACCATCAGAACATATCTTCAAAGCTATAAGCGCAAAGAAAAAAAGCAACACACCACTCCCGGGAGGGCTCGAACCTCCAACCTTTCGGTTAACAGCCGATCGCGCTAGCCAATTGCGCCACGGAGACAGTCGTGCTCCACTCCCACCACCATCAGAACATATCTTCAAAGCTATCAGCGCAAAGAAAAAAGCAACACACCACTCCCGGGAGAGCTCGAACCTCCAACCTTTCAGTTAACAGCCCATCGCGCTAGCCAATTGCGCCACGGAGACAGTCGTGCTCCACTCTCACCACCATCACAACATAACTTCAAAGCTATCAGCCCAAAGGAAAAAAAGCACCGCACCACCACCACGTGGGCTCGAACTTCCAACCTTTCGGTTAACAGCCGAACGTGCTAGCCGATTGCGCCAAGGAGACAGTCATGCTCCACTCTCACCACCGTCAGAACATTTCTTCATAGCTGTCAGCCAAAAGAAAAAAAGTGCTGCACCACCATCGGGTGGGCTCGAACCTCCAACCTTTCGGTTAATAGCCCACCGCGCTAGCCAATTACGCCTCGGAGACAGTCGTGCTCCACTCTCACCACCGTCAGAACATTTCTTCATAGCTATCAGCCCAAAGAAAAAAAAGCGCCGCACCACCACCAGGTGGGCTCGAACCTTCAACCTTTCGGTTAACAGCCGATCGAGCTAGCCAATAGCGCCATGGAGACAGTCCTGCTCTACTCTCACCACCATCAGAACATATCTTCAAAGCTATCAGCCCAAAGAAAAAAAAGCAACACACCATTCTTGGGTGGGCTGGAACCTCCAACCTTTCAGTTAACAGCCCATCGCGCTAGCCAATTGCGCCACGGAGAGAGTCGTGCTCCAATCACACCACCATCACAACATATCTTCAAAGCTATCAGCCCAAAGAATAAAAAGCACCGCACCGCCACCGCGTGGGCTCGAACCTCCAACCTCTCGGTCACCAGCCGATCGCGCTAGCCAATTGCGCCACGGAGACAGTCCTGCTCCACTCTCACCACCATCAGAACATATCTTCAAAGCTATCAGCCCAAAGAAAAAAACGCAACACACCACTCCCGGGAGGGCTCGAACCTCCAACCTTTCAGTTAACAGCCGATCGCGCTAGCCAATTGCGCCACGGAGACAGTCGTGCTCCACTCCCACCACCGTCAGAACATTTCTTCAGAGCTATCAGCCCAAAGGAAAAAAGCGCCGCACCACCACCGGTGGGCTCGAGCGTCCAACCTTTCGGTTAATAGCCCATCGCGCTAGCCAATTACGCCATGGAGACAGTCGTGCTCAACCCTCACCACCATCAGAACATATCTTCAAAGCTATCAGCGCAAAGAAAAAAGCAACACACCACTCCCGGGAGGGCTCGAACATCCAACCTTTCGGTTAACAGCCGATCGCGCTAGCCAATTGCGCCAAGGAGACAGTCATGCTCCACTCTCACCACCGTCAGAACATTTCTTCAGAGCTATCAGCCCAAAGAAAAAAAAGCGCTGCACCACCATCGGGTGGGCTCTAACCTCCAACCTTTCGGTTAACAGCCCATCGCGCTAGCCAATTGCGCCACGGAGACAGTAATGCTCCACTCTCACCAGCGTCAGAACATTTCTTCAGAGCTATCAGCCCAAAGAAAAAAAGCGCCGCACCACCACCGGGTGGGCTCAAACCTCCAACCTTTCGGTTATTACCCCATCGCGCTAGCCAATTACGCCACGGAGACAGTCGTGCTCCACTCTCACCACCATCAGAACATATCTCCAAAGCTATAAGCGCAAAGAAAAAAAAGCAACACACCACTCCCGGGAGTGCTCGAACCTCCAATCTTTTGGTTAACAGCCGATCGCGCTAGCCAATTGCGCCACGGAGACAGTCGTGCTCCACTCCCACCACCATCAGAACATATCTTCAAAGCTATCAGCGCAAAGAAAAAAGCAACACACCACTCCCGGGAGAGCTCGAACCTCCAACCTTTCGGTTAACAGCCGATCGCGCTAGCCAATTGCGCCACGGAGACAGTCGTGCTCCACTCTCACCACCGTCAGAACATTTCTTCAGAGCTATCAGCCTAAAGAAAAGAAAGCGCCGCACCACCACCGGGTGGGCTCGAACCTCTAACCTTTCGGTTAATAGCCCATCGTGCTAGCCAATTACGCCACGGAGACAGTCGTGCTCCACTCTCACCACCATCAGAACATATCTTCAGAGCTATAAGCGCAAAGAAAAAAAGCAACACACCACTCCCGGGAGAGCTCGAACCTCCAACCTTTGAGTTAACAGCCCATCGCGCTAGCCAGTTGCGCCACGGAGACAGTCGTGCTCCACTCTCACCACCATCACAACATATCTTCAAAGCTATCAGCCTAAAGGAAAAAAAGCACCGCACCACCACCGCGTGGGCTCGAACTTCCAACCTTTCGGTTAATAGCCGAACGTGCTAGCCGATTGCGCCAAGGAGACAGTCATGCTCCACTCTCACCACCGTCAGAACATTTCTTCAGAGCTATCAGCCAGAAGAAAAAAAGCGCTGCACCACCATCGGGTGGGCTCGAACCTCCAACCTTTCGGTTAACAGCCAATCGCGCTAGCCAATTGTGCCACGGAGACAGTCGTGCTCCACTCTCACCACCGTCAGAACATTTCTTCAGAGCTATCAGCCCAAAGAAAAAAAAGCGCCGCACCACCACCAGGTGGGCTCGAACCTCCAACCTTTCGGTTAACAGCCGATCTCGCTAGCCCATTGCGCCATTGAGACAGTCCTGCTCCACTCTCACCACCATCAGAACATATCTTCAAAGCTATCAGCCCAAAGAAAAAAAAGCAACACACCATTCCTGGGTGGGCTCGAACCTCCAACCTTTCAGTTAACAGCCCATCGCGCTAGCCAATTGCACCACGGAGAGAGTCGTTCTCCAATCACACCACCATCACAACATATCTTCAAAGCTATCAGCCCAAAGAAAAAAAAGCACCGCCCCGCCACCGCGTGGGCTCGAATCTCCAACCTCTCGGTTACCAGCCGATCGCGCTAGCCAATTGCGCCACGGAGACAGTCCTGCTCCACTCTCACCACCATCAGAACATATCTTCAAAGCTATCAGCCCAAAGAAAAAAAAGCAACACACCACTCCCGGAAGGGCTCGAACCTCCAACCTTTCAGTTAACAGCCGATCGCGCTAGCCAATTGCGCCACGGAGACAGTCGTGCTCCACTCCCACCACCGTCAGAACATTTCTTCAGAGCTATCAGCCCAAAGGAAAAAAGCGCCGCACCACCACCGGGTGGGCTCGAGCGTCCAACCATTCGGTTAATAGCCCATCGCGCTAGCCAATTACGCCACGGAGACAGTCGTGCTCAACTCTCACCACCATCAGAACATATCTTCAAAGCTATCAGCACAAAGAAAAAAGCAACACACCACTCCCAGGAGGGCTCGAACCTCCAACCTTTCGGTTAACAGCCGATCGCGCTAGCCCATTGCGCCATTGAGACAGTCCTGCTCCACTCTCACCACCATCAGAACATATCTTCAAAGCTATCAGCCCAAAGAAAAAAAGCAACACACCATTCCTGGGTGGGCTCGAACCTCCAACCTTTCAGTTAACAGCCCATCGCGCTAGCCAATTGCGCCAAGGAGAGAGTCGTTCTCCAATCACACCACCATCACAACATATCTTCAAAGCTATCAGCCCAAAGAAAAAAAAGCACCGCCCCGCCACCGCGTGGGCTCGAACCTCCAACTTCTCGGTTACCAGCCGATCGCGCTAGCCATTTGCGCCACGGAGACAGTCCTGCTCCACTCTCACCACCATCAGAACATATCTTCAAAGCTATCAGCCCAAAGAAAAAAAAGCAACACACCACTCCCGGAAGGGCTCGAACCTCCAACCTTTCAGTTAACAGCCGATCGCGCTAGCCAATTGCGCCACGGAGACAGTCGTGCTCCACTCCCACCACCGTCAGAACATTTCTTCAGAGCTATCAGCCCAAAGGAAAAAAGCGCCGCACCACCACCGGGTGGGCTCGAGCGTCCAACCATTCGGTTAATAGCCCATCGCGCTAGCCAATTACGCCACGGAGACAGTCGTGCTCAACTCTCACCACCATCAGAACATATCTTCAAAGCTATCAGCACAAAGAAAAAAGCAACACACCACTCCCGGGAGGGCTCGAACCTCCAACCTTTCGGTTAACAGCCGATCGCGCTAGCCAATTGCGCCAAGGAGACAGTCATGCTCCACTCTCACCACCGTCAGAACATTTCTTCAGAGCTATCAGCCCAAAGAAAAAAAGCACCGCACCACCAACGCGTGGGCTCGAACCTTTCGGTTAACAGCCGATAGCACTAGCCAATTGCGCCATGGAGACAGTCCTGCTCCACTCTCCCCACCATCAGAACATATCTTGAAAGCTATCAGCGCAAAGAAAAAAAAGCAACACACCACTCCCGGGAGGGCTCGAACCTCCAACCTTTCGGTTAACAGCCGATCGCGCTAGCCAATTGCGCCACGGAGACAGTCGTGCTCCACTCCCACCACCATCAGAACATATCTTCAAAGCTATCAGCGCAAAGAAAAAAGCAGCACACCACTCCCGGGAGAGGTCGAACCTCCAACCTTTCGGTTAACAGCCAATTGCGCTAGCCAATTGCGCCACGGAGACAGTCCTGCTCCACTCTCACCACCGTCAGAACAATTCTTCAGAGCTAACAGCCCAAAGGAAAAAAGCGCCGCACTACCACCGGGTGGGCTCGAACCTCCAACCTTTCGGTTAACAGCCGATCGCGCTAGCCAATGGCGCCACGGAGATAGTCGTGTTCCTTTCTCACCACCAACAGAACATATCTTCAAAGCTATCAGCGCAAAGAAAAAAGCAACACACCACTCCCGGGAGCGCTTGAACCTCGAACCTTTCGGTTAACAGCCGATCGCGCTAGCCAATTGCGCCGCGGATACAGTCGTGCTCCACTCTCACCACCATCAGAACAAAAGCTATAAGCGCAAAGAAAAAAGCAACACACCACTCCCGAGAGGGCTCGAACCTCCAACTTTTCCGTTAACAACCGATCGCGCTAGCCAATTGCGCCACGGAGACAGTCCCGCTCCACTCTCACCACCATCAGAACATATCTTCAAAGCTATCAGCCGAAAGAAAAAAAAGCGCCGCACCACCACCGGGTGGGCTCGAACCTCCAACCTTTCGGTTAACAGCCGATCCCGTTAGCCAATTGCGCCACGGAGACAGTCCCCCTCCACTCTCACCACCGTCAGAACATATCTTTAAAGCTATCAGCGCAAAAAAAAAAGCAACACACCACTCCCGGGAGGGCTTGAACCTCGAACCTTTCGGTTAACAGCCGATCGCGCTAGCCAATTGCGCCACGGAGACAGTCGTGCTCTACTCTCACCACCATCAGAACAAAAGCTATCAGCACAAAGAAAAAAGCAACACACCACTCCCGAGAGGGCTCGAACCTCCAACCTTTCGGATAACAGCCGATCGCGCCAGCCAATTGCGCCACGGAGACAGTCCCGCTCCACTCTCACCACCATCAGAACATATGTTCAAACCTATCAGCGCAAAAAAAAGCAACACACCACTCCCGGGAGAGCTCGAACCTCCAACCTTTCGGTTAACAGCCGATCGCGCTAGCCAATTCCGCCACGGAGACAGTCCCGCTCCGCTCTCACAACCATCAGAACATGTCTTCAAAGCTATCAGCCCAAAGAAAAAAAAGCACCGCACCACCACAGGGTGGGCTCGAACCTCCAACCTTTCGGTTAAAAGCCAATCGCGCTAGCCGATTGCGCCACGGAGACAGTCCTGCTCCACTTTCTCCACCATCAGAACATATCTTCAAAGCTATCAGCCCAAAGAAAAAGAAGCACCGCACCACCACCGGGTGGGCTCGAACATTCAACGTTTCGGTTAACAGCCGATCGCGCTAGCCAATTGCGCCACGGAGACAGTCCTGCTCCACTCTCACCACCATCAGAACATATCTTCAAAGCTATCAGCCCAAAGAAAAAAAAGCGCCACACCACCACCTGGTGGGCTCGAACCTCAACCTTTCGGTTAACAGCCGATCGCGCCAGCCAATTGCGCCACGGAGACAGTCGTGCTCCACTCTCACCACCATCAGAACATATCTTCAAAGCTATCAGCGCAAAGAAAAAAGCAACACACCACTCCCGGGATGGCTCGAACGTCCAACCTTTCGGTTAACAGCTGATCGCGCTAGCCAATTGCGCCACGGAGACAGTCATGCTTCACTCTCACCACCGTCAGAACATTTCTTCAGAGCTATCAGCCCAAAGAAAAAAAATCGCCGCACCACCATCGGGTGGGCTCGAACCTCCAACCTTTCGGTTAAGAGCCCATGGCGCTAGCCAATTGCGCCACGGATACAGTCATGCTCCACTCTCACCATCGTCAGAAGATATCTTCAAAGCTATCAGCGCAAAGAAAAAAAAGCAACACACCACTCCCGGGAGGGCTTGAACCTCCAACCTTTCGGTTAACAGCCGATCACGCTAGCCAATTGCGCCACGGAGACAGTCGTGCTCCACTCCCACCACCATCAGAACATAGCTTCAAAGCTATCAGCGCAAAGAAAGAAGCAACACACCACTCCCGGGAGAGGTCGAACCTCCAACCTTTCGGTTAACAGCCGATTGCGCTAGCCAATGGCGCCACGGAGACAGTCCTGCTCCACTCTCACCACCGTCAGAACAATTCTTCAGAGCTATCAGCCCAAAGGAAAAAAAGCGCCGCACCACCACCGGGTGGGCTCGAACCTCCAACATTTTGGTTAACACCAGATCGCGCTAGCCAATTGCGCAAAGGAGAGAGTCGTGCTCCACTCTCACCACCAACAGAACATATCTTCAAAGCTATCAGCGCAAAGAAAAAAGCAACACACCACTCCCGGGAGGGCTTGAACCTCGAACCTTTCGGTTAACAGCCGATCGCGCTAGCCAATTGCGCCACGGAGACAGTCCTGCTCCACTCTCACCACCATCAGAACAAAAGCTATAAGCGCAAAGAAAAAAGCAACACACCACTCCCGAGAGGGCTTAAACCTCCAACTTTTCCGTTAACAGCCACTCGCGCTAGCCAATTGCGCCACGGAGACAGTCATGGTCCACTCTCACCACCGTCAGAACATTTCTTCAGAGCTATCAGCCCAAAGAAAAAAAGCACCGCACCACCAACGCGTGGGCTCGAACCTTTCGGTTAACAGCCGATAGCACTAGCCAATTGCGCCATGGAGACAGTCCTGCTCCACTCTCCCCACCATCAGAACATATCTTGAAAGCTATCAGCGCAAAGAAAAAAAAGCAACACACCACTCCCGGGAGGGCTCGAACCTCCAACCTTTCGGTTAACAGCCGATCGCGCTAGCCAATTGCGCCACGGAGACAGTCGTGCTCCACTCCCACCACCATCAGAACATATCTTCAAAGCTATCAGCGCAAAGAAAAAAGCAGCACACCACTCCCGGGAGAGGTCGAACCTCCAACCTTTCGGTTAACAGCCAATTGCGCTAGCCAATTGCGCCACGGAGACAGTCCTGCTCCACTCTCACCACCGTCAGAACAATTCTTCAGAGCTAACAGCCCAAAGGAAAAAAGCGCCGCACTACCACCGGGTGGGCTCGAACCTCCAACCTTTCGGTTAACAGCCGATCGCGCTAGCCAATGGCGCCACGGAGATAGTCGTGTTCCTTTCTCACCACCAACAGAACATATCTTCAAAGCTATCAGCGCAAAGAAAAAAGCAACACACCACTCCCGGGAGCGCTTGAACCTCGAACCTTTCGGTTAACAGCCGATCGCGCTAGCCAATTGCGCCGCGGATACAGTCGTGCTCCACTCTCACCACCATCAGAACAAAAGCTATAAGCGCAAAGAAAAAAGCAACACACCACTCCCGAGAGGGCTCGAACCTCCAACTTTTCCGTTAACAACCGATCGCGCTAGCCAATTGCGCCACGGAGACAGTCCCGCTCCACTCTCACCACCATCAGAACATATCTTCAAAGCTATCAGCCGAAAGAAAAAAAAGCGCCGCACCACCACCGGGTGGGCTCGAACCTCCAACCTTTCGGTTAACAGCCGATCCCGCTAGCCAATTGCGCCACGGAGACAGTCCCCCTCCACTCTCACCACCGTCAGAACATATCTCTAAAGCTATCAGCGCAAAGAAAAAAGCAACACACCACTCCCGGGAGGGCTTGAACCTCGAACCTTTCGGTTAACAGCCGATCGCGCTAGCCAATTGCGCCACGGAGACAGTCGTGCTCTACTCTCACCACCATCAGAACAAAAGCTATCAGCACAAAGAAAAAAGCAACACACCACTCCCGAGAGGGCTCGAACCTCCAACCTTTCGGATAACAGCCGATCGCGCCAGCCAATTGCGCCACGGAGACAGTCCCGCTCCACTCTCACCACCATCAGAACATATGTTCAAACCTATCAGCGCAAAAAAAAGCAACACACCACTCCCGGGAGAGCTCGAACCTCCAACCTTTCGGTTAACAGCCGATCGCGCTAGCCAATTCCGCCACGGAGACAGTCCCGCTCCGCTCTCACAACCATCAGAACATGTCTTCAAAGCTATCAGCCCAAAGAAAAAAAAGCACCGCACCACCACAGGGTGGGCTCGAACCTCCAACCTTTCGGTTAAAAGCCAATCGCGCTAGCCGATTGCGCCACGGAGACAGTCCTGCTCCACTTTCTCCACCATCAGAACATATCTTCAAAGCTATCAGCCCAAAGAAAAAGAAGCACCGCACCACCACCGGGTGGGCTCGAACATTCAACGTTTCGGTTAACAGCCGATCGCGCTAGCCAATTGCGCCACGGAGACAGTCCTGCTCCACTCTCACCACCATCAGAACATATCTTCAAAGCTATCAGCCCAAAGAAAAAAAAGCGCCACACCACCACCTGGTGGGCTCGAACCTCAACCTTTCGGTTAACAGCCGATCGCGCCAGCCAATTGCGCCACGGAGACAGTCGTGCTCCATTCTCACCACCATCAGAACATATCTTCAAAGCTATCAGCGCAAAGAAAAAAGCAACACACCACTCCCGGGATGGCTCGAACGTCCAACCTTTCGGTTAACAGCTGATCGCGCTAGCCAATTGCGCCACGGAGACAGTCATGCTTCACTCTCACCACCGTCAGAACATTTCTTCAGAGCTATCAGCCCAAAGAAAAAAAATCGCCGCACCACCATCGGGTGGGCTCGAACCTCCAACCTTTCGGTTAAGAGCCCATGGCGCTAGCCAATTGCGCCACGGATACAGTCATGCTCCACTCTCACCATCGTCAGAAGATATCTTCAAAGCTATCAGCGCAAAGAAAAAAAAGCAACACACCACTCCCGGGAGGGCTTGAACCTCCAACCTTTCGGTTAACAGCCGATCACGCTAGCCAATTGCGCCACGGAGACAGTCGTGCTCCACTCCCACCACCATCAGAACATAGCTTCAAAGCTATCAGCGCAAAGAAAGAAGCAACACACCACTCCCGGGAGAGGTCGAACCTCCAACCTTTCGGTTAACAGCCGATTGCGCTAGCCAATGGCGCCACGGAGACAGTCCTGCTCCACTCTCACCACCGTCAGAACAATTCTTCAGAGCTATCAGCCCAAAGGAAAAAAAGCGCCGCACCACCACCGGGTGGGCTCGAACCTCCAACATTTTGGTTAACACCAGATCGCGCTAGCCAATTGCGCAAAGGAGAGAGTCGTGCTCCACTCTCACCACCAACAGAACATATCTTCAAAGCTATCAGCGCAAAGAAAAAAGCAACACACCACTCCCGGGAGGGCTTGCACCTCGAACCTTTCGGTTAACAGCCGATCGCGCTAGCCAATTGCGCCACGGAGACAGTCCTGCTCCACTCTCACCACCATCAGAACAAAAGCTATAAGCGCAAAGAAAAAAGCAACACACCACTCCCGAGAGGGCTTAAACCTTCAACTTTTCCGTTAACAGCCACTCGCGCTAGCCAATTGCGCCACGGAGACAGTCATGGTCCACTCTCACCACCGTCAGAACATTTCTTCAGAGCTATCAGCCCAAAGGAAAAAAAAGCGCCGCACCACCACCGGGTGGGCTCGAACATCCAACCTTTCAGTTACCAGCCCATCGCGCTAGCCAATTGCGCCACGGAGACAGTCGTGCTCCACTCTCACCACCCTCAGAACATTTCTTCAGAGCTATCAGCCCAAAGAAAAAAAATCACCGCACCACCAACGGGTGGGCTCGAACCTCCAACCTTTCGGTTAAGAGCTCATCGCGCTAGCTAATTGCGCCACGGAGACAGTCATGCTCCACTTTCACCACTGTCAGAACATTTCTTCAGAGCTATCAGCCCAAAGAAAAAAAGCACCGCACCACCACCGGGTGAGCTCGAACCTCCAACCTTTCGGTTAATAGCCCAACGCGCTAGCCTATTACGCCACGGAGACAGTCGTGCTCCACTCTCACCACCATCAGAACATATCTTCAAAGCTATCAGCGCAAAGAAAAAAAAACCCACACACCACTCCCGGGAGGGCTCGAACCTCCAACCTTTCGGATAACAGCCGATAGCGCTAGCAAATTGCGCCACGGAGACAGTCCTGCTCCACTCTCACCACCATCAAAACATATCTTCAAAGCTATCAGCCCAAAAAAAAAAGCGCCGCACCACCACCGCGTGGGCTCGAACCTCCAACCTTTCGCTTAACAGCCGATCGCGCTAGCCAATTGCGCCATGAAGACAGTCCTGCTCCACTCTCACCACCATCAGAACATATCTTCAAAGCTATCAGCCCAAAGAAAAAAAAAGCAACACACCACTCCTGGGAGGGCTCGAACCTCCAAACTTTCGGTTAACAGCCGATCGCGCTAGCCAATGGCACCACGGAGACAGTCCTGCTCCACTCTAACCACCATCAGAACATATCTTCAAAGCTATCAGCCCAAAGAAAAAAAAGCAACACACCACTCCCGGGAGGGCTCGAACATCCAACCTTTCAGTTAACAGCCGATCGCGCTAGCCAATTGCGCCACGGAGACAGTCGTGCTCCACTCCCATCACCATCAGAACATATCTTCAAAGCTATCAGCGCAAAGAAAAAAGCAACACACCACTCCTGGGAGGGCTCGAACCTCCAACCTTTCGGTTAACAGCCGATCGCGCTAGCCAATGGCGCCACGGAGAAAGTCCTGCTCCACTCTCACCACCATCAGAACATATCTTCAAAGCTATCAGCCCAAAGAAAAAAAAAAACAACACACCACTCCCGGGAGGGCTCGAACCTCCAACCTTTCAGTTAACAGCCGATCGCGCTAGCCAATTGCGCCACGGAGACAGTCTTTCTCCACTCTCACCACCGTCAGAACATTTCTTCAGAGCTATCAGCCCAAAGGAAAAAAAGCGCCTCACCACTACCGGATGGACTCTAGCCTCCAACCTTTCGGTTAATAGCCTATCGCGCTAGCCAATTACGCTACGGAGACAGTCGTGCTCCACTCTCACCACCATCAGAACATAACTTCAAAGCTATCAGCGCAAAGAAAAAAGCAACACACCACTCCCGGGAGGGCTCGAACGTCCAACCTTTCGGTTAACAGCCGATCGCGCTAGCCAATTGCGCCACGGAGACATTCATGCTACACTCTCACCACCGCCAGAACATTTCTTCAGAGCTATCAGCCCAAAGAAAAAAATCGCCGCACCACCATCGGGTGGGCTCGAACCTCCAACCTTTCGGTTAAGAGCCCATCGCGCTAGCCTATTGTGCCACGCAGACAGTCATGCTCCACTCTCACCACCGTCAGAACATTTCTTCAGAGCTATCAGCCCAAAGAAAAAAAGCGCCGCACCACCACCGGGTGGGCTCGAACCTCCAACCTTTCGGTTAATAGCCCATCGCGCTAGCCAATTACGCCACGGAGACGGTCGTGCTCCACTCTCACCACCATCAGAACATATCTTCAAAGCTATCAGCGCAAAGAAAAAAAAGCAACACACCACTCCCGGGAGGGCTCGAACCTCCAACCTTTCGGTTAACAGCCGATCGCGCCAGCCAATTGCGCCACGGAGACAGTTGTGCTTCACACCACCACCATCAGAACATATCTTCAAAGCTATCAGCACAAAGAAAAAAGCAACACACCACTCCCGGGAGAGGTCGAACCTTCAACTTTTCGATTAACAGCCGATTGCGCTAGCCAATGGCGCCACGGAGACCGTCCTGCTCCACTCTCACCACCGTCAGAACAATTCTTCAGAGCTATCAGCCCAAAGGAAAAAAAGCGCCGCACCACCACCGTGTGGGCTCGAACCTCCAACCTTTTGCTTAACACCCGATCGCGCTAGCCAATAGCGCCACGGAGACAGTCCTGCTCCGCTCTCACCACCATCAGAACATATCTTCAAAGCTATCAGCCCAAAGAAAAAAAAGCAACACACCACTCCCGGGAGGGCTCGAACCTCCAACCTTTCGGTTAACAGCCGATCGCGCTAGCCACTTCCGCCACGGAGACAGTCCTGCTCCACTCTCACCACCGTCAGAACATTTCTTCAGAGCTATCAGCCCAAAGGAAAAAAAGCGCCGCACCACTACCGGGTGAACTCTGGCCTCCAACCTTTCGGTTAATAGCCTATCGTGCTAGCCAATTACGCTACGGAGACAGTCGTGCTCCACTCTCACCACCATCAGAACATAACTTCAAAGCTATCAGCGCAAAGAAAAAAAAGCAACACACCACTCCCGGGAGGGCTCGAACCTCCAACCTTTCGATTAACAGCCGATTGCGCTAGCCAATGGCGCCACGGAGACAGTCCTGCTCCACTCTCACCACCGTCAGAACAATTCTTCAGAGCTATCAGCCCAAAGGAAAAAAAGCGCCGCACCACCACCGGGTGGGCTCGAACCTCCAACTTTTTGGTTAACACCCGATCGCGCTAGCCATATGCGCAACGGAGAGAGTCGTGCTCCACTCTCACCACCAACAGAACATATCTTCAAACCTATCAGCGCAAAGAAAAAAGCAACACACCACTCCCGGGAGGGCTTGAACCTCGAACCTTTCGGTTAACAGCCGATCGCGCTAGCCAATTGCGCCACGGAGACAGTCCTGCTCCACTCTCACCACCATCAGAACATATCTTCAAACCTATCAGCGCAAAGAAAAAAGCAACACACCACTCCCGAGAGGGCTCGAACCTCCAACTTTTCCGTTAACAGCCCATCGCGCTAGCCAATTGCGCCACGGAGACAGTCGTGCTCCACTCTCACCACTATCACAACATATCTTCAAAGCTATCAGCCCAAAGAAAAAAAGCACCGCACCACCACCGCGTGGGCTCGAACCTCCAACCTTTCGGTTACCAGCCGATCGCGCTAGCCAATAGCGCCACGGAGACAGTCCTGCTCCGCTCTCACCACCATCAGAACATATCTTCAAAGCTATCAGCCCAAAGAAAAAAAAAGCAACACACCACTCCCGGGAGGGCTCGAACCTCCAACTTTTTAGTTACCAGCCGATCGCGCTAGCCAATTGCGCCACGGAGGCAGTCGTGCTCCACTCTCACCACCGTCAGAACATTTCTTCGGAGCTATCAGCCAAAAAAAAATCGCCGCACCACCATCGGGTGGGCTCGAACCTCCAACCTTTCATTTAAGAGCCCATCGCGCTAGCCAATTGCGCCACGGAGACAGTCATGCTCCACTCTCACCACCGTCAGAACATTTCTTCAGAGCTATCAGCCCAAAGAAAAAAAGCATCGCACCACCACCGGGTGAGCTCGAACCTCCAACCTTTCGGTTAATAGCCCAACGCGCTAGCCTATTACGCCACGGAGACAGTCGTGCTCCACTCTCACCACCATCAGAACATATCTTCAAAGCTATCAGCGCAAAGAAAAAAAAACCCACACACCACTCCCGGGAGGGCTCGAACCTCCAACCTTTCGGATAACAGCCGATAGCGCTAGCAAATTGCGCCACGGAGACAGTCCTGCTCCACTCTCACCACCATCAAAACATATCTTCAAAGCTATCAGCCCAAAAAAAAAGCGCCGCACCACCACCGCGTGGGCTCGAACCTCCAACCTTTCGCTTAACAGCCGATCGCGCTAGCCAATTGCGCCATGAAGACAGTCCTGCTCCACTCTCACCACCATCAGAACATATCTTCAAAGCTATCAGCCCAAAGAAAAAAAAAGCAACACACCACTCCTGGGAGGGCTCGAACCTCCAAACTTTCGGTTAACAGCCGATCGCGCTAGCCAATGGCACCACGGAGACAGTCCTGCTCCACTCTAACCACCATCAGAACATATCTTCAAAGCTTTCAGCCCAAAGAAAAAAAAGCAACACACCACTCCCGGGAGGGCTCGAACATCCAACCTTTCAGTTAACAGCCGATCGCGCTAGCCAATTGCGCCACGGAGACAGTCGTGCTCCACTCCCATCACCATCAGAACATATCTTCAAAGCTATCAGCGCAAAGAAAAAAGCAACACACCACTCCTGGGAGGGCTCGAACCTCCAACCTTTCGGTTAACAGCCGATCGCGCTAGCCAATGGCGCCACGGAGAAAGTCCTGCTCCACTCTCACCACCATCAGAACATATCTTCAAAGCTATCAGCCCAAAGAAAAAAAAAACAACACACCACTCCCGGGAGGGCTCGAACCTCCAACCTTTCAGTTAACAGCCGATCGCGCTAGCCAATTGCGCCACGGAGACAGTCTTTCTCCACTCTCACCACCGTCAGAACATTTCTTCAGAGCTATCAGCCCAAAGGAAAAAAAGCGCCTCACCACTACCGGATGGACTCTAGCCTCCAACCTTTCGGTTAATAGCCTATCGCGCTAGCCAATTACGCTACGGAGACAGTCGTGCTCCACTCTCACCACCATCAGAACATAACTTCAAAGCTATCAGCGCAAAGAAAAAAGCAACACACCACTCCCGGGAGGGCTCGAACGTCCAACCTTTCGGTTAACAGCCGATCGCGCTAGCCAATTGCGCCACGGAGACATTCATGCTACACTCTCACCACCGCCAGAACATTTCTTCAGAGCTATCAGCCCAAAGAAAAAAATCGCCGCACCACCATCGGGTGGGCTCGAACCTCCAACCTTTCGGTTAAGAGCCCATCGCGCTAGCCTATTGTGCCACGCAGACAGTCATGCTCCACTCTCACCACCGTCAGAACATTTCTTCAGAGCTATCAGCCCAAAGAAAAAAAGCGCCGCACCACCACCGGGTGGGCTCGAACCTCCAACCTTTCGGTTAATAGCCCATCGCGCTAGCCAATTACGCCACGGAGACGGTCGTGCTCCACTCTCACCACCATCAGAACATATCTTCAAAGCTATCAGCGCAAAGAAAAAAAAGCAACACACCACTCCCGGGAGGGCTCGAACCTCCAACCTTTCGGTTAACAGCCGAACGCGCCAGCCAATTGCGCCACGGAGACAGTTGTGCTTCACACCACCACCATCAGAACATATCTTCAAAGCTATCAGCACAAAGAAAAAAGCAACACACCACTCCCGGGAGAGGTCGAACCTTCAACTTTTCGATTAACAGCCGATTGCGCTAGCCAATGGCGCCACGGAGACCGTCCTGCTCCACTCTCACCACCGTCAGAACAATTCTTCAGAGCTATCAGCCCAAAGGAAAAAAAGCGCCGCACCACCACCGTGTGGGCTCGAACCTCCAACCTTTTGCTTAACACCCGATCGCGCTAGCCAATAGCGCCACGGAGACAGTCCTGCTCCGCTCTCACCACCATCAGAACATATCTTCAAAGCTATCAGCCCAAAGAAAAAAAAGCAACACACCACTCCCGGGAGGGCTCGAACCTCCAACCTTTCGGTTAACAGCCGATCGCGCTAGCCACTTCCGCCACGGAGACAGTCCTGCTCCACTCTCACCACCGTCAGAACATTTCTTCAGAGCTATCAGCCCAAAGGAAAAAAAGCGCCGCACCACTACCGGGTGAACTCTGGCCTCCAACCTTTCGGTTAATAGCCTATCGCGCTAGCCAATTACGCTACGGAGACAGTCGTGCTCCACTCTCACCACCATCAGAACATAACTTCAAAGCTATCAGCGCAAAGAAAAAAAAGCAACACACCACTCCCGGGAGGGCTCGAACCTCCAACCTTTCGATTAACAGCCGATTGCGCTAGCCAATGGCGCCACGGAGACAGTCCTGCTCCACTCTCACCACCGTCAGAACAATTCTTCAGAGCTATCAGCCCAAAGGAAAAAAAGCGCCGCACCACCACCGGGTGGGCTCGAACCTCCAACTTTTTGGTTAACACCCGATCGCGCTAGCCATATGCGCAACGGAGAGAGTCGTGCTCCACTCTCACCACCAACAGAACATATCTTCAAACCTATCAGCGCAAAGAAAAAAGCAACACACCACTCCCGGGAGGGCTTGAACCTCGAACCTTTCGGTTAACAGCCGATCGCGCTAGCCAATTGCGCCACGGAGACAGTCCTGCTCCACTCTCACCACCATCAGAACATATCTTCAAACCTATCAGCGCAAAGAAAAAAGCAACACACCACTCCCGAGAGGGCTCGAACCTCCAACTTTTCCGTTAACAGCCCATCGCGCTAGCCAATTGCGCCACGGAGACAGTCGTGCTCCACTCTCACCACTATCACAACATATCTTCAAAGCTATCAGCCCAAAGAAAAAAAGCACCGCACCACCACCGCGTGGGCTCGAACCTCCAACCTTTCGGTTACCAGCCGATCGCGCTAGCCAATAGCGCCACGGAGACAGTCCTGCTCCGCTCTCACCACCATCAGAACATATCTTCAAAGCTATCAGCCCAAAGAAAAAAAAAGCAACACACCACTCCCGGGAGGGCTCGAACCTCCAACTTTTTAGTTACCAGCCGATCGCGCTAGCCAATTGCGCCACGGAGGCAGTCGTGCTCCACTCTCACCACCGTCAGAACATTTCTTCGGAGCTATCAGCCAAAAAAAAATCGCCGCACCACCATCGGGTGGGCTCGAACCTCCAACCTTTCATTTAAGAGCCCATCGCGCTAGCCAATTGCGCCACGGAGACAGTCATGCTCCACTCTCACCACCGTCAGAACATTTCTTCAGAGCTATCAGCCCAAAGAAAAAAAGCGCCGCACCACCACCCGGTGAGCTCGAACCTCCAACCTTTCGGTTAATAGCCCATCGCGCTAGCCAATTACGCCACGGAGACAGTCGTGCTCCACTCTCACCACCATCAGAACATATCTTCAAAGCTATCAGCGCAAAGAAAAAAAAGCAACACACCACTCCCGGGAGGGCTCGAACCTCCAACCTTTCGGTTAACAGCCGATCGCGCTAGCCAATTGCGCCACGGAGACAGTCGTGCTCCACTCCCATCACCATCAGAACATATCTTCAAAGCTATCAGCGCAAAGAAAAAAGCAACACACCACTCCCGGGAGAGGTCGAACCTCCACCCTTTCGATTAACAGCCGATTGCGCTAGCCAATTGCGCCACGGAGACAGTCCTGCTTTACTCTCACCACCGTCAGAACAATTTTTCAGAGCTATCAGCCCAAGGAAAAAAAGCGCCGCACCACCACCGGGTGGGCTCGAACCTCCAACCTTTTGGTTAACACCCGATCGCGCTAGCCAATTGCGCAACGGAGAGAGTCGTGCTCCACTCTCACCCCCAACAGAACATATCTTCAATGCTATCAGCGCAAAGAAAAAAGCAACACACCACTCCCGGGAGGGCTTGAACCTCGAACCTTTCGGTTAACAGCCGATCGCGCTAGCCAATTGCACCACGGAGACAGTCCTGCTCCACTCTCACCACCATCAGAACATATCTTCAAAACTATCAGCCCAAAGAAAAAAAAGCAACACACCACTCCTGGGAGGGCTCGAACCTCCAACCTTTCAGTTACCAGCCCATCGCGCTAGCCAATTGCGCCACGGAGACAGTCGTGCTCCTCTCTCACCACCATCACAACATAGCTTCAAAGCTATCAGCCCAAAGAAAAAAAAGCACCGCACCACCACCGCGTGGGCTCGAACCTCCAACCTTTCGGTTACCAGCCGATCGCGCTAGCCAATTGCGCCACGGAGACAGTCCTGTTCCGCTCTCATCACCATCAGAACATATCTTCAAAGCTATCAGCGCAAAGAAAAAAATCATCACACCACTTTCGGGTGGGCTCGAACCTCCAACCTTTCGGTTAACAGCCCAACGTGCTAGCCAATTTCGCCACTGAGACAGTCTTGCTCCACTCTCACCACCGTCAGAACAATTCTTCAGAGCTATCAGCCCAAAGGAAAAAAGCGTCGGACCACCTCCGTGTGGGCTCGAACCTCCAACCTTTTGGTTAACAGCCGATCGCGCTAGCCAATGGCGCCACGGAGATAGTCGTGTTCCTTTCTCACCACCAACAGAACATATCTTCAAAGCTATCAGCGCAAAGAAAAAAGCAACACACCACTCCCGGGAGCGCTTGAACTTCGAACCTTTCGGTTAACAGCCGATCGCGCTAGCCAATTGCGCTGCGCATACAGTCGTGCTCCACTCTCACCACCATCAGAACAAAAGCTATAAGCGCAAAGAAAAAAGCAACACACCACTCCCGAGAGGGCTCGAACCTCCAACTTTTCCGTTAACAACCGATCGCGCTAGCCAATTAAGCCACGGAGACAGTCGTGCTCCACACTCACCACCATCAGAACATAACTTCAAAGCTATCAGCGCAAAGAAAAAAGCAACACACCACTCCCGGGAGGGCTCGAACCTCCAACCTTTCGGTTAACAGCCGATCGCGCTAGCCAATTGCGCCACGGAGACAGTCCTGCTCCACTCTCACCACCATCAGAACATATCTTCAAAGCTATCAGCCCAAAGAAAAGAAAGCGCCGCACCACCACCGCGTGGGCTCGAACCTCCAACCTTTCGCTTAACAGCCGATCGCGCTAGCCAATTGCGCCATGAAGACAGTCCTGCTCCACTCTCACCACCATCAGAACATATCTTCAAAGCTATCAGCCCAAAGAAAAAAAAAGCAACACACCACTCCTGGGAGGGCTCGAACCTCCAACCTTTCGGTTAACAGTCGATCGCGCAAGCCAATGGCACCACGGAGACAGTCCTGCTCCACTCTAACCACCATCAGAACATATCTTCAAAGCTATCAGCCCAAAGAAAAAAAAGCAACACACCACTCCCGGGAGGGCTTAAACATCCAACCTTTCAGTTAACAGCCGATCGCGCTAGCCAATTGCGCCACGGAGACAGTCTTTCTCCACTCTCACCACAGTCAGAACATTTCTTCAGAGCTATCAGCCCAAAGGAAAAAAAAGCGCCCCACCACTACCGGGTGGGCTCTAGCCTCCAACCTTTCGGTTAATAGCCTATCGCGCTAGCCAATTACGCCACGGAGACAGTCGTGCTCCACTCTCACCACCATCAGAACATAACTTCAAAGCTATCAGCGCAAAGAAAAAAGCAACACACCACTCCCGGGAGGGCTCGAACGTCCAACCTTTCGGTTAACAGCCGATCGCGCTAGCCAATTGCGCCACGGAGACAGTCATGCTTCACTCTCACTACCGTCAGAACATTTCTTCAAAGCTATCAGCCCAAAAAAAAATTGCCGCACCACCATCGGGTGGGCTCGAACCTCCAACCTTTCGGTTAAGAGCTCATCAAGCTAGCCAATTGCGCCACGGAGACAGTCATGCTCCACTTTCACCACCGTCAGAACATTTCTTCAGAGCTATCAGCCCAAAGAAAAAAAGCACCGCACCACCACCGGGTGAGCTCGAACCTCCAACCTTTCGATTAATAGCCCAACGCGCTAGCCAATTACGCCACGGAGACAGTCGTACTCCACTCTCACCACCATCAGAACATATCTTCAAAGCTATCAGCGCAAAGAAAAAAAACCCACACACCACTCCCGGGAGGGCTCGAACCTCCAACCTTTCGGATAACAGCCGATGGCGCTAGCAAATTGCGCCACGGAGACAGTCCTGCTCCACTCTCACCACCATGAGAACATATCTTCAAAGCTATCATCCCAAAGAAAAAAAACCCACACACCACTCCCGGGAGGGCTCGAACCTCCAACCTTTCAGTTAACAGCCGATAGCGCTAGCCAAATGCGCCAGGAAGACAGTCTTTCTCCACTCTCACCACCGTCAGAACATTTCTTCAGAGCTATCAGCCCAAAGGAAAAAAAGCGCCGCACCACCACCGGGTGGGCTCGAGCCTCCAACCTTTCGGATAATAGCCCATCGCGCTAGCCAATTACGCCACGGAGACAGTCGTGCTCCACACTCACCACCATCAGAACATAACTTCAAAGCTATCAGCGCAAAGAAAAAAGCAACACACCACTCCCGGGAGGGCTCGAACCTCCAACCTTTCGGTTAACAGCCGATCGCGCTAGCCAATTGCGCCACGGAGACAGTCTTTCTCCACTCTCACCACCGTCAGAACATTTCTTCAGAGCTATCAGCCCAAAGGAAAAAAAGCGCCCCACCACTACCGGGTGGGCTCTACCCTCCAACCTTTCGGTTAATAGCCTATCGCGCTAGCCAATTACGCCACGGAGACAGCCGTGCTCCACTCTCACCACCGTCAGAACATTTCTTTAGAGCTATCAGCCCAAAGAAAAAAAATCGCTGCACCTTCATCGGGTGGGCTCGAACCTCCAACTTTCGGTTAACAGCCCATCGCGCTAGCCAATTGCGCCACGGAGACAGTCATGCTCCACTCTCACCACCGTCAGAACATTTCTTCAGAGCTATCAGCCCAAACAAAAAAAAAGCGCCGCACCACCACAGGGTGGGCTCGAACCTCCAACCTTTCGGTTAATAGCCCATCGCGCTAGCCAATTACGCCACGGAGACAGTCGTGTTCCACTCT
This sequence comes from Rhipicephalus microplus, assembly GCF_043290135.1. NCBI lineage: Eukaryota > Metazoa > Arthropoda > Arachnida > Ixodida > Ixodidae > Rhipicephalus > Rhipicephalus microplus. The sequence continues at coordinate 43,222,926 of NW_027464586.1, forward strand.
CACCACCATCAGAACATATCTTCAAAGCTATCAGCGCAAAGAAAAAAGCAACACGCCACTCTCGGGTGGGCTCGAACCTCCAACCTTTCGGTTAACAGCCGATCGCGCTAGCCACTTCCGCCACGGAGACAGTCCTGCTCCGCTCTCACCACCATCAGAACATATCTTCAAAGCTATCAGCCCAAAGAAAAAAAAGCGCCGCACCACCACCGCGTGGGCTCGAACCTCCAACCTTTCGCTTAACAGCCGATCGCGCTAGCCAATTGCGCCATGAAGACAGTCCTGCTCCACTCTCACCACCATCAGAACATATCTTCAAAGCTATCAGCCCAAAGAAAAAAAAAGCAACACACCACTCCTGGGAGGGCTCGAACCTCCAACCTTTCGGTTAACAGCCGATCGCGCTAGCCAATGGCACGACGGAGACAGTCCTGCTCCACTCTCACCGCCATCAGAACATATCTTCAAAGCTATCAGCCCAAAGAAGAAAAAGCAACACACCACTCCTGGGAGGGCTAGAACATCCAACCTTTCAGTTAACAGCCGATCGCGCTAGCCAATTGCGCCACGGAGACAGTCTTTCTCCACTCTCACCACCGTCAGAACATTTTTTCAGAGCTATCAGCCCAAAGAAAAAAAGCACCGCACCACCACCGGGTGAGCTCGAACCTCCAACCTTTCGGTTAATAGCCCAACGCGCTAGCCAATTACGCCACGGAGACAGTCGTACTCCACTCTCACCACCATCAGAACATATCTTCAAAGCTATCAGCGCAAAGAAAAAAAACCCACACACCACTCCCGGGAGGGCTCGAACCTCCAACCTTTCGGATAACAGCCGATGGCGCTAGCAAATTGCGCCACGGAGACAGTCCTGCTCCACTCTCACCACCATGAGAACATATCTTCAAAGCTATCATCCCAAAGAAAAAAAACCCACACACCACTCCCGCGAGGGCTCGAACCTCCAACCTTTCAGTTACCAGCCCATCGCGCTAGCCAATTGCGCCACGGAGACAGTCGTGCTCCACTCTCACCACCCTCGGAACATTTCTTCACAGCGATCAGCCCAAAGAAAAAAAATCGCCGCACCACCATCGGGTGGGCTCGAACCTCCAACCTTTCGGTTAAGAGCTCATCGCGCTAGCCAATTGCGCCACGGAGACAGTCGTGCTCCACTCTCACCACCATCAGAACATAACTTCAAAGCTATCAGCGCAAAGAAAAAAGCAACACACCACTCCCGGGAGGGCTCGAACGTCCAACCTTTCGGTTAACAGCCGATCGCGCTAGCCAATTGCGCCACGGAGACAGTCATGCTTCACTCTCACCACCGTCAGAACATTTCTTCAGAGCTATCAGCCCAAAGAAAAAAAATTGCCGCACCACCATCGGGTGGGCTCGAACCTCCAACCTTTCGGTTAAGAGCCCATCGCGCTAGCTAATTGCGCCACGGAGACAGTCATGCTCCACTCTCACCATCGTCAGAACATATCTTCAAAGCTATTAGCGCAAAGAAAAAAAAGCAACACACCACTCCCGGGAGGGCTTGAACCTCCAACCTTTCGGTTAACAGCCGATCGCGCTAGCCAATTGCGCCACGGAGACAGTCCTGCTCCACTCTCACCACCATCAGAACATATCTTCAAAGCTATCAGCCCAAAGAAAAAAAAAAGCAACACACCACTCCTGGGAGGGCTCGAACCTCCATACTTTCGGTTAACAGCCGATCGCGCTAGCCAATGGCACCACGGAGACAGTCCTGCTCCACTCTAACCACCATCAGAACATATCTTCAAAGCTATCAGCCCAAAGAAAAAAAAGCAACACACCACTCCCGGGAGGGCTCGAACATCCAACCTTTCAGTTAACAGCCGATCGCGCTAGCCAATTGCGCCACGGAGACAGTCTTTCTCCACTCTCACCACCGTCACAACATTTCTTCAGAGCTATCAGCCCAAAGGAAAAGAGCGCCCCACCACTACCGGGTGGGCTCTAGCCTCCAACATTTCGGTTAATAGCCTATCGCGCTAGCCAATTACGCCACGGAGACAGTCGTGCTCCACTCTCACCACCATCAGAACATAACTTCAAAGCTATCAGCGCAAAGAAAAAAGCAACACACCACTCCCGGGAGGGCTCGAACGTCCAACCTTTCGTTTAACAGCCGATCGCGCTAGCCAATTGCGCCACGGAGACAGTCATGCTTCACTCTCACCACCGTCAGAACATTTCTTCAGAGCTATCAGCCCAAAGAAAAAAAATTGCCGCACCACCATCGGGTGGGCTCGAACCTCCAACCTTTCGGTTAAGAGCCCATCGCGCTAGCCAATTGCGCCACGGAGACAGTCATGCTCCACTCTCACCATCGTCAGAACATATCTTCAAAGCTATCAGCGCAAAGAAAAAAAAGCAACACACCACTCCCGGGAGGGCTTGAACCTCCAACCTTTCGGTTAACAGCCGATCGCGCTAGCCAATTGCGCCACGGAGACAGTCGTGCTCCACTCCCACCACCATCAGAACATAGCTTCAAAGCTATCAGCGCAAAGAAAGAAGCAACACACCACTCCCGGGAGAGGTCGAACCTCCAACCTTTCGATTAACAGCTGATTGCGCTAGCCAATGGCGCCACGGAGACAGTCCTGCTCCACTCTCACCACCGTCAGAACAATTCTTCAGAGCTATCAGCCCAAAGGAAAAAAAGCGCCGCACTACCACCAGGTGGGCTCGAACCTCCAACCTTTTGGTTAACACCAGATCGCGCTAGCCAATTGCGCAAAGGAGAGAGTCGTGCTCCACTCTCACCACCAACAGCACATATCTTCAAAGCTATCAGCGCAAAGAAAAAAGTAACACACCACTCCCGGGAGGGCTTGAACCTCGGACCTTTCGGTTAACAGCCGATCGCGCTAGCCAATTGCGCCACGGAGACAGTCCTGCTCCACTCTCACCACCATCAGAACAAAAGCTATAAGCGCAAAGAAAAAAGCAACACACCACTCCCGAGAGGGCTTAAACCTCCAACTTTTCCGTTAACAGCCAATCGCGCTAGCCAATTGCGCCACGGAGACAGTCATGGTCCACTCTCACCACCGTCAGAACATTTCTACAGAGCTATCAGCTCAAAGAAAAAAAAGCGCCGCACCACCACCGGGTGGGCTCGAACCTCCAACCTTTCGGTTAACAGCCGATCGCGCTAGCCAATTGCGCCATGTGGACAGTCCTTCTCCACTCTCACCACCATCAGAACATATCTTCAAAGCTATCAGCCCAAAGAAAAAAAAGCAACACACCACTCCTGGGAGAGCTCGAACCTCCAACCTTTCAGTTACCAGCCCATCGCGCTAGCCAATTGCGCCACGGAGACAGTCGTACTCCACTCTCACCACCCTCAGAACATTTCTTCAGAGCTATCAGCCCAAAGAAAAAAAATCGCCGCACCACCATCGGGTGGGCTCGAACCTCCAACCTTTCGGTTAAGAGCTCATCGCGCTAGCCAATTGCGCCACGGAGACAGTCATGCTCCACTTTCATCACCGTCAGAACATTTCTTCAGAACTATCAGCCCAAAGAAAAAAAGCACCGCACCACCACCGGGTGAGCTCGAACCTCCAACCTTTCGGTTAATAGCCCAACGCGCTAGCCAATTACGCCACGGAGACAGTCGTACTCCACTCTCACCACAGTCAGAACATATCTTCAAAGCTATCAGCGCAAAGAAAAAAACCCACACACCACTCCCGGGAGGGCTCGAACCTCCAACCTTTCGGATAACAGCCGATGATGGCGCTAGCGAATTGCGCCACGGAGACAGTCCTGCTCCACTCTCTCCACCATGAGAACATATCTTTAAAGCTATCAGCCCAAAGAAAAAAAACCCACACACCACTCCCGGGAGGGCTCGAACCTCCAACCTTTCAGTTAACAGCCGATAGCGCTAGCCAATTGCGCCAGGAAGACAGTCTTTCTCCACTCTCACCACCGTCAGAACATTTCTTCAGAGCTATCAGCCCAAAGGAAAAAAAGCGCCGCACCACCACCGGGTGGGCTCGAGCCTCCAACCTTTCGGTTAATAGCCCATCGCGCTAGCCAATTACGCCACGGAGACAGTCGTGCTCCACACTCACCACCATCAGAACATAACTTCAAAGCTATCAGCGCAAAGAAAAAAGCAACACACCACTCCCGGGAGGGCTCGAACCTCCAACATTTCGGTTAACAGCCGATCGCGCTAGCCAATTGCGCCACGGAGACAGTCATGCTTCACTCTCACCACCGTCAGAACATTTCTTCAGAGCTATCAGCCCAAAGAAAAAAGCAACACGCCACTCTCGGGTGGGCTCGAACCTCCAACCTTTCGGTTAACAGCCGATCGCGCTAGCCACTTCCGCCACGGAGACAGTCCTGCTCCACTCTCACCACCATCAGAACATATCTTCAAAGCTATCAGCCCAAAGAAAAGAAAGCGCCGCACCACCACCGCGTGGGCTCGAACCTCCAACCTTTCGCTTAACAGCCGATCGCGCTAGCCAATTGCGCCATGAAGACAGTCCTGCTCCACTCTCACCACCATCAGAACATATCTTCAAAGCTATCAGCCCAAAGAAAAAAAAAGCAACACACCACTCCTGGGAGGGCTCGAACCTCCAACCTTTCGGTTAACAGCCGATCGCGCTAGCCAATGGCACCACGGAGACAGTCCTGCTCCACTCTAACCACCATCAGAACATATCTTCAAAGCTATCAGCCCAAAGAAAAAAAAGCAACACACCACTCCCGGGAGGGCTCAAACATCCATCCTTTCAGTTAACAGCCGATCGCGCTAGCCAATTGCGCCACGGAGACAGTCTTTCTCCACTCTCACCACCGTCAGAACATTTCTTCAGAGCTATCAGCCCAAAGGAAAAAAAGCGCCCCACCACTACCGGGTGGGCTCTAGCCTCCAACCTTTCGGTTAATAGCCTATCGCGATAGCCAATTACGCCACGGAGACAGTCGTGCTCCACTCTCACCACCATCAGAACATAACTTCAAAGCTATCAGCGCAAAGAAAAAAGCAACACACCACTCCCGGGAGGGCTCGAACGTCCAACATCCGGTTAACAGCCGATCGCGCTAGCCAATTGCGCCACGGAGACAGTCATGCTTCACTCTCACCACCGTCAGAACATTTCTTCACAGCTATCAGCCCAAAGAAAAAAAATTGCCGCACCACCATCGGGTGGGCTCGAACCTCCAACCTTTCGGTTAAGAGCTCATCGCGCTAGCCAATTGCGCCACGGAGAAAGTCATGCTCTACTTTCACCACCGTCAGAACATTTCTTCAGAGCTATCAGCCCAAAGAAAAAAAGCACCGCACCACCACCGCGTGAGCTCGAACCTCCAACCTTTCGGTTAATAGCCCAACGCGCTAGCCAATTACGCCACGGAGACAGTCGTACTCCACTCTCACCACCATCAGAACATATCTTCAAAGCTATCAGCGCAAAGAAAAAAAACCCACACACCACTCCCGGGAGGGCTCGAACCTCCAACCTTTCGGATAACAGCCGATGGCGCTAGCAAATTGCGCCACGGAGACAGTCCTGCTCCACTCTCACCACCATGAGAACATATCTTCAAAGCTATCATCCCAAAGAAAAAAAAACCCACACACCACTCCCGGGAGGGCTCGAACCTCCAACCTTTCAGTTAACAGCCGATAGCGCTAGCAAATTGCGCCAGGAAGACAGGCTTTCTCCACTCTCACCACCGTCAGAACATTTCTTCAGAGCTATCAGCCCAAAGGAAAAAAAGCGCCGCACCACCACCGGGTGGGCTCGAGCCTCTACCCTTTCGGATAATAGCCCATCGCGCTAGCCAATTACGCCACGGAGACAGTCGTGCTCCACACTCACCACCATCAGAACATAACTTCAAAGCTATCAGCGCAAAGAAAAAAGCAACACACCACTCCCGGGAGGGCTCGAACCTCCAACCTTTCGGTTAACAGCCGATCGCGCTAGCCAATTGCGCCACGGAGACAGTCATGCTCCACTCTCACCACCGTCAGAACATTTCTTCAGAGCTATCAGCCCAAAGAAAAAAAAATCGCTGCACCTTCATCGGGTGGGCTCGAACCTCCAACTTTCGGTTAACAGCCGATCGCGCTAGCCAATTGCGCCACGGAGACAGTCATGCTCCACTCTCACCACCGTCAGAACATTTCTTCAGAGCTATCAGCCCAAAACAAAAAAAAAGCGCCGCACCACCACAGGGTGGGCTCGACCCTCCAACCTTTCGGTTAATAGCCCATCGCGCTAGCCAATTACGCCAGGGAGACAGTCGTGCGCCACTCTCACCACCATCAGAACATATGTTCAAAGCTATCAGCGCAAAGAAAGAAGCAACACGCCACTTTCGGGTGGGCTCGAACCTCCAAACTTTCGGTTAACAGCCGATCGCGCTAGCCACTTCCGCCACGGAGACAGTCCTGCTCCACTCTCACCACCATCAGAACATATCTTCAAAGCTATCAGCCCAAAGAAAAAAAAGCGCCGCACCACCACCGCGTGGGCTCGAACCTCCAACCTTTCGCTTAACAGCCGATCGCGCTAGCCAATTGCGCCATGAAGACAGTCCTGCTCCACTCTCACCACCATCAGAACATATCTTCAAAGCTATCAGCCCAAAGAAAAAAAAAGCAACACACCACTTCTGGGAGGGCTCGAACCTCCAACCTTTCGGTTAACAGCCGATCGCGCTAGCCAATGGCACCACGGAGACAGTCCTGCTCCTTTCTCACCGCCATCAGAACATATCTTCAAAGCTATCAGCCCAAAGAAAAAAAAGCAACACACCACTCCTGGGAGGGCTAGAACATCCAACCTTTCAGTTAACAGCCGATCGCGCTAGCCAATTGCGCCACGGAGACAGTCCGTCTCCACTCTCACCACCGTCAGAACATTTTTTCAGAGCTATCAGCCCAAAGAAAAAAAGCACCGCACCACCACCGGGTGAGCTCGAACCTCCAACCTTTCGGTTAATAGCCCAACGCGCTAGCCAATTACGCCATGGAGACAGTCGTACTCCACTCTCACCACCATCAGAACATATCTTCAAAGCTATCAGCGCAAAGAAAAAAAACCCACACACCACTCCCGGGAGGGCTCGAACCTCCAACCTTTCGGATAACAGCCGATGGCGCTAGCAAATTGCGCCACGGAGACAGTCCTGCTCCACTCTCACCACCATGAGAACATATCTTCAAAGCTATCATCCCAAAGAAAAAAACCCACACACCACTCCCGGGAGGGCTCGAACCTCCAACCTTTCAGTTACCAGCCCATCGCGCTAGCCAATTCCGCCACGGAGACAGTCGTGCTCCACTCTCACCACCCTCAGAACATTTCTTCAGAGCTATCAGCCCAAAGAAAAAAAATCGCCGCACCACCATCGGGTGGGCTCGAACCTCCAACCTTTCGGTTAAGAGCTCATCGCGCTAGCCAATGGCGCCACGGAGACAGTCATGCTCCACTTTCACCACCGTCAGCACATTTCTTCAGAGCTATCAGCCCAAAGAAAAAAAGCACCGCACCACCACCGGGTGAGCTCGAACCTCCAACCTTTCGGTTAATAGCCCAACGCGCTAGCCAATTACGCCACGGAGACAGTCGTACTCCACTCTCACCACCATCAGAACATATCTTCAAAGCTATCAGCGCAAAGAAAAAAAAACCCACACACCACTCCCGGGAGGGCTCGAACCTCCAACCTTTCGGATAACAGCCGATAGCGCTAGCAAATTGCGCCACGGAGACAGTCCTGCTCCACTCTCACCACCATCAGAACATATCTTCAAAGCTATCAGCCCAAAGAAAAAAAAGCGCCGCACCACCACCGCGTGGGCTCGAACCTCCAACCTTTCGCTTAACAGCCGATCGCGCTAGCCAATTGCGCCATGAAGACAGTCCTGCTCCACTCTCACCACCATCAGAACATATCTTCAAAGCTATCAGCCCAAAGAAAAAAAAGCAACACACCACTCCTGGGAGGGCTCGAACCCACCCTTTCGGTTAACAGCCGATCGCGCTAGCCAATGGCACCACGGAGACAGTCCTGCTCCACTCTAACCACCATCAGAACATATCTTCAAAGCTATCAGCCCAAAGAAAAAAAAGCAACACACCACTCCCGGGAGGGCTCGAACATCCAACCTTTCAGTTAACAGCCGATCGCGCTAGCCAATTGCGCCACGGAGATAGTCTTTCTCCACTCTCACCACCGTCAGAACATTTCTTCAGAGCTATCAGCCCAAAGGAAAAAAAGCGCCCCACCACTACCGGGTGGGCTCTAGCCTCCAACCTTTCGGTTAATAGCCTATCGCGCTAGCCAATTACGCCACGGAGACAGTCGTGCTCCACTCTCACCACCATCAGAACATAACTTCAAAGCTATCAGCGCAAACAAAAAAGCAACACACCACTCCCGGGAGGGCTCGAACGTCCAACCTTTCGGTTAACAGCCGATCGCTCTAGCCAATTGCGCCACGGAGACAGTCATGCTTCACTCTCACCACCGTCAGAACATTTCTTCAGAGCTATCAGCCCAAAGAAAAGAAATTGCCGCACCACCATCGGGTGGGCTCGAACCTCCAACCTTTCGGTTAAGAGCCCATCGCGCTAGCCAATTGCGCCACGGAGACAGTCATGCTCCACTCTCACCATCGTCAGAACATATCTTCAAAGCTATCAGCGCAAAGAAAAAAAAGCAACACACCACTCCCGGGAGGGCTTGAACCTCCAACCTTTCGGTTAACAGCCGATCGCGCTAGCCAATTGCGCCACGGAGACAGTCGTGCTCCACTCCCACCACCATCAGAACATAGCTTCAAAGCTATCAGCGCAAAGAAAGAAGCAACACACCACTCCCGGGAGAGGTCGAACCTCCAACCTTTCGATTAACAGCTGATTGCGCTAGCCAATGGCGCCACGGAGACAGTCCTGCTCCACTCTCACCACCGTCAGAACAATTCTTCAGAGCTATCAGCCCAAAGGAAAAAAAGCGCCGCACCACCACCGGGTGGGCTGAACCTCCAACCTTTTGGTTAACACCAGATCGCGCTAGCCAATTGCGCAAAGGAGAGAGTCGTGCTCCACTCTCACCACCAACAGAACATATCTTCAAAGCTATCAGCCCAAAGAAAAAAAAGCAACACACCACTCCTGGGTGGGCTCGAACCTCCAACCTTTCGGTTAACAGCCGATCGCGCTAGCCAATGGCACCACGGAGACAGTCCTGCTCCACTCTAACCACCATCGAAACATATCTTCAAAGCTATCAGACCAAAGAAAAAAAAGCAACACACCACTCCCGGGAGGGCTCAAACATCCAAGCTTTCAGTTAACAGCCGATCGCGCTAGCCAATTGCGCCACGGAGACAGTCTTTCTCCACTCTCACCACCGTCAGAACATTTCTTCAGAGCTATCAGCCCAAAGGAAAAAAAGCGCCCCACCACTACCGGGTGGGCTCTAGCCTCCAACCTTTCGGTTAATAGCCTATCGCGCTAGCCAATTACGCCACGGAGACAGTCGTGCTCCACTCTCACCACCATCAGAACATAACTTCAAAGCTATCAGCGCAAAGAAAAAAGCAACACACCACTCCCGGGAGGGCTCGAACGTTCAACCTTTCGGTTAACAGCCGATCGCGCTAGCCAATTGCGCCACGGAGACAGTCATGCTTCACTCTCACCACCGTCAGAACATTTCTTCAGAGCTATCAGCCCAAAGAAAAAAAATTGCCGCACCACCATCGGGTGGGCTCGAACCTCCAACCTTTCGGTTAAGAGCTCATCGCTCTAGCCAATTGCGCCACGGAGACAGACATGCTCCTCTTTCACCACCGTCAGAACATTTCTTCAGAGCTATCAGCCCAAAGAAAAAAAGCACCGCACCACCACCGGGTGAGCTCGAACCTCCAACCTTTCGGTTAATAGCCCAACGCGCTAGCCAATTACGCCACGGAGACAGTCGTACTCCACTCTCACCACCATCAGAACATATCTTCAAAGCTATCAGCGCAAAGAAAAAAAACCTGCACACCACTCCCGGGAGGGCTCGAACCTCCAACCTTTCGGATAACAGCCGATGGCGCTAGCAAATTGCGCCACGGAGACAGTCCTGCTCCACTCTCACCACCATGAGAACATATCTTCAAAGCTATCATCCCAAAGAAAAAAAAACCCACACACCACTCCCGGGAGGGCTCGAACCTCCAACCTTTCAGTTAACAGCCGATAGCGCTAGCCAATTGCGCCAGGAAGACAGTCTTTCTCCACTCTCACCACCGTCAGAACATTTCTTCAGAGCTATCAGCCCAAAGGAAAAAAAGCGCCGCACCACCACCGGGTGGGCTCGAGCCTCCAACCTTTCGGATAATAGCCCATCGCGCTAGCCAATTACGCCACGGAGACAGTCGTGCTCCACACTCACCACCATCAGAACATAACTTCAAAGCTATCAGCGCAAAGAAAAAAGCAACACACCACACCCGGGAGGGCTCGAACCTCCAACCTTTCGGTTAACAGCCGATCGCGCTAGCCAATTGCGCCACGGAGACAGTCATGCTCCACTCTCACCACCGTCAGAACATTTCTTCAGAGCTATCAGCCCAAAGAAAAAAAATCGCTGCACCTTCATCGGGTGGGCTCGAACCTCCAACTTTCGGTTAACAGCCCAGCGCGCTAGCCAATTGCGCCACGGAGACAGTCATGCTCCACTCTCACAACCGTCAGAACATTTCTTCAGAGCTATCAGCCCAAACAAAAAAAAGCGCCGCACCACCACAGGGTGGGCTCGAACCTCCAACCTTTCGGTTAATAGCCCATCGCGCTAGCCAATTACGCCACGGAGACAGTCGTGCTCCACTCTCACCACCATCAGAACATATCTTCAAAGCTATCAGCGCAAAGAAAAAAGCAACACGCCACTCTCGGGTGGGCTCGAACCTCCAACCTTTCGGTTAACAGCCGATCGCGCTAGCCACTTCCGCCACGGAGACAGTCCTGCTCCACTCTCACCACCATCAGAACATATCTTCAAAGCTATCAGCCCAAAGAAAAAAAAGCGCCGCACCACCACCGCGTGGGCTCGAACCTCCAACCTTTCGCTTAACAGCCGATCGCGCTAGCCAATTGCGCCATGAAGACAGTCCTGCTCCACTCTCACCACCATCAGAACATATCTTCAAAGCTATCAGCCCAAAAAAAAAGCAACACACTACTCCTGGGAGGGATCGAACCTCCAACCTTTCGGTTAACAGCCGATTGCGCTAGCCAATGGCACCACGGAGACAGTCCTGCTCCACTCTCACCGCCATCAGAACATATCTTCAAAGCTATCAGCCCAAAGAAAAAAAAGCAACACACCACTCCTGGGAGGGCTAGAACATCCAACCTTTCAGTTAACAGCCGATCGCGCTAGCCAATTGCGCCACGGAGACAGTCTTTCTCCACTCTCACCACCGTCAGAACATTTTTTCAGAGCTATCAGCACAAAGGAAAAAAAGCGCCGCACCACTACCGGGTGGGCTCTAGCCGCCAACCTTTCGGTTAATAGCCTATCGCGCTAGCCAATTACGCCACGGAGACAGTCGTGCTCCACTCTCGTCACCATCAGAACATAACTTTAAAGCTATCAGCGCAAAGAAAAAAGCAACACACCACTCCCGGGAGGGCTCGAACGTCCAACCTTTCGGTTAACAGCCGATCGCGCTAGCCAATTGCGCCACGGAGACAGTCATGCTTCACTCTCACTACCGTCAGAACATTTCTTCAGAGCTATCAGCCCAAAGAAAAAAAATCGCCGCACCACCATCGGGTGGGCTCGAACCTCCAACCTTTCGGTTAAGAGCCCATCGCGCTAGCCAATTGCGCCACGGAGACAGTCATGCTCCACTCTCACCATTGTCAGAGCATTTCTTCAGAGCTATCAGCCCAAAGAAAAAAAGTGCCGCACCACCACCGGGTGGGCTCAAACCTCCAACTATTCGGTTAATAGCCCATCGCGCTAGCCAATTACGCCACGGAGACGGTCGTGCTCCACTCGTACCACCATCAGAACATATCTTCAAAGCTATCAGCGCAAAGAAAAAAAAGCAACACACCACTCCCGGGAGGGCTTGAACCTCCAACCTTTCGGTTAACAGCCGATCACGCTAGCCAATTGCGCCACAGAGACAGTCGTGCTCCACTCCCACCACCATCAGAACATAGCTTCAAAGCTATCAGCGCAAAGAAAGAAGCAACATACCACTCCCGGGAGGGCTTGAACCTCCAACCTTTCGATTAACAGCCGATTGCGCTAGCCAATGGCGCCACGGAGACAGTCCTGCTCCACTCTCACCACCGTCAGAACAATTCTTCAGAGCTATCAGCCCAAAGGAAAAAAAGCGCCGCACCACCATCGGGTGGGCTCGAACCTCCAACCTTTTGGTTAACACCAGATCGCGCTAGCCAATTGCGCAAAGGAGAGAGTCGTGCTCCACTCTCACCACCAACAGAACATATCTTCAAAGCTATCAGCGCAAAGAAAAAAGCAACACACCACTCCAGGGAGGGCTTGAACCTCGAAGCTTTCGGTTAACAGCCGATCGCGCTAGCCAATTGCGCCACGGAGACAGTCCTGCTCCACTCTCACCACCATCAGAACAAAAGCTATAAGCGCAAAGAAAAAAGCAACACACCACTCCCGAGAGGGCTTAAACCTCAAACTTTTCCGTTAACAGCCGATCGCGCTAGCCAATTGCGCCACGGAGACAGTCATGCTCCACTCTCACCACCGTCAGAACATTTCTTCAGAGCTATCAGCCCAAAGAAAAAAAAGCGCCGCACCACCACCGGGTGGGCTCGAACCTCCAACCTTTCGGTTAACAGCCGATCGCGCTAGCCAATTGCGCCATGTGGACAGTCCTTCTGCACTCTCACCACCATCACAACATATCTTCAAAGCTATCAGCCCAAAGAAAAAAAAGCAACACATCACTCCTGGGAGGGCTCGAACCTCCAACCTTTCAGTTACCAGCCCATCGCGCTAGCCAATTGCGCCACGGAGACAGTCGTGCTCCACTCTCACCACCCTCAGAACATTTCTTCTGAGCTATCAGCCCAAAGAAAAAAAAATCGCCGCACCACCATCGGGTGGGCTCGAACCTCCAACCTTTCGGTTAAGAGCTCATCGCGCTAGCCAATTGCGCCACGGAGACAGTCATGCTCCACTTTCACCACCGTCAGAACATTTCTTCAGAGCTATCAGCCCAAAAAAAAGCACCGCACCACCACCGGGTGAGCTCGAACCTCCAACCTTTCGGTTAATAGCCCAACGCGCTAGCCAATTACGCCACGGAGACAGTCGTGCTCCACTCTCACCACCATCAGAACATATCTTCAAAGCTATCAGCGCAAAGAAAAATAAGCAACACACCACTCCCGGGAGAGCTCGAACCTCCAACCTTTCGGATAACAGCCGATCGCGCTAACCAATTGCGCCACGGAGACAGTCGTGCTCCACTCCCACCACCATCAGTACATATCTTCAAAGCTATCAGCGCAAAGAAAAAAGCAACACACCATTCCCGGGAGGGCTCGAACCTCCAACCTTTCGGTTAACAACCGATTGCGCTAGCCGAATGCGCCACGGAGACAGTCCTGTTCCGCTCTCACCACCATCAGAACATATCTTCAAAGCTATCAGCCCAAAGAAAAAAAAAGCAACACACCACTCCTGGGAGGGCTCGAACCTCCAACCTTTCGGTTAACAGCCGATCGCGCTAGCCAATGGCACCACGGAGACAGTCCTGCTCCACTCTCACCGCCATCAGAACATATCTTCAAAGCTATCAGCCCAAAGAAAAAAAAGCAACACACCACTCCTGGGAGGGCTAGAACATCCAACCTTTCAGTTAACAGCCGATCGCGCTAGCCAATTGCGCCACGGAGACAGTCTTTCTCCACTCTCACCACCGTCAGAACATTTTTTCAGAGCTATCAGCCCAAAGAAAAAAAAGCGCCGCACCACTACCGGGTGGGCTCTAGCCGCCTACCTTTCGGTTAATAGCCTCTCGCGCTAGCCAATTACGCCACGGAGACAGTCGTGCTCCACTCTCGTCACCATCAGAACATAAATTTAAAGCTATCAGCGCAAAGAAAAAAGCAACACACCACTCCCGGGAGGGCTCGAACGTCCAACCTTTTGGTTAACAGCCGATCGCGCTAGCCAATTGCGCCACGGAGACAGTCATGCTTCACTCTCACCACCGTCAGAACATTTCTTCAGAGCTATCAGCCCAAAGAAAAAAAATCGCCACACCACCATCGGGTGGGCTCGAACCTCCAACCTTTCGGTTAAGAGCCCATCGCGCTAGCCAATTGCGCCACGGAGACAGTCATGCTCCACTCTCACCATCGTCAGAACATTTCTTCAGAGCTATCAGCCCAAAGAAAAAAAGTGCCGCACCACCACCGGGTGGGCTCGAACCTCCAACTATTCGGTTAAACGCCGATCGCGCTAGCCAATTGCGCCACGGAGACAGTCCCGCTCCACTCTCACCACCACCAGAACATATGTTCAAAGCTATCAGCGCAAAGAAAAAAGCAACACACCACTTCCGGGTGGGCTCGAACCTCCAACCTTTCGGTTAACAGCCGATCGCGCTAGCCACCTCCGCCACGGAGACAGTCCTGCTCCACTCTCACCACCGTCAGAACATTTCTTCAGAGCTATCAGCCCAAAGAAAAAAAATCGCCGCACCACCATCGGGTGGGCTCGAACCTCCAACCTTTCGGTTAAGAGCCCATCGCGCTAGCCAATTGCGCCACGGAGACAGTCATGCTTCACTCTCACCATCGTCAGAACATTTCTTCAGAGCTATCAGCCCAAAGAAAAAAAGTGCCGCACCACCACCGGGTGGGCTCGAACCTCCAACTATTCGGTTAATAGCCCATCGCGCTAGCCAATTACGCCACGGAGACGGTCGTGCTCCACTCTTACCACCATCAGAACATATCTTCAAAGCTATCAGCGCAAAGAAAAAAAAGCAACACACCACTCCCGGGAGGGCTTGAACCTCCAACCTTACGGTTAACAGCCGATCGCGCTAGCCAATTGCGCCACGGAGACAGTCGTGCTCCACTCCCACCACCATCAGAACATAGCTTCAAAGCTATCAGCGCAAAGAAAGAAGCAACACACCACTCCCGGGAGGGCTTGAACCTCCAACCTTTCGATTAACAGCCGATTGCGCTAGCCAATGGCGCCACGGAGACAGTCCTGCTCCACTCTCACCACCGTCAGAACAATTCTTCAGAGCTATCAGCCCAAAGGAAAAAAAGCGCCGCACCACCATCGGGTGGGCTCGAACCTCCAACCTTTTGGTTAACACCAGATCGCGCTAGCCAATTGCGCAAAGGAGAGAGTCGTGCTCCACTCTCACCACCAACAGAACATATCTTCAAAGCTATCAGCGCAAAGAAAAAAGCAACACACCACTCCTGGGAGGGCTCGAACCTCCAACCTTTCAGTTACCAGCCCATCGCGCTAGCCAATTGCGCCACGGAGACAGTCGTGCTCTACTCTCACCACCATCACAACATATCTTCAAAGCTATCAGCCCAAAGAAAAAAAAGCACCGCACCACCACCGCGTGGGCTCGAACCTCCAACCTTTGGGATACCAGCCGATCGCGCTAGCCGAATGCGCCACGGAGACAGTCCTGTTCCGCTCTCACCACCATCAGAACATATCTTCAAAGCTATCAGCCCAAAGAAAAAAAGAGCAACACACCACTCCTGGGAGGGCTCGAACCTCCAACCTTTCGGTTAACAGCCGATCGCGCTAGCCAATGGCACCACGGAGACAGTCCTGCTCCACTCTCACCGCCATCAGAACATATCTTCAAAGCTATCAGCCCAAAGAAAAAAAAGCAACACACCACTCCTGGGAGGGCTAGAACATCCAACCTTTCAGTTAACAGCCGATCGCGCTAGCCAATTGCGCCACGGAGACAGTCTTTCTCCACTCTCACCACCGTCAGAACATTTTTTCAGAGCTATCAGCCCAAAGGAAAAAAAGCGCCGCACCACTACCGGGTGGGCTCTAGCCGCCTACCTTTCGGTTAATAGCCTATCGCGCTAGCCAATTACGCCACGGAGACAGTCGTGCTCCACTCTCGTCACCATCAGAACATAAATTTAAAGCTATCAGCGCAATAAAAAAAGCAACACACCACTCCCGGGAGGGCTCGAACGTCCAACCTTTTGGTTAACAGCCGATCGCGCTAGCCAATTGCGCCACGGAGACAGTCATGCTTCACTCTCACCACCGTCAGAACATTTCTTCAGAGCTATCAGCCCAAAGAAAAAAAATCGCCACACCACCATCGGGTGGGCTCGAACCTCCAACCTTTCGGTTAAGAGCCCATCGCGCTAGCCAATTGCGCCACGGAGACAGTCATGCTCCACTCTCACCATCGTCAGAACATTTCTTCAGAGCTATCAGCCCAAAGAAAAAAAGTGCCGCACCACCACCGGGTGGGCTCGTACCTCCAACTATTCGGTTAAACGCCGATCGCGCTAGCCAATTGCGCCACGGAGACAGTCCCGCTCCACTCTCACCACCACCAGAACATATGTTCAAAGCTATCAGCGCAAAGAAAAAAGCAACACACCACTTCCGGGTGGGCTCGAACCTCCAACCTTTCGGTTAACAGCCGATCGCGCTAGCCACCTCCGCCACGGAGACAGTCCTGCTCCACTCTCACCACCGTCAGAACATTTCTTCAGAGCTATCAGCCCAAAGAAAAAAAATCGCCGCACCACCATCGGGTGGGCTCGAACCTCCAACCTTTCGGTTAAGAGCCCATCGCGCTAGCCAATTGCGCCACGGAGACAGTCATGCTTCACTCTCACCATCGTCAGAACATTTCTCCAGAGCTATCAGCCCAAAGAAAAAAAGTGCCGCACCACCACCGGGTGGGCTCGAACCTCCAACTATTCGGTTAATAGCCCATCGCGCTAGCCAATTACGCCACGGAGATGGTCGTGCTCCACTCTTACCACCATCAGAACATATCTTCAAAGCTATCAGCGCAAAGAAAAAAAAGCAACACACCACTCCCGGGAGGGCTTGAACCTCCAACCTTACGGTTAACAGCCGATCGCGCTAGCCAATTGCGCCACGGAGACAGTCGTGCTCCACTCCCACCACCATCAGAACATAGCTTCAAAGCTATCAGCGCAAAGAAAGAAGCAACACACCACTCCCGGGAGGGCTTGAACCTCCAACCTTTCGATTAACAGCCGATTGCGCTAGCCAATGGCGCCACGGAGACAGTCCTGCTCCACTCTCACCACCGTCAGAACAATTCTTCAGAGCTATCAGCCCAAAGGAAAAAAAGCGCCGCACCACCATCGGGTGGGCTCGAACCTCCAACCTTTTGGTTAACACCAGATCGCGCTAGCCAATTGCGCAAAGGAGAGAGTCGTGCTCCACTCTCACCACCAACAGAACATATCTTCAAAGCTATCAGCGCAAAGAAAAAAGCAACACACCACTCCCGGGAGGGCTTGAACCTCGAAGCTTTCGGTTAACAGCCGATCGCGCTAGCCAATTGCGCCACGGAGACAGTCCTGCTCCACTCTCACCACCATCAGAACAAAAGCTATAAGCGCAAAGAAAAAAGCAACACACCACTCCCGAGAGGGCTTAAACCTCAAACTTTTCCGTTAACAGCCGATCGCTCTAGCCAATTGCGCCACGGAGACAGTCATGCTCCACTCTCACCACCGTCAGAACATTTCTTCAGAGCTATCAGCCCAAAGAAAAAAAAGCGCCGCACCACCACCGGGTGGGCTCGAACCTCCAACCTTTCGGTTAACAGCCGATCGCGCTAGCCAATTGCGCCATGTGGACAGTCCTTCTGCACTCTCACCACCATCAGAACATATCTTCAAAGCTATCAGCCCAAAAAAAAAAAGCAACACATCACTCCTGGGAGGGCTCGAACCTCCAACCTTTCAGTTACCAGCCCATCGCGCTAGCCAATTGCGCCAAGGAGACAGTCGTGCTCCACTCTCACCACCCTCAGAACATTTCTTCAGAGCTATCAGCCCACAGAAAAAAAATCGCCGCACCACCATCGGGTGGGCTCGAACCTCCAACCTTTCGGTTAAGAGCTCATCGCGCTAGCCAATTGCGCCACGGAGACAGTCATGCTCCACTTTCACCACCGTCAGAACATTTCTTCAGAGCTATCAGCCCAAAAAAAAAAGCACCGCACCACCACCGGGTGAGCTCGAACCTCCAACCTTTCGGTTAATAGCCCAACGCGCTAGCCAATTACGCCACGGAGACAGTCGTGCTCCACTCTCACCACCATCAGAACATATCTTCAGAGCTATCAGCGCAAAGAAAAATAAGCAACACACCACTCCCGGGAGAGCTCGAACCTCCAACCTTTCGGATAACAGCCGATCGCGCTAGCCAATTGCGCCACGGAGACAGTCGTGCTCCACTCCCACCACCATCAGAACATATCTTCAAAGCTATCAGCGCAAAGAAAAAAGCAACACACCACTCCCGGGAGGGCTCGAACCTCCAACCTTTCGGTTAACAACCGATTGCGCTAGCCAATTGCGCCACGAAGACAGTCCTGCCTCACTCTCACCACCGTCAGAACAATTCTTCAGAGCTATCAGCCCAAAGGAAAAAAAGCGCCGCACCACCACCGGGTGGGCTCGAACCTCCAACCTTTTGGTTAACACCCGATCGCGCTAGCCAATTGCGCAACGGAGAGAGTCGTGCTCCACTTTCACCACCAACAGAACATATCTTCAAAGCTATCAGCGCAAAGAAAAAAGCAACACACCACTCCCGGGAGGGCTTGAACCTCGAACCTTTCGGTTAACAGCCGATCACGCTAGCCAATTGCGCCACGGAGACAGTCCTGCTCCACTCTCACCACCACCAGAACATATCTTCAAAGCTATCAGCCCAAAGAAAAAAAAGCAACACACCACTCCTGGGAGGACTCGAACCTCCAACCTTTCAGTTACCAGCCCATCGCGCTAGCCAATTGCGCCACGGAGACAGTCGTGCTCTACTCTCACCACCATCACAACATATCTTCAAAGCTATCAGCCCAAAGAAAAAAAAGCACCGCACCACCACCGCGTGGGCTCGAACCTCCAACCTTTCGGTTACCAGCCGATCGCGCTAGCCGAATGCGCCACGGAGACAGTCCTGTTCCGCTCTCACCACCATCAGAACATATCTTCAAAGCTATCAGCCCAAAGAACAAAAAGCAACACACCACTCCCGGGAGGGCTCGAACCTCCAACCTTTCAGTTACCAGCCGATCGCGCTAGCCAATTGCGCCACGGAGACAGTCGTGCTCCACTCTCACCACCGTCAGAACATTTCTTCAAAGTTATCAGCGCAAAGAAAAAAGCAACACACCACTCCCGGGAAGGCTCGAAACTACAACCTTTCGGTTAACAGCCGATCGCGCTAGCCAATTGCGCCACGGAGACAGTAGCGCAGCACTCCCACCTCCGTCAGGATATTTTTTCAGAGCTATCAGCCCAAAGAAAAAAAAAGCGCCGCACCACCACCGGGTGGGCTCGAACCTACAACCTTTCGGTTAACAGCCGAATGCGCTAGCCAATTGCGCCACGGAGACAGTCGTGCTCCACTCTCACCACCGTCAGAACATTTCTTCAGACTATCAGCCCAAAGAAAAAAAGCGCCGCACCACCACCGGGTGGGCTCGAACCTCCAACCTTTCGGTTAACAGCCGAATGCGCTAGCCAATTGCGCGACGGAGACAGTCGTGCTCCACTCTCACCACCGTCAGAACATTTCTTCAGAGTATTATCAGCTCAAAGAAGAAAAAGCGCCGCACCACCACCGGGTGGGCTCGAACCTCCAACCTTTCGGTTAACAGCCGATCGCGCTATCCAATTGGGCCACGGAGGCAGTCGTGCTCCACTCTTACCACTGTCAGAACATTTCTTCAGAGCTATCAGCCCAAAGAAAAAGAAACACCGCACCACCACCGGGTGGGCTCAAACCTCCAACCTCTCGGTTAACAGCCGGTCGCACTAGCCAATGACGCCACGGAGACAGTCGTGCTCCGCTCTCACCACCGTCAGAACATTTCTTCAGAGCTATCAGCCCAAAGAAAAAAAAGCGCCACACCACCACCGGGTGGGCTGGAACCTCCAGCCTTTCGGTTAACAGCCCATCGCGCTAGCCAATTGCGCCACGGAGACAGTCATGCTTCTTTCTCATCACCGTCAGAACATTTCTTCAAAGCTATCAGCGCAAAGAAAAAAAATCGCTGCACCACCATCGGGTGGGCTCGAACCTCCAACCTTTCGGTTAACAGCCCATCGCGCTAGCCAATTGCGCCACGGAGACAGTCATGCTCCACTCTCACCACCATCAGAACATTTCTTCAGAGATATCAGCCCAAAGAAAAAAAAGCGCCGCACCACCACCGGGTGGGCTCGATCCTCCAACCTTTCGGTTAATTGTCCATCGCGCTAGCCAATTACGCCTCGGAGACAGTCGTGCTCCACTCTCACCTCCATCAGAACATATCTTCAAAGCTATCAGCGCAAAGAAAAAAAAGCAACACACCACTCCCGGGAGCGCTTGAACCTCGAACCTTTCGGTTAACAGCCGATCGCGCTAGCCAATTGCGCCGCGGATACAGTCGTGCTCCACTCTCACCACCATCAGAACAAAAGCTATAAGCGCAAAGAAAAAAGCAACACACCACTCCCGAGAGGGCTCGAACCTCCAACTTTTCCGTTAACAACCGATCGCGCTAGCCAATTGCGCCACGGAGACAGTCCTGCTCCACTCTCACCACCATCAGAACATATCTTCAAAGCTATCAGCCCAAAGAAAAAAACGCAACACACCACTCCTGGGAGGGCTCGAACCTCCAACCTTTTGGTTAAGAGCCCATCGCGCTAGCCAATTGCGCCACGGAGACAGTCGTGCTCAACTCTCACCACCATCAGAACATATCTTCAAAGCTATCAGCCCAAAGAAAAAAAGCACCGCACCACCACCACGTGGGCTTGAACCTCCAACCTTTCGGTTAACAGCCGATAGCGCTAGCCAATTGCGCCATGGAGACAGTCCTGCTCCACTCTCCCCACCATGAGAACATATCTTCAAAGCTATCAGCCCAAAGGAAAAACCTCCAACCTTTCGGTTAATAGCCCATCGCGCTAGCCAAATACGCCACGGAGACAGTCGTGCTCCACTCTCACCACCATCAGAACATAACTTCAAAGCTATCAGCGCAAAGAAAAAACCAACACACTACTCCCGGGAGGGCTCGAACCTCCAACTTTTCCGTTAACAACCGATCGCGCTAGCCGATTGCGCCACGGAGACAGTCCTGCTCCACTCTCACCACCATCAGAACATATCTTCTAAGCTATCAGCCGAAAGAAAAAAAAGCGCCGCACCACCACCGGGTGGGCTTGAACCTCCAACCTTTCGGTTAAACGCCGATTGCGCTAGCCAATTGCGCCACGGAGACAGTCCCGCTCCACTCTCACCACCACCAGAACATATGTTCAAAGCTATCAGCGCAAAGAAAAAAGCAACACACCACTTCCGGGTGGGCTCGAACCTCCAACCTTTCGGTTAACAGCCGATCGCGCTAGCCACCTTCGCCACGGAGACAGTCCTGCTCCACTCTCACCACCATCAGAACATATCTTCAAAGCTATCAGCCCAAAGAAAGAAAAGCGCCGCACCACCACCGGGTGGGCTCGAACCTCCAACGTTTCGGTTAACAGCCCATCGCGCTGGCCAATTGCGCCACAGAGAGTCATGCTCCACTCTCACCACCGTCAGAACATTTCTTCAGAGCTATCAGCCCAAAGAAAAAAAAGCACCGCACCACTACCACGTGGGCTCGAACCTCCAACCTTTCGGTTAACAGCCGATAGCGCTAGCCAATTGCGTCACGGAGACAGTCCTGCTCCACTCTCACCACCATCAGAACATATCTTCAAAGCTATCAGCCCAAAGGAAAAAAAGCGCCGCACCACCACCGGGTGGGCTCGAGCCTCCAACCTTTCGGTTAATAGCCCATCGCGCTAGCCAATTACGCCACGGAGACAGTCGTGCTCCACTCTCACCACCATCAGAACATAACTTCAAAGCTATCAGCGCAAAGAAAAAAGCAACACACCACTCCCGGGAGTGCTCGAACCTCCAACCTTTCGGTTAACAGCCGATCGCGCTAGCCAATTGCGCCACAGAGACAGTCATGCTCCACTCTCACCACCATCAGAACATTTCTTCAGAGCTATCAGCCCAAAGAAAAAAAATCGCCGCACCCCAGTCGGGTGGGCTCGAACCTCCAACCTTTCGGTTAACAGCCCATCGCGCTAGCCAATTGCGCCACGGAGAAAGTCCTGCTCCACTCTCACCAC
This sequence comes from Rhipicephalus microplus, assembly GCF_043290135.1. Taxonomy (NCBI): domain Eukaryota; kingdom Metazoa; phylum Arthropoda; class Arachnida; order Ixodida; family Ixodidae; genus Rhipicephalus; species Rhipicephalus microplus. The sequence continues at coordinate 43,245,428 of NW_027464586.1, forward strand.
CGTCAGAACATTTCTTCACAGCTATCAGCCCAAAGGAAAAATGCGCCGCACCACCTCCGGGTGGGCTCGAACCTCCAACCTTTTGGTTAACACCCGATCGCGCTAGCCAATGGCGCCACGGAGATAGTCGTGTTCCTTTCTCACCACCAACAAAACATATCTTCAAAGCTATCAGCGCAAACAAAAAAGCAACACACCACTCCCGGGAGCGCTTGAACCTCGAACCTTTCGGTTAACAGCCGATCGCGCTAGCCAATTGCGCCGCGGATACAGTCGTGCTCCACTCTCACCACCATCAGAACAAAAGCTATAGGCGCAAAGAAAAAAGCAACACACCACTCCCGAGAGGGCTCGAACCTCCAACTTTTCCGTTAACAACCGATCGCGCTAGCCAATTGCGCCACGGAGACAGTCCTGCTCCACTCTCACCACCATCAGAACATATCTTCAAAGCTATCAGCCGAAAGAAAAAAAAGTGCCGCACCACCACCGGGTGGGCTTGAACCTCCAACCTTTCCGTTAAACGCCGATCGCGCTAGCCAATTGCGCCACGGAGACAGTCCCGCTCCACTCTCACCACCACCAGAACATATGTTCAAAGCTATCAGCGCAAAGAAAAAAGCAACACACCACTTCCGGGTGGGCTCGAACCTCCAACCTTTCGGTTAACAGCCGATCGCGCGAGCCACCTCCGCCACGGAGACAGTCCTGCTCCACTCTCACCACCATCAGAACATATCTTCAAAGCTATCAGCCCAAAGAAAGAAAAGCGCAGCACCACCACCGGGTGGGCTCGGAGCTCCAACCTTTCGTTTAACAGCCGATCGCGCTAGCCCATTGCGCCACGGAGACAGTCCTGCTCCACTCTCACCACCATCAGAACATATCTTCAAAGCTATCAGCCCAAAGAAAAAAAAGCAACACACCACTCCTGGGAGGGCTCGTACCTCCAACCTTTCAGTTAACAGCCCATCGCGCTAGCCAATTGCGCCGTGGAGACAGTCGTGCTCCACTCCCACCACCATCAGAACATATCTTCAAAGCTATCAGCGCAAAAAAAAAGCAACACGCCACTCTCGGGTGGGCTCGAACCTCCAACCTTTCGGTTAACAGCCGATCGCGCTAGTCACTTCCGCCACGGAGACAGTCCTGCTTCACTCTCACCACCATCAGAACATATCTTCAAAGATATCAGCCCAAAGAAAAAAAGCAACACACCACTCCCGGGAGGGCTCGAACCTCCAACCTTTCAGTTAACAGCCGATCGCGCTAGCCAATTACGCCACGGAGACAGTCTTTCTCCACTCTCACCACCGTCAGAACATTTCTTCAGAGCTATCAGCTCAAAGAAGAAAAAGCGCCGCACCACCACTGGTTGGGCTCGAACCTCCAACCTTTCGGTTAGCAGCCGATCGCGCTAGCCAATTGGACCACGGAGGCAGTCGTGCTCCACTCTCACCACTGTCAGAACATTTCTTCAGAGCTATCAGCCCAAAGAAAAAGAAACGCCGCACCCCCACCGGGTGGGCTCGAACCTCCAACCTCTCGGTTAACAGCCGATCGCGCTAGCCAATGGCGCCACGGAGACAGTCGTGCTCCGCTCTCACCACCGTCAGTACATTTCTTCAGAGCTATCAGCCCAAAGAAAAAAAAGCGCCACACCAGCACCGGGTGGGCTCGAACTTCCAGCCTTTCGGTTAACGGCCGAACGCGCTAGCCATTTGTGCCACGGAGACAGTCGTGCCCCACTCTCACCACCATCAGAACATATCTTCAAAGCTATCAGCACAAAGAAAAAAGCAACACACCACTCCCGGGAGGGCTCGAAATTCTTACCTTTCGGTTAACAGCCGACTGCGCTAGCCAATAGCGCCACGGAGACAGCCGCGCTCCAATCTCCCCACCATCAGAACATATCTTCAAAGCTATCAGCGCAAAGAAAAAAGCAACACATCACTCCCGGGAGGGATCGAACCTCCAACATTTCGGTTAACAGCCGATCGCGCTAGCCAATTGCGCCACGGAGACAGTCGTGCTCCACTCTCACCACCGTCAGAACATTTCCTCAGAGCTATCAGCCCAAAGGAAAAAAAGCGCCGCGCCTCCACCGAGTGGGCTCGATCCTCCAACCTTTCGGTTAAGGGCCCATTGCGCTAGCCATTTGCGCCATGGAGACAGTCGTGCACCACTCTCACCACCACAGAACATTTCTTCAGACTATCAGCCCAAAGAAAAAAAGCGCCGCACCACCACCGGGTGGGCTCGAACCTCCAACCTTTCGGTTAACAGCCGAACGCGCTAGCCAATCGCGCCACGGAGACAATCGTGCTCCACTCTCACCACCGTCAGAACATTTCTTCAGAGCTATCAGCTCAAAGAAGAAAAAGCGCCGCACCACCACCGGGTGGGCTCGAACGTCCAACCATTCGGTTAACAGCCGATCGCGCTAGCCAATTGGGCCACGGAGGCAGTCGCGCTCCACTCTCACCACACTGTCAGAACATTTATTCAGAGCTATCAGCCCAAAGAAAAAGAAACGCCGCACCACCACCGGGTGGGCTCGAACCGAACCTCAAACCTCTCGGTTAACAGCCGGTCGCGCTAGCCAATGGCGCCACGGAGACAGTCGTGCTCCGCTCTCACCACCGTCAGAACATTTCTTCAGAGCTATCAGCCCAAAGAAAAAAAAATGCGCCGCACCTCCACCGGGTGGGCTCGAACCTCCAGCCTTTCGGTTAACAGCCGATCGCGCTAGCCAATTGCGCCACGGAGACAGTCGTGCTCCACTCTCACCACCATCAGAACATATCTCCAAAGCTATCAGCGAAAAGAAAAGAGCAACACACCACTCCCGGGAGCGCTTGAACCTCCAACCTTTCGGTTAACAGCCGATCGCGCTAGCCAATTGGACCACGGAGGCAGTCGTGCTCCACTCTGACCACTGTCAGAACATTTCTTCAGAGCTATGAGCCCGAAGAAAAAGAAACGCCGCACCACCACCGGGTGGGCTCGAACCTCCAACCTCTCGGTTAACAGCCGATCGCGCTAGCCAATGGCGCCACGGAGACAGTCGTGCTCCGCTCTCACCACCGTCAGAACATTTCTTCAGAGCTATCAGCCCAAAGAAAAAAAAGCGCCACACCACCACAGGTGGGCTCGAACCTCCAGCCTTTCGGTTAACGGCCGAACGCGCTAGCCAATTGCGCCACGGAGACAGTCGTGCTCCACTCTCACCACCATCAGAACATATCTTCAAAGCTATCAGCGCAAAGAAAAAAGCAACACACCACTCACAGGAGGGCACGAAATTCCAACCTTTCGGTTAACAGCCGATCGCGCTAGCCAATTGCGCCACGGAGACAGTCGTGCTCCAATCTCCCCACCATCAGAACATATCTTCAAAGCTATCAGCGCAAAGAAAAAAGCAACACAGCACTCCCGGGAGGGATCGAACCTCCAACTTTTCGGTTAACAGCCGATCGCGCTAGCCAATTGCGCCACGGAGACAGTCGTGCTCCACTCTCACCACCGTCAGAACATTTCCTCAGAGCTATAAGCCCAAAGGAAAAAAAGCGCCGCACCTCCACCGAGTGGTCTCGAACCTCCAACCTTTCGGTTAAGGGCCCGTTGCGCTAGCCAATTGCGCCACGGAGACAGTCGTGCACCACTCTCACCACCGCAGAACATTTCTTCAGACTATCAGCCCAAAGAAAAAAAGCGCCGCACCACCACCGGGTGGGCTCGAACCTCCAACCTTTCGGTTAACAGCCGAACGCGCTAGCCAATTGCGCCACGGAGACAGTCGTGCTCCACTCTCACCACCATCAGAACATATCTTCAAAGCTATCAGCCCAAAGAAAAAAAAGCAACACCACTCCCGGGAGGGCTCGAACCTCCAACCTTTCAGTTAACAGCCGATCGCGCTAGCGAATTACGCCACGGAGACAGTCTTTCTCCACTCTCACCACCGTCAGAACATTTCTTCAGAGCTATCAGCTCAAAGAAGAAAAAGCGCCGCACCACCACCGGGTGGGCTCGAACCTCCAACCTTTCGGTTAACAGCCGATCGCGCTAGCCAATTGGACCACGGAGGCAGTCGTGCTCCACTCTCACCACTGTCAGAACATTTCTTCAGAGCTATCAGCCCGAAGAAAAAGAAACGCCGCACCACCACTGGGTGGGCTCGAACCTCCAACCTCTCGGTTAACAGCCGATCGCGCTAGCCAATGGCGCCACGGAGACAGTCGTGCTCCGCTCTCACCACCGTCAGTACATTTCTTCAGAGCTATCAGCCCAAAGAAAAAAAAGCGCCACACCACCACCGGGTGGGCTCGAACTCCCAGCCTTTCGGTTAACGGCCGAACGCGCTAGCCAATTGGCCACGGAGACAGTCGTGCTCCACTCTCACCACCATCAGAACATATCTTGAAAGCTATCAGCACAAAGAAAAAAGCAACACACCACTCCCGGGAGGGCTCGAAATTCTAACCTTTCGATTAACAGCCGATTGCGCTAGCCAATAGCGCCACGGAGACAGTCGTGCTCCAATCTCCCCACCATCAGAACATATCTTCAAAGCTATCAGCGCAAAGAAATAAGCAACACACCACTCCCGGGAGGGATCGAACCTCCAACTTTTCGGTTAACAGCCGATCGCTCTAGCCAATTGCGCCACGGAGACAGTCGTGCTAAACTCTCACCACCGTCAGAACATTTCCTCAGAGCTATCAGCCCAAAGGAAAAAAAGCGCCGCGCCTCCACCGAGTGGGCTCGAACCTCCAACCTTTCGGTTAAGGGCCCATTGCGCTAGCCAATTGCGCCACGGAGACAGTCGAGCACCACTCTCACCACCGCAGAACATTTCTTCAGACTATCAGCCCAAAGAAAAAAAGCGCCGCACCACCACCGGGTGGGCTCGAACCTCCAACCTTTCGGTTAACAGCCGAACGCGCTAGCAAATTGCGCCACGGAGACAGTCGTGCTCCACTCTCACCACCGTCAGAACATTTCTTCAGAGCTATCAGCTCAAGTAAGAAAAAGCGCCGCACCACCACCGGGTGGGCTCGAACCTCCAACCTTTCGGTTAACAGCCGATCGCGCTAGCCAATTGGGCCACGGAGGTAGTCGTGCTCCACTCTCACCACACTGTCAGAACATTTCTTCAGAGCTATCAGCCCAATGAAAAAGAAACGCCGCACCACCACCGGGTGGGCTCGAACCTCAAACCTTTCGGTTAACAGCCGATCGCGCTAGCCAATTGCGCCACGGAGACAATCGTGCTCCACTCTCACCACCATCCGAACATATCATCAAAGCTATCAGCGAAAAGAAAAGACCAACACACCACTCCCGGGAAGGCTCGAAACTACAACCTGTCGGTTAACAGCCGATCGCGCTAGCCAATTGCGCCACGGAGACAGTCGTGCTCCACTCTCACCACACTGTCAGAACATTTCTTCAGAGCTATCAGCCCAAAGAAAAAGAAACGCCGCACCACCACCGGGTGGGCTCGAACCTGAAAACTCTCGGTTAACAGCCGGTCGCGCTAGCCAATGGCGCCACGGAGACAGTCGTGCTCCGCTCTCACCACCGTCAGAACATTTCTTCAGAGCTATCAGCTCAAAGAAAAAAAAGCGCCACACCACCACCGGGTGGGCTCGAACCTCCAGCCTTTCGGTTAACGGCCGAACGCGCTAGCCAATTGCGCCACGGAGACAGTCGTGCTCCACTCTCACCACCATCAGAACGTATCTTCAAAGCTATCAGCGCAAACAAAAAAGCAACACACCACTCACGGGAGGGCTCGAAATTCCAACCTTTCGGTTAACAGCCGATCGCGCTAGCCAATTGCGCCACGGAGACAGTCGTGCTCCTATCTCCCCACCATCAGAACATATCTTCAAAGCTATCAGCGCAAAGAAAAAAGCAACACACCACTCCCGGGAGGGATGGAACCTCCAACTTTTCGGTTAACAGCCGATCGCGCTAGCCAATTGCGCCACGGAGACAGTCGTGCTCCACTCTCACCACCGTCAGAACATTTCCTCAGAGCTATAAGCCCAAAGGAAAAAAAGCGCCGCACCTCCACCGAGTGGTCTCGAACCTCCAACCTTTCGGTTAAGGGCCCGTTGCGCTAGCCAATTGCGCCACGGAGACAGTCGTGCACCACTCTCACCACCGCAGAACATTTCTTCAGACTATCAGCCCAAAGAAAAAAAGCGCCGCACCACCACCGGGTGGGCTCGAACCTCCAACCTTTCGGTTAACAGCCGAACGCGCTAGCCAATTGCGCCACGGAGACAGTCGTGCTCCACTCTCACCACCATCAGAACATATCTTCAAAGCTATCAGCCCAAAGAAAAAAAAGCAACACCACTCCCGGGAGGGCTCGAACCTCCAACCTTTCAGTTAACAGCCGATCGCGCTAGCGAATTACGCCACGGAGACAGTCTTTCTTCACTCTCACCACCGTCAGAACATTTCTTCAGAGCTATCAGCTCAAAGAAGAAAAAGCGCCGCACCACCACCGGGTGGGCTCGAACCTCCAACCTTTCGGTTAACAGCCGATCGCGCTAGCCAATTGGACCACGGAGGCAGTCGTGCTCCACTCTGACCACTGTCAGAACATTTCTTCAGAGCTATGAGCCCGAAGAAAAAGAAACGCCGCACCACCACCGGGTGGGCTCGAACCTCCAACCTCTCGGTTAACAGCCGATCGCGCTAGCCAATGGCGCCACGGAGACAGTCGTGCTCCGCTCTCACCACCGTCAGTACATTTCTTCAGAGCTATCAGCCCAAAGAAAAAAAAGCGCCACACCACCCCCGGGTGGGCTCGAACTTCCAGCCTTTCGGTTAACGGCCGAACGCGCTAGCCAATTGTGCCACGGAGACAGTCGTGCTCCACTCTCACCACCATCAGAACATATCTTCAAAGCTATCAGCACAAAGAAAAAAGCAACACACCACTCCCGGGAGGGCTCGAAATTCTAACCTTTCGGTTAACAGCCGATTGCGCTAGCCAATAGCGCCACGGAGACAGTCGTGCTCCAATCTCCCCACCATCAGAACATATCTTCAAAGCTATCAGCGCAAAGAAATAAGCAACACACCACTCCCGGGAGGGATCGAACCTCCAACTTTTCGGTTAACAGCCGATCGCGCTAGCCAATTGCGCCACAGAGACAGTCGCGCTAAACTCTCACCACCGTCAGAACATTTCCTCAGAGCTATCAGCCCAAAGGAAAAAAAGCGCCGCGCCTCCACCGAGTGGGCTCGAACCTCTAACCTTTCGGTTAAGGGCCCATTGCGCTAGCCAATTGCGCCACGGAGACAGTCGAGCACCACTCTCACCACCGCAGAACATTTCTTCAGACTATCAGCCCAAAGAAAAAAAGCGCCGCACCACCACCGGGTGGGCTCGAACCTCCAACCTTTCGGTTAACAGCCGAACGCGCTAGCCAATTGCGCCACGGAGACAGTCGTGCTCCACTCCCACCACCGTCAGAACGTTTCTTCAGAGCTATCAGCTCAAGTAAGAAAAAGCGCCGCACCACCACCGGGTGGGCTCGAACCTCCAACCTTTCGGTTAACAGCCGATCGCGCTAGCCAATTGGGCCACGGAGGCAGTCGTGCTCCACTCTCACCGCACTGTCAGAACATTTCTTCAGAGCTATTAGCCCAATGAAAAAGAAACGCCGCACCACCACCGGGTGGGCTCGAACCTCAAACCTTTCGGTTAACAGCCGGTCGCGCTAGCCAATGGCGCCACGGAGACAGTCGTGCTCCGCTCTCACCACCGTCAGAACATTTCTTCAGAGCTATCAGCCCAAAGAAAAAAAAGCGCCACACCACCACCGGGTGGGCTCGAACCTCCAGCCTTTCGGTTAACGGCCGAACGCGCTAGCCAATTGCGCCACGGAGACAGTCGTGCTCCACTCTCACCACCATCAGAACGTATCTTCAAAGCTATCAGCGCAAAGAAAAAAGCAACACACCACTCACGGAAGGGCTCGAAATTCCAACCTTTCGGTTAACAGCCAATCGCGCTAGCCAATTGCGCCACGGAGACAGTCGTGCTCCAATCTCCCCACCATCAGAACATATCTTCAAAGCTATCAGCGCAAAGAAAAAAGCAACACACCACTCCCGGGAGGGATCGAACCTCCAAATTTTCGGTTAACAGCCGATCGCGCTAGCCAATTGCGCCACGGAGACAGTCGTGCTCCACTCTCACCACCGTCAGAACATTTCCTCAGAGCTATAAGCCCAAAGGAAAAAAAGCGCCGCACCTCCACCGAGTGGTCTCGAACCTCCAACCTTTGGGTTAAGGGCCCGTTGCGCTAGCCAATTGCGCCACGGAGACAGTCGTGCACCACTCTCACCACCGCAGAACATTTCTTCAGACTATCAGCCCAAAGAAAAAAAGCGCCGCACCACCACCGGGTGGGCTCGAACCTCCAACCTTTCGGTTAACAGCCGAACGCGCTAGCCAATTGCGCCACGGAGACAGTCGTGCTCCACTCTCACCACCATCAGAACATATCTTCAAAGCTATCAGCCCAAAGAAAAAAAAGCAACACCACTCCCGGGAGGGCTCGAACCTCCAACCTTTCAGTTAACAGCCGATTGCGCTAGCGAATTACGCCACGGAGACAGTCTTTCTCCACTCTCACCACCGTCAGAACATTTCTTCAGAGCTATCAGCTCAAAGAAGAAAAACCGCCGCACCACCACCGGGTGGGCCCGAACCTCCAACCTTTCGGTTAACAGCCGATCGCGCTAGCCAATTGGACCACGGAGGCAGTCGTGCTCCACTCTGACCACTGTCAGAACATTTCTTCAGAGCTATCAGCCCAAAGGAAAAAAAGCGCCGCGCCTCCACCGAGTGGGCTCGAACCTCTAACCTTTCGGTTAAGGGCCCATTGCGCTAGCCAATTGCGCCACGGAGACAGTCGAGCACCACTCTCACCACCGCAGAACATTTCTTCAGACTATCAGCCCAAAGAAAAAAAGCGCCGCACCACCACCGGGTGTGCTCGAACCTCCAACCTTTCGGTTAACAGCCGAACGCGCTAGCCAATTGCGCCACGGAGACAGTCGTGCTCCACTCCCACCACCGTCAGAACGTTTCTTCAGAGCTATCAGCTCAAGTAAGAAAAAGCGCCGCACCACCACCGGGTGGGCTCGAACCTCCAACCTTTCGGTTAACAGCCGATCGCGCTAGCCAATTGGGCCACGGAGGCAGTCGTGCTCCACTCTCACCACACTGTCAGAACATTTCTTCAGAGCTATCAGCCCAATGAAAAAGAAACGCCGCACCACCACCGGGTGGGCTCGAACCTCAAACCTTTCGGTTAACAGCCGGTCGCGCTAGCCAATGGCGCCACGGAGACAGTCGTGCTTCGCTCTCACCACCGTCAGAACATTTCTTCAGAGCTATCAGCCCAAAGAAAATAAAAGCGTCGCACCTCCACCGGGTGGGCTTGAACCTCCAGCCTTTCGGTTAACAGCCGATCGCGCTAGCCAATTGCGCCACGGAGACAATCGTGCTCCACTCTCACCACCATCAGAACATATCTCCAAAGCTATCAGCGAAAAGAAAAGAGCAACACACCACTCCCGGGAAGGCTCGAAACTACAACCTTTCGGTTAACAGCCGATCGCGCTAGCCAATTGCGCCATGGAGACAGTCGTGCTCCACTCTCACCACCGTCAGAACAATTCTTCAGAGCTATCAGCTCAAAGAATAAAAAGCGCCGCACCACCACCGGGTGGGCTCGAACCTCCAACCTTTCGGTTAACAGCTGATCGCGCTAGCCAATGGCGCCACGGAGACAGTCGTGCTCCGCTCTCACCACCGTCAGAACATTTCTTCAGAGCTATCAGCCCAAAGAAAATAAAGCGCCACACCACCACCGGGTGGGCTCGAACCTCCAGCCTTTCGGTTAACGGCCGAACGCGCTAGCCAATTGCGCCACGGAGACAGTCGTGCTCCACTCTCACCACCATCAGAACATATCTTCAAAGCAATCAGCGCAAAGAAAAAAAGCAACACACCACTCACGGGAGGGCTCGAAATTCCAACCTTTCGGTTAACAGCCGATCGCGCTAGCCAATTGCGCCACGGAGACAGTCGTGCTCCAATCTCCCCACCATCAGAACATATCTTCAAAGCTATCAGCGCAAAGAAAAAAGCAACACACCACTTCCGGGAGGGATTGAACCTCCAACTTTTCGGTTAACAGCCGATCGCGCTAGCCAATTGCGCCACGGAGACAGTCGTGCTCCACTCTCACCACCGTCAGAACATTTCCTTAGAGCTATCAGCCCAAAGGAAAAAAAGCGCCGCACCTCCACCGAGTGGTCTCGAACCTCCAACCTTTCGGTTAAGGGCCCAATGCGCTAGCCAATTGCGCCACGGAGACAGTCGTGCACCACTCTCACCACCGTCAGTACATTTCTTCAGAGCTATCAACCCAAAGAAAAAAAAGCGCCACACCAGCACCGGGTGGGCTCGAACTTCCAGCCTTTCGGTTAACGGCCGAACGCGCTAGCCATTTGTGCCACGGAGACAGTCGTGCTCCACTCTCACCACCATCAGAACATATCTTCAAAGCTATCAGCGCAAAGAAAAAAGCAACACATCACTCCCGGGAGGGATCGAACCTCCAACATTTCGGTTAACAGCCGATCGCGCTAGCCAATTGCGCCACGGAGACAGTCGTGCTCCACTCTCACCACCGTCAGAACATTTCCTCAGAGCTATCAGCCCAAAGGAAAAAAAGCGCCGCGCCTCCACCGAGTGGGCTCGATCCTCCAACCTTTCGGTTAAGGGCCCAATGTGCTAGCCATTTGCGCCACGGAGACAGTCGTGCACCACTCTCACCACCACAGAACATTTCTTCAGACTATCAGCCCAAAGAAAAAAAAGCGCCGCACCACCACCGGGTGGGCTCGAACCTCCAACCTTTCGGTTAACAGCCGAACGCGCTAGCCAATCGCGCCACGGAGACAATCGTGCTCCATTCTCACCACCGTCAGAACATTTCTTCAGAGCTATCAGCTCAAAGAAGAAAAAGCGCCGCACCACCACCGGGTGGGCTCGAACCTCCAACCATTCGGTTAACAGCTGATCGCGCTAGCCAATTGGGCCACGGAGGCAGTCGTGCTCCACTCTCACCACACTGTCAGAACATTTATTCAGAGCTACCAGCCCAAAGAAAAAGAAACGCCGCACCACCACCGGGTGGGCTCGAACCTCAAACCTCTCGGTTAACAGCTGGTCGCGCTAGCCAATGGCGCCACGGAGACAGTCGTGCTCCGCTCTCACCACCGTCAGAACATTTCTTCAGAGCTATCAGCCGAAAGAAAAAAAAAGCGCCGCACCTCCACCGGGTGGGCTCGAACCTCCAGCCTTTCGGTTAACAGCCGATCGCGCTAGCCAATTGCGCCACGGAGACAGTCGTGCTCCACTCTCACCACCATCAGAACATATCTCCAAAGCTATCAGCGAAAAGAAAAGAGCAACACACCATTCCCGGGAGCGCTTGAACCTCGAACCTTTCGGTTAACAGCCGATCGCGCTAGCCAATTGGGCCACGGAAGCAGTCGTGCTCCACTCTCACCACACTGTCAGAACATTTCTTCAGAGCTATCAGCCCAAAGAAAAAGAAACGCCGCACCACCACCGGGTGGGCTCGAACCTGAAAACTCTCGGTTAACAGCCGGTCGCGCTAGCCAATGGCGCCACGGAGACAGTCGTGCTCCGCTCTCACCACCGTCAGAACATTTCTTCAGAGCTATCAGCCCAAAGAAAAAAAAGCGCCACACCACCACCGGGTGGGCTCGAACCTCCAGCCTTTCGGTTAACGGCCGAACGCGCTAGCCAATTGCGCCACGGAGACAGTCGTGCTCCACTCTCACCACCATCAGAACATATCTTCAAAGCTATCACCGCAAAGAAAAAAGCAACACACCACTCACGGGAGGGCTCGAAATTCCAACCTTTCGGTTAACAGCCGATCGCGCTAGCCAATTGCGCCACGGAGACAGTCGGGCTCCAATCTCCCCACCATCAGAACATATCTTCAAAGCTATCAGCGCAAAGAAAAAAGCAACACACCAACCCCGGGAGGGATCGAACCTCCAACTTTTCGGTTAACAACCGATTGAGCTAGCCAATTGCGCCACGGAGACAGTCGTGCTCCACTCTCACCACCGTCAGAACATTTCCTCAGAGCTATAAGCCCAAAGGAAAAAAAGCGCCGCACCTCCACCGAGTGGTCTCGAACCTCCAACCTTTCGGTTAAGGGCCCGTTGCGCTAGCCAATTGCGCCACGGAGACAGTCGTGCACCACTCTCACCACCGCAGAACATTTCTTCAGACTATCAGCCCAAAGAAAAAAAGCGCCGCACCACCACCGGGTGGGCTCGAACCTCCAACCTTTCGGTTAACAGCCGAACGCGCTAGCCAATTGCGCCACGGAGACAGTCGTGCTCCACTCTCACCACCGTCAGAACATTTCTTCAGAGCTATCAGCTCAAGTAAGAAAAAGCGCCGCACCACCACCGGGTGGGCTCGAACCTCCAACCTTTCGGTTAACAGCCGATCGCGCTAGCCAATTGGGCCACGAAGGCAGTCGTGCTCCACTCTCACCACACTGTCAGAACATTTCTTCAGAGCTATCAGCCCAATGAAAAAGAAACGCCGCACCACCACCGGGTGGGCTCGAACCTCAAACCTTTCGGTTAACAGCCGGTCGCGCTAGCCAATGGCGCCACGGAGACAGTCGTGCTCCGCTCTCACCACCGTCAGAACATTTCTTCAGAGCTATCAGCCCAAAGAAAAAAAAAGCGTCGCACCTCCACCGGGTGGGCTCGAACCTCCAGCCTTTCGGTTAACAGCCGATCGCGCTAGCCAATTGCGCCACGGAGACAATTGTGCTCCACTCTCACCACCATCAGAACATATCTCCAAAGCTATCAGCGAAAAGAAAAGAGCAACACACCACTCCCGGGAAGGCTCGAAACTACAACCTTTCGGTTAACAGCCGATCGCGCTAGCCAATTGCGCCACGGAGACAGTCGTGCTCCACTCTCACCACCGTCAGAACATTTCTTCAGAGCTATCAGCTCAAAGAATAAAAAGCGCCGCACCACCACCGGGTGGGCTCGAACCTCCAACCTTTCGGTTAACAGCCGATCGCGCTTGCCAATGGCGCCACGGAGACAGTCGTGCTCCACTCTCACCACACTGTCAGAACATTTCTTCAGAGCTATCAGCCCAATGAAAAAGAAACGCCGCACCACCACCGGGTGGGCTCGAACCTCAAACTTTTCGGTTAACAGCCGGTCGCGCTAGCCAATGGCGCCACGGAGACAGTCGTGCTCCGCTCTCACCACCGTCAGAACATTTCTTCAGAGCTATCAGCCCAAAGAAAATAAAAGCGTCGCACCTCCACCGGGTGGGCTTGAACCTCCAGCCTTTCGGTTAACAGCCGATCGCGCTAGCCAATTCCGCCACGGAGACAATCGTGCTCCACTCTCACCACCATCAGAACATATCTCCAAAGCTATCAGCGAAAAGAAAAGAGCAACACACCACTCCCAGGAAGGCTCGAAACTACAACCTTTCGGTTAACAGCCGATCGCGCTAGCCAATTGCGCCATGGAGACAGTCGTGCTCCACTCTCACCACCATCAGAACGTATCTTCAAAGCTATCAGCGAAAAGAAAAGAGCAACACACCACTCCCGGGAAGGCTCGAAACTACAACCTTTCGGTTAACAGCCGATCGCGCTAGCCAATTGCGCCATGGAGACAGTCGTGCTCCACTTTCACCACCATCAGAACATATCTTCAAAGCAATCAGCGCAAAGAAAAAAAGCAACACACCACTCACGGGAGGGCTCGAAATTCCAACCTTTCGGTTTACAGCCGATCGCGCTAGCCAATTGCGCCACGGAGACAGTCGTGCTCCAATCTCCCCACCATCAGAACATATCTTCAAAGCTATCAGCGCAAAGAAAAAAGCAACACACCACTTCCGGGAGGGATTGAACCTCCAACTTTTCGGTTAACAGCCGATCGCGCTAGCCAATTGCGCCACGGAGACAGTCGTGCTCCACTCTCACCACCGTCAGAACATTTCCTTAGAGCTATCAGCCCAAAGGAAAAAAAGCGCCGAACCTCCACCGAGTGGTCTCGAACCTCCAACCTTTCGGTTAAGGGCCCATTGCGCTAGCCAATTGCGCCACGGAGACAGTCGTGCACCACTCTCACCACCGTCAGTACATTTCTTCAGAGCTATCAGCCCAAAGAAAAAAAAGCGCCACACCAGCACCGGGTGGGCTCGAACCTCCAACCATTCGGTTAACAGCTGATCGCGCTAGCCAATTGGGCCACGGAGGCAGTCGTGCTCCACTCTCACCACACTGTCAGAACATTTATTCAGAGCTACCAGCCCAAAGAAAAAGAAACGCCGCACCACCACCGGGTGGGCTCGAACCTCAAACCTCTCGGTTAACAGCTGGTCGCGCTAGCCAATGGCGCCACGGAGACAGTCGTGCTCCGCTCTCACCACCGTCAGAACATTTCTTCAGAGCTATCAGCCGAAAGAAAAAAAAAGCGCCGCACCTCCACCGGGTGGGCTCGAACCTCCAGCCTTTCGGTTAACAGCCGATCGCGCTAGCCAATTGCGCCACGGAGACAGTCGTGCTCCACTCTCACCACCATCAGATTATATCTCCAAAGCTATCAGCGAAAAGAAAAGAGCAACACACCACTCCCGGGAGCGCTTGAACCTCGAACCTTTCGGTTAACAGCCGATCGCGCTAGCCAATTGGGCCACGGAAGCAGTCGTGCTCCACTCTCACCACAATGTCACAACATTTCTTCAGAGCTATCAGCCCAAAGAAAAAAAAGCGCCACACCACCACCGGGTGGGCTCGAACCTCCAGCCTTTCGGTTAACGGCCGAACGCGCTAGCCAATTGCACCACGGAGACAGTCGTGCTCCACTGTCACCACCATCAGAACATATCTTCAAAGCTATCACCGCAAAGAAAAAAGCAACACACCACTCACGGGAGGGCTCGAAATTCCAACCTTTCGGTTAACAGCCGATCGCGCTAGCCAATTGCGCCACGGAGACAGTCGTGCTCCACTCTCACCACACTGTCAGAACATTTCTTCAGAGCTATCAGCCCAAAGAAAAAGAAACGCCGCACCACCACCGGGTGGGCTCGAACCTGAAAACTCTCGGTTAACAGCCGGTCGCGCTAGCCAATGGCGCCACGGAGACAGTCGTGCTCCGCTCTCACCACCGTCAGAACATTTCTTCAGAGCTATCAGCCCAAAGAAAAAAAAGCGCCACACCACCACCGGGTGGGCTCGAACCTCCAGCCTTTCGGTTAACGGCCGAACGCGCTAGCCAATTGCGCCACAGAGACAGTCGTGCTCCACTCTCACCACCATCAGAACGTATCTTCAAAGCTATCAGCGCAAAGAAAAAAGCAACACACCACTCACGGAAGGGCTCGAAATTCCAACCTTTCGGTTAACAGCCAATCGCGCTAGCCAATTGCGCCACGGAGACAGTCGTGCTCCAATCTCCCCACCATCAGAACATATCTTCAAAGCTATAAGCGTAAAGAAAAAAGCAACACACCACTCCCGGGAGGGATCGAACCTCCAAATTTTCGGTTAACAGCCGATCGCGCTAGCCAATTGCGCCACGGAGACAGTCGTGCTCCACTCTCACCACCGTCAGAACATTTCCTCAGAGCTATAAGCCCAAAGGAAAAAAAGCGCCGCACCTCCACCGAGTGGTCTCGAACCTCCAACCTTTCGGTTAAGGGCCCGTTGCGCTAGCCAATTGCGCCACGGAGACAGTCGTGCACCACTCTCACCACCGCAGAACATTTCTTCAGACTATCAGCCCAAAGAAAAAAAGCGCCGCACCACCACCGGGTGGGCTCGAACCTCCAACCTTTCGGTTAACAGCCGAACGCGCTAGCCAATTGCGCCACGGAGACAGTCGTGCTCCACTCTCACCACCATCAGAACATATCTTCAAAGCTATCAGCCCAAAGAAAAAAAGCAACACCACTCCCGGGAGGGCTCGAACCTCCAACCTTTCAGTTAACAGCCGATTGCGCTAGCGAATTACGCCACGGAGACAGTCTTTCTCCACTCTCACCACCGTCAGAACATTTCTTCAGAGCTATCAGCTCAAAGAAGAAAAAGCGCCGCACCACCACCGGGTGGGCTCGAACCTCCAACCTTTCGGTTAACAGCCGATCGCGCTAGCCAATTGGACCACGGAGGCAGTCGTGCTCCACTCTGACCACTGTCAGAACATTTCTTCAGAGCTATCAGCCCGAAGAAAAAGAAACGCCGCACCACCACCGGGTGGGCTCGAACCTCCAACCTCTCGGTTAACAGCCGATCGCACTAGCCAATGGCGCCACGGAGACAGTCGTGCTCCGCTCTCACCACCGTCAGTACATTTCTTCAGAGCTATCAGCCCAAAGAAAAAAAAGCGCCACACCACCACCGGGTGGGCTCGAACTTCCAGCCTTTCGGTTAACGGCCGAACGCGCTAGCCAATTGTGCCACGGAGACAGTCGTGCTCCACTCTCACCACCATCAGAACATATCTTCAAAGCTATCAGCACAAAGAAAAAAGCAACACACCACTCCCGGGAGGGCTCGAAATTCTAACCTTTCGGTTAACAGCCGATTGCGCTAGCCAATAGCGCCACGGAGACAGTCGTGCTCCAATCTCTCCACCATCAGAACATTTCTTCAAAGCTATCAGCGCAAAGAAATAAGCAACACACCACTCCCGGGAGGGATCGAACCTCCAACTTTTC
Organism: Rhipicephalus microplus; assembly: GCF_043290135.1. NCBI lineage: Eukaryota > Metazoa > Arthropoda > Arachnida > Ixodida > Ixodidae > Rhipicephalus > Rhipicephalus microplus. The sequence continues at coordinate 43,262,301 of NW_027464586.1, forward strand.
AGTTAACAGCCGATCGCGCTAGCCAATTGCGCCACAGAGACAGTCGTGCTAAACTCTCACCACCGTCAGAACATTTCCTCAGAGCTATCAGCCCAAAGGAAAAAAAGCGCCGCGCCTCCACCGAGTGGGCTCGAACCTCTAACCTTTCGATTAAGGGCCCATTGCGCTAGCCAATTGCGCCACGGAGACAGTCGAGCACCACTCTCACCACCGCAGAACATTTCTTCAGACTATCAGCCCAAAGAAAAAAAGCGCCGCACCACCACCGGGTGGGCTCGAACCTCCAACCTTTCGGTTAACAGCCGAACGCGCTAGCCAATTGCGCCACGGAGACAGTCGTGCTCCACTCCCACCACCGTCAGAACGTTTCTTCAGAGCTATCAGCTCAAGTAAGAAAAAGCGCCGCACCACCACCGGGTGGGCTCGAACCTCCAACCTTTCGGTTAACAGCCGATCGCGCTAGCCAATTGGGCCACGGAGGCAGTCGTGCTCCACTCTCACCACACTGTCAGAACATTTCTTCAGAGCTATCAGCCCAATGAAAAAGAAACGCCGCACCACCACCGGGTGGGCTCGAACCTCAAACCTTTCGGTTAACAGCCGGTCGCGCTAGCCAATGGCGCCACCGAGACAGTCGTGCTTCGCTCTCACCACCGTCAGAACATTTCTTCAGAGCTATCAGGCCAAAGAAAATAAAAGCGTCGCACCTCCACTGGGTGGGCTTGAATCTCCAGCCTTCCGGTTAACAGCCGATCGCGCTAGCCAATTGCGCCACGGAGACAATCGTGCTCCACTCTCACCACCATCAGAACATATCTCCAAAGCTATCAGCGAAAAGAAAAGAGCAACACACCACTCCCGGGAAGGCTCGAAACTACAACCTTTCGGTTAACAGCCGATCGCGCTAGCCAATTGCGCCATGGAGACAGTCGTGCTCCACTCTCACCACCGTCAGAACAATTCTTCAGAGCTATCAGCTCAAAGAATAAAAAGCGCCGCACCACCACCGGGTGGGCTCGAACCTCCAACCTTTCGGTTAACAGCTGATCGCGCTAGCCAATGGCGCCACGGAGACAGTCGTGCTCCGCTCTCACCACCGTCAGAACATTTCTTCAGAGCTATCAGCCCAAAGAAAATAAAGCGCCACACCACCACCGGGTGGGCTCGAACCTCCAGCCTTTCGGTTAACGGCCGAACGCGCTAGCCAATTGCGCCACGGAGACAGTCGTGCTCCAGTCTCACCACCATCAGAACATATCTTCAAAGCAATCAGCGCAAAGAAAAAAAGCAACACACCACTCACGGGAGGGCTCGAAATTCCAACCTTTCGGTTAACAGCCGATCGCGCTAGCCAATTGCGCCACGGAGACAGTCGTGCTCCAATCTCCCCACCATCAGAACATATCTTCAAAGCTATCAGCGCAAAGAAAAAAGCAACACACCACTTCCGGGAGGGATTGAACCTCCAACTTTTCGGTTAACAGCCGATCGCGCTAGCCAATTGCGCCACGGAGACAGTCGTGCTCCACTCTCACCACCGTCAGAACATTTCCTTAGAGCTATCAGCCCAAAGGAAAAAAAAGCGCCGCACCTACACCGAGTGGTCTCGAACCTCCAACCTTTCGGTTAAGGGCCCATTGCGCTAGCCAATTGCGCCACGGAGACAGTCGTGCACCACTCTCACCACCGTCAGTACATTTCTTCAGAGCTATCAACCCAAAGAAAAAAAAGCGCCACACCAACACCGGGTGGGCTCGAACTTCCAGCCTTTCGGTTAACGGCCGAACGCGCTAGCCATTTGTGCCACGGAGACAGTCGTGCTCCACTCTCACCACCATCAGAACATATCTTCAAAGCTATCAGCGCAAAGAAAAAAGCAACACATCACTCCCGGGAGGGATCGAACCTCCAACATTTCGGTTAACAGCCGATCGCGCTAGCCAATTGCGCCACGGAGACAGTCGTGCTCACTCTCACCACCGTCAGAACATTTCCTCAGAGCTATCAGCCCAAAGGAAAAAAAGCGCCGCGCCTCCACCGAGTGGGCTCGATCCTCCAACCTTTCGGTTAAGGGCCCAATGTGCTAGCCATTTGCGCCACGGAGACAGTCGTGCACCACTCTCACCACCACAGAACATTTCTTCAGACTATCAGCCCAAAGAAAAAAAAGCGCCGCACCACCACCGGGTGGGCTCGAACCTCCAACCTTTCGGTTAACAGCCGAACGCGCTAGCCAATCGCGCCACGGAGACAATCGTGCTCCATTCTCACCACCGTCAGAACATTTCTTCAGAGCTATCAGCTCAAAGAAGAAAAAGCGCCGCACCACCACCGGGTGGGCTCGAACCTCCAACCATTCGGTTAACAGCTGATCGCGCTAGCCAATTGGGCCACGGAGGCAGTCGTGCTCCACTCTCACCACACTGTCAGAACATTTATTCAGAGCTACCAGCCCAAAGAAAAAGAAACGCCGCACCACCACCGGGTGGGCTCGAACCTCAAACCTCTCGGTTAACAGCTGGTCGCGCTAGCCAATGGCGCCACGGAGACAGTCGTGCTCCGCTCTCACCACCGTCAGAACATTTCTTCAGAGCTATCAGCCGAAAGAAAAAAAAAGCGCCGCACCTCCACCGGGTGGGCTCGAACCTCCAGCCTTTCGGTTAACAGCCGATCGCGCTAGCCAATTGCGCCACGGAGACAGTCGTGCTCCACTCTCACCACCATCAGAACATATCTCCAAAGCTATCAGCGAAAAGAAAAGAGCAACACACCACTCCCGGGAGCGCTTGAACCTCGAACCTTTCGGTTAACAGCCGATTGCGCTAGCCAATTGGGCCACGGAAGCAGTCGTGCTCCACTCTCACCACACTGTCAGAACATTTCTTCAGAGCTATCAGCCCAAAGAAAAAGAAACGCCGCACCACCACCGGGTGGGCTCGAACCTGAAAACTCTCGGTTAACAGCCGGTCGCGCTAGCCAATGGCGCCACGGAGACAGTCGTGCTCCGCTCTCACCACCGTCAGAACATTTCTTCAGAGCTATCAGCCCAAAGAAAAAAAAGCGCCACACCACCACCGGGTGGGCTCGAACCTCCAGCCTTTCGGTTAACGGCCGAACGCGCTAGCCAATTGCGCCACGGAGACAGTCGTGCTCCACTCTCACCACCATCAGAACATATCTTCAAAGCTATCACCGCAAAGAAAAAAGCAACACACCACTCACGGGAGGGCTCGAAATTCCAACCTTTCGGTTAACAGCCGATCGCGCTAGCCAATTGCGCCACGGAGACAGTCGGGCTCCAATCTCCCCACCATCAGAACATATCTTCAAACTATCAGCGCAAAGAAAAAAGCAACACACCACCCCCGGGAGGGATCGAACCTCCAACTTTTCGGTTAACAGCCGACCGAGCTAGCCAATTGCGCCACGGAGACAGTCGTGCTCCACTCTCACCACCATCAGAACATATCTCCAAAGCTATCAGCGAAAAGAAAAGAGCAACACACCACTCCCGGGAGCGCTTGAACCTCGAACCTTTCGGTTAACAGTCGATCGCGCTAGCCAATTGGGCCACGGAGGCAGTCGTGCTCCACTCTCACCACACTGTCAGAACATTTCTTCAGAGCTATCAGCCCAAAGAAAAAGAAACGCCGCACCACCACCGGGTGGGCTCGAACCTGAAAACTCTCGGTTAACAGCCGGTCGCGCTAGCCAATGGCGCCACGGAGACAGTCGTGCTCCGCTCTCACCACCGTCAGAACATTTCTTCAGAGCTATCAGCCCAAAGAAAAAAAAGCGCCACACCACCACCGGGTGGTCTCGAAATTCCAACCTTTCGGTAAACAGCCGATCGCGCTAGCCAATTGCGCCACGGAGACAGTCGTGCTCCAATCTCCCCATCATCAGAACATATCTTCAAAGCTATCAGCGCAAAGAAAAAAGCAACACACCACTCCCGGGAGGGATCGAACCTCCAACTTTTCGGTTAACAGCCGATCGCGCTAGCCAATTGAGCCACGGAGACAGTCGTGCTCCACTCTCACCACCGTCAGAACATTTCCTCAGAGCTATCAGCCCAAAGGAAAAAAAGCGCCGCACCTCCACCGAGTGGTCTCGAACCTCCAACCTTTCGGTTAAGGGCCCATTGCGCTAGCCAATTGCGCCACGGAGAGAGTCGTGCACCACTCTCACCACCGCAGAACATTTCTTCAGACTATCAGCCCAAAGAAAAAAAGCGCCGCACCACCACCGGGTGGGCTCGAACCTCCAATCTTTCGGTTAACAGCCGATCGCGCTAGCCAATTGGGCCACGGAGGCACTCGTGCTCCACTCTCACCACTGTCAGAACATTTCTTCAGAGCTATCAGCCCAAAGAAAAATAAACACCGCCCCACCACTGGGTGGGCTCGAACCTAAAACCTCTCGGTTAACAGCCGGTCGCGCTAGCCAATGGCGCCACGGAGACAGTCGTGCTCCGCTCTCACCACCGTCAGAACATTTCTTCAGAGCTATCAGCCCTAAGAAAAAAAAGCGCCGCACCACCACCGGGTGGGCTCGAACCTCCAACCTTTCGGTTAACAGCCGAACGCGCTAGCTAATTGCGCCACGAAGACAGTCGTGCTCCACTCTCACCACCGTCAGAACATTTCTTCAGAGCTATCAGCTCAAGTAAGAAAAAGCGCCGCACCACCACCGGGTGGGCTCGAACCTCCAACCTTTCGGTTAACAGCCGATCGCGCTAGCCAATTGCGCCACGGAGACAGTCGTGCTCCACTCTCACCACCATCAGAACATATCTCCAAAGCTATCAGCGAAAAGAAAAGAGCAACACACCACTCCCGGGAGCGCTTGAACCTCGAACCTTTCGGTTAACAGTCGATCGCGCTAGCCAATTGGGCCACGGAGGCAGTCGTGCTCCACTCTCACCACACTGTCAGAACATTTCTTCAGAGCTATCAGCCCAAAGAAAAAGAAACGCCGCACCACCACCGGGTGGGCTCGAACCTGAAAACTCTCGGTTAACAGCCGGTCGCGCTAGCCAATGGCGCCACGGAGACAGTCGTGCTCCGCTCTCACCACCGTCAGAACATTTCTTCAGAGCTATCAGCCCAAAGAAAAAAAAGCGCCACACCACCACCGGGTGGTCTCGAAATTCCAACCTTTCGGTAAACAGCCGATCGCGCTAGCCAATTGCGCCACGGAGACAGTCGGGCTCCAATCTCCTCACCATCAGAACATATCTTCAAAGCTATCAGCGCAAAGAAAAAAGCAACACACCACTCCCGGGAGGGATCGAACCTCCAACTTTTCGGTTAACAGCCGATCGAGCTAGCCAATTGCGCCACGGAGACAGTCGTGCTCCACTCTCACCACCGTCAGAACATTTCCTCAGAGCTATAAGCCCAAAGGAAAAAAAGCGCCGCACCTCCACCGAGTGGTCTCGAACCTCCAACCTTTCGGTGAAGGGCCCGTTGCGCTAGCCAATTGCGCCACGGAGACAGTCGTGCACCACTCTCACCACCGCAGAACATTTCTTCAGACTATGAGCCCAAAGAAAAAAAGCGCCGCACCACCACCGGGTGGGCTCGAACCTCCAACCTTTCGGTTAACAGCCGAACGCGCTAGCCAATTGCGCCACGGAGACAGTCGTGCTCCACTCTCACCACCGTCAGAACATTTCTTCAGAGCTATCAGCTCAAGTAAGAAAAAGCGCCGCACCACCACCAGGTGGGCTCGAACCTCCAACCTTTCGGTTAACAGCCGATCGCGCTAGCCAATTGGGCCACGGAGGCAGTCGTGCTCCACTCTCACCACACTGTCAGAACATTTCTTCAGAGCTATCAGCCCAATGAAAAAGAAACGCCGCACCACCACCGGGCGGGCTCGAACCTCAAATCTTTCGGTTAACAGCCGGTCGCGCTAGACAATGGCGCCACGGAGACAGTCGTGCTCCGCTCTCACCACCGTCAGAACATTTCTTCAGAGCTATCAGCCCAAAGAAAAAAAAAGCGTCGCACCTCCACCGGGTGGGCTCGAACCTCCAGCCTTTCGGTTAACAGCCGATCGCGCTAGCCAATTGCGCCACGGAGACAGTCGTGCTCCACTCTCACCACCATCAGAACATATCTCCAAAGCTATCAGCGAAAGGAAAGAGCAACACACCACTCCCGGGAAGGCTCGAAACTACAACCTTTCGGTTAACAGTCGATCGCGCTAGCCAATTGCGCCACGGAGACAGTCGTGCTCCACTCTCACCACCGTCAGAACATTTCTTCAGAGCTATCAGCTCAAAGAATAAAAAGCGCCGCACCACCACCGGGTGGGCTCGAACCTCCAACCTTTCGGTTAACAGCCGATCGCACTAGCCAATGGCGCCACGGAGACAGTCGTGCTCCGCTCTCACCACCGTCAGAACATTTCTTCAGAGCTATCAGCCCAAAGAAAATAAAGCGCCACACCACCACCGGGTGGGCTCGAACCTCCAGCCTTTCGGTTAACGGCCGAACGCGCTAGCCAATTGCGCCACGGAGACAGTCGTGCTCCACTCTCACCACCATCAGAACATATCTTCAAAGCAATCAGCGCAAAGAAAAAAGCAACACACCACTCACGGGAGGGCTCGAAATTCCAACCTTTCGGTTAACAGCCGATCGCGCTAGCCAATTGCGCCACGGAGACAATCGTGCTCCAATCTCCCCACCATGAGAACATATCTTCAAAGCTATCAGCGCAAAAAAAAGCAACACACCACTCCCGGGAGGGATTGAACCTCCAACTTTTCGGTTAACAGCCGATCGCGCTAGCCAATTCCGCCACGGAGACAGTCGTGCTCCACTCTCACCACCGTCAGAACATTTCCTTAGAGCTATCAGCCCAAAGGAAAAAAAGCGCCGCACCTCCACCGAGTGGTCTCGAACCTCCAAACTTTCGGTTAAGGGCCCATAGCGCTAGCCAATTGCGCCACGGAGACAGTCGTGCACCACTCTCACCACCGCAGAACATTTCTTCAGGCTATCAGCTCAAAGAAAAAAAGCGCCGCACCCCCACCAAGTGGGCTCGAACCTCCAACCTTTTGGTTAACAGCCGAACGCGCTAGCCAATTGCGCCACGGAGACAGTCGTGCTCCACTCTCACCACCATCAGAACATATCTCCAAAGCTATCAGCGAAAAGAAAAGAGCAACACACCACTCCCGGGAAGGCTCGAAACTACAACCTTTCGGTTAACAGCCGATCGCGCTAGCCAATTGCGCCACGGAGACAGTCGTGCTCCACTCTCACCATCGTCAGAACAATTCTTCAGAGCTATCAGCTCAAAGAAGAAAAAGCGCCGCACCACCACCGGGTGGGCTCGAACCTCCAATCTTTCGGTTAACAGCCGATCGCGCTAGCCAATGGCGCCACGGAGACAGTCGTGCTCCGCTCTCACCACCGTCAGAACATTTCTTCAGAGCTATCAGCCCTAAGAAAAAAAAGCGCCACACCACCACCGGGTGGGCTCGAACCTCCAGCCTTTCGGTTAACGGCCGAACGCGCTAGCGAATTGCGCCACAGAGACAGTCGTGCGCCACTATCACCACCATAAGAACATATCTTCAAAGCTATCAGCGCAAAGAAAAAAGCAACACACCACTCCCGGGAGGGCTTGAAATTCCAACCTTTCGGTTAACAGTCCATCGCGCTAGCCAATTGCGCCATGAAGACAGTCCTGCTCCACTCTCATCACCCTCAAACATATCTTCAAAGCTATCAGCCCAAAGAAAAAAAAAGCAACACACCACTCCTGGGAGGGCTCGAACCTCCAACCTTTCGGTTAACGGCCGATCGCGCTAGCCAATGGCGCCACGGAGACAGTCCTGCTCCACTCTCACCACCATCAGAACATATCTTTAAAGCTATCAGCCCAAAAAAAAGCAACACACCACTCCCGGGAGGGCTCGAACCTCTAACCTTTCAGTTAACAGCCGATCGCACTAGCCAATTACGCATCGGAGACAGTCTTTCTCCACTCTCACCACCGTCAGAACATTTCTTCACAGCTATCAGCTCGAAGAAGAAAAAGCGCCGCACCACCACCGGGTGGGCTCGAACCTCCAACCTTTCGGTTAACAGCCGATCGCGCTAGCCAATTGGACCACGGAGGCAGTCGTGCTCCACTCTCACCACTGTCAGAACATTTCTTCAGAGCTATCAGCCCAAAGAAAAAGAAACGCCGCACCACCACCGGGTGGGCTCGAACCTCCAACCTCTCGGTTAACAGCCGATCGCGCTAGCCAATGGCGCCGCGGAGACAGTCGTGCTCCGCTCTCACCACCGTCAGTACATTTCTTCAGAGCTATCAGCCCAAAGAAAAGAAAGCGCCACACCACCACCGGGTGGGCTCGAACCTCCAACCTTTCGGTTAACAGCCGATCGCGCTAGCCAATTGGGCCACGGAGGCAGTCGTGCTCCACTCTCACCACACTGTCAGAACATTTCTTCAGAGCTATCAGCCCAAAGAAAAAGAAACGCCGCACCACCACCGGGTGGGCTCCAACCTCAAACCTCTCGGCTAACAGCCGGTTGCGCTAGCCAATGGCGCCACGGAGACAGTCGTGCTCCGCTCTCACCACCGTCAGAACATTTCTTCAGAGCTATCAGCCCAAAGAAAAAAAAAGCGCCGCACCTCCACCGGGTGGGCTCGAACCTCCAGCCTTTCGGTTAACAGCCGATCGCGCTAGCCAATTGCGCCACGGAGACAGTCGTGCTGCACTCTCACCACCATCAGAACACATCTCCAAAGCTATCAGCGTAAAGAAAAGAGCAACACACTACTCCCGGGAAGGCTCGAAACTACAACCTTTCGGTTAACAGCCGATCGCGCTAGCCAATTGCGCCACGGAGACAGTCGTGCTCCACTCTCACCACCGTCAGAACATTTCTTCAGAGCTATCAGCTCAAAGAAGAAAGCAACACACCACTCCTGGGAGGGCTCGAAATACTAACCTTTCGGTTAACAGCCGATTGCGCTAGCCAATAGTACCACGGAGACAGTCGTGCTCCAATCTCCCCACCATCAGAACATATCTTCACAGCTATCAGCGCAAAGAAAAAAGCAACACACCACTACCGGGAGGGATCGAACCTCCAACATTTCGGTTAACAGCCGATCGCGCTAGCCAATTGCGCCACTGAGACAGTCGTACTTCACTCTCACCACCGTCAGAACATTTCCTCAGAGCTATCAGCCCAAAGGAAAAAAAGCGCCGCGCCTCCACCGAGTGGGCTCGAACCTCCAACCTTTCGGTTAAGGGCCCATTGCGCTAGCCATTTGCGCCACGGGGACAGTCGTGCACCACTCTCACCACCACAGAACATTTCTTCAGACTATCAGCCCAAAGAAAAAAAGCGCCGCACCACCACCGGGTGGGCTCGAACCTCCAACCTTTCGGTTAACAGCCGAACGCGCTCGCCAATTGCGCCACGGAGACAGTCGTGCTCCACTCTCACCACCGTCAGAACATTTCTTCAGAGCTCTCAGCTCAAAGAAGAAAAAGCGCCGCACCACCACCGGGTGGGCTCGAACCTCCAACCTTTCGGTTAACAGCCGATCGCGCTAGCCAATTGGGCCACGGAGGCAGTCGTGCTCCAAACTCACCACACTGTCAGAACATTTCTTCAGAGCTATCAGCCCAAAGAAAAAGAAACGCCGCACCACCACCGGGTGGGCTCCAACCTCAAACCTCTCGGCTAACAGCCGGTTGCGCTAGCCAATGGCGCCACGGAGACAGTCGTGCTCCGCTCTCACCACCGTCAGAACATTTCTTCAGAGCTATCAGCCCAAAGAAAAAAAAAGCGCCGCACCTCCACCGGGTGGGCTCGAACCTCCAGCCTTTCGGTTAACAGCCGATCGCATTAGCCAATTGCGCCACGGAGACAGTCGTGCTGCACTCTCACCACCATCAGAACACATCTCCAAAGCTATCAGCGTAAAGAAAAGAGCAACACACTACTCCCGGGAAGGCTCGAAACTACAACCTTTCGGTTAACAGCCGATCGCGCTAGCCAATTGCGCCACGGAGACAGTCGTGCTCCACTCTCACCACCGTCAGAACATTTCTTCAGAGCTATCAGCTCAAAGAAGAAAAAGCGCCGCACCACCACCGGGTGGGCTCGAACCTCCAACCTTTCGGTTAACAGCCGATCGCGCTAGCCAATTGGGCCACGGAGGCAGTCGTGCTCCACTCTCACCACACTGTCAGAACATTTCTTCAGAGCTATCAGCCCAAAGAAAAAGAAACGCCGCACCACCACCGGGTGGGCTCGAACCTGAAAACTCTCGGTTAACAGCCGGTCGCGCTTGCCAATGGCGCCACGGAGACAGTCGTGCACCACTCTCACCACCGCAGAACATTTCTTCAGGCTATCAGCTCAAAGAAAAAAAGCGCCGCACCCCCACCAAGTGGGCTCGAACCTCCAACCTTTTGGTTAACAGCCGAACGCGCTAGCCAATTGCGCCACGGAGACAGTCGTGCTCCACTCTCACCACCATCAGAACATATCTCCAAAGCTATCAGCGAAAAGAAAAGAGCAACACACCACTCCCGGGAAGGCTCGAAACTACAACCTTTCGGTTAACAGCCGATCGCGCTAGCCAATTGCGCCACGGAGACAGTCGTGCTCCACTCTCACCACCGTCAGAACAATTCTTCAGAGCTATCAGCTCAAAGAAGAAAAAGCGCCGCACCACCACCGGGTGGGCTCGAACCTCCAATCTTTCGGTTAACAGCCGATCGCGCTAGCCAATGGCGCCACGGAGACAGTCGTGCTCCGCTCTCACCACCGTCAGAACATTTCTTCAGAGCTATCAGCCCTAAGAAAAAAAAGCGCCACACCACCACCGGGTGGGCTCGAACCTCCAGCCTTTCGGTTAACGGCCGAACGCGCTAGCGAATTGTGCCACAGAGACAGTCGTGCGCCACTATCACCACCATAAGAACATATCTTCAAAGCTATCAGCGCAAAGAAAAAAGCAACACACCACTCCCGGGAGGGCTTGAAATTCCAACCTTTCGGTTAACAGTCCATCGCGCTAGCCAATTGCGCCATGAAGACAGTCCTGCTCCACTCTCATCACCCTCAAACATATCTTCAAAGCTATCAGCCCAAAGAAAAAAAAAGCAACACACCACTCCTGGGAGGGCTCGAACCTCCAACCTTTCGGTTAACGGCCGATCGCGCTAGCCAATGGCGCCACGGAGACAGTCCTGCTCCACTCTCACCACCATCAGAACATATCTTTAAAGCTATCAGCCCAAAAAAAAGCAACACACCACTCCCGGGAGGGCTCGAACCTCTAACCTTTCAGTTAACAGCCGATCGCACTAGCCAATTACGCATCGGAGACAGTCTTTCTCCACTCTCACCACCGTCAGAACATTTCTTCACAGCTATCAGCTCGAAGAAGAAAAAGCGCCGCACCACCACCGGGTGGGCTCGAACCTCCAACCTTTCGGTTAACAGCCGATCGCGCTAGCCAATTGGACCACGGAGGCAGTCGTGCTCCACTCTCACCACTGTCAGAACATTTCTTCAGAGCTATCAGCCCAAAGAAAAAGAAACGCCGCACCACCACCGGGTGGGCTCGAACCTCCAACCTCTCGGTTAACAGCCGATCGCGCTAGCCAATGGCGCCGCGGAGACAGTCGTGCTCCGCTCTCACCACCGTCAGTACATTTCTTCAGAGCTATCAGCCCAAAGAAAAGAAAGCGCCACACCACCACCGGGTGGGCTCGAACCTCCAACCTTTCGGTTAACAGCCGATCGCGCTAGCCAATTGGGCCACGGAGGCAGTCGTGCTCCACTCTCACCACACTGTCAGAACATTTCTTCAGAGCTATCAGCCCAAAGAAAAAGAAACGCCGCACCACCACCGGGTGGGCTCCAACCTCAAACCTCTCGGCTAACAGCCGGTTGCGCTAGCCAATGGCGCCACGGAGACAGTCGTGCTCCGCTCTCACCACCGTCAGAACATTTCTTCAGAGCTATCAGCCCAAAGAAAAAAAAAGCGCCGCACCTCCACCGGGTGGGCTCGAACCTCCAGCCTTTCGGTTAACAGCCGATCGCGCTAGCCAATTGCGCCACGGAGACAGTCGTGCTGCACTCTCACCACCATCAGAACACATCTCCAAAGCTATCAGCGTAAAGAAAAGAGCAACACACTACTCCCGGGAAGGCTCGAAACTACAACCTTTCGGTTAACAGCCGATCGCGCTAGCCAATTGCGCCACGGAGACAGTCGTGCTCCACTCTCACCACCGTCAGAACATTTCTTCAGAGCTATCAGCTCAAAGAAGAAAGCAACACACCACTCCCGGGAGGGCTCGAAATACTAACCTTTCGGTTAACAGCCGATTGCGCTAGCCAATAGTACCACGGAGACAGTCGTGCTCCAATCTCCCCACCATCAGAACATATCTTCACAGCTATCAGCGCAAAGAAAAAAGCAACACACCACTACCGGGAGGGATCGAACCTCCAACATTTCGGTTAACAGCCGATCGCGCTAGCCAATTGCGCCACTGAGACAGTCGTACTTCACTCTCACCACCGTCAGAACATTTCCTCAGAGCTATCAGCCCAAAGGAAAAAAAGCGCCGCGCCTCCACCGAGTGGGCTCGAACCTCCAACCTTTCGGTTAAGGGCCCATTGCGCTAGCCATTTGCGCCACGGGGACAGTCGTGCACCACTCTCACCACCACAGAACATTTCTTCAGACTATCAGCCCAAAGAAAAAAAGCGCCGCACCACCACCGGGTGGGCTCGAACCTCCAACCTTTCGGTTAACAGCCGAACGCGCTCGCCAATTGCGCCACGGAGACAGTCGTGCTCCACTCTCACCACCGTCAGAACATTTCTTCAGAGCTATCAGCTCAAAGAAGAAAAAGCGCCGCACCACCACCGGGTGGGCTCGAACCTCCAACCTTTCGGTTAACAGCCGATCGCGCTAGCCAATTGGGCCACGGAGGCAGTCGTGCTCCACTCTCACCACACTGTCAGAACATTTCTTCAGAGCTATCAGCCCAAAGAAAAAGAAACGCCGCACCACCACCGGGTGGGCTCCAACCTCAAACCTCTCGGCTAACAGCCGGTTGCGCTAGCCAATGGCGCCACGGAGACAGTCGTGCTCCGCTCTCACCACCGTCAGAACATTTCTTCAGAGCTATCAGCCCAAAGAAAAAAAAAGCGCCGCACCTCCACCGGGTGGGCTCGAACCTCCAGCCTTTCGGTTAACAGCCGATCGCGCTAGCCAATTGCGCCACGGAGACAGTCGTGCTGCACTCTCACCACCATCAGAACACATCTCCAAAGCTATCAGCGTAAAGAAAAGAGCAACACACTACTCCCGGGAAGGCTCGAAACTACAACCTTTCGGTTAACAGCCGATCGCGCTAGCCAATTGCGCCACGGAGACAGTCGTGCTCCACTCTCACCACCGTCAGAACATTTCTTCAGAGCTATCAGCTCAAAGAAGAAAAAGCGCCGCACCACCACCGGGTGGGCTCGAACCTCCAACCTTTCGGTTAACAGCCGATCGCGCTAGCCAATTGGGCCACGGAGGCAGTCGTGCTCCACTCTCACCACACTGTCAGAACATTTCTTCAGAGCTATCAGCCCAAAGAAAAAGAAACGCCGCACCACCACCGGGTGGGCTCGAACCTGAAAACTCTCGGTTAACAGCCGGTCGCGCTTGCCAATGGCGCCACGGAGACAGTCGTGCTCCGCTCTCACCACCGTCAGAACATTTCTTCAGAGCTATCAGCCCAAAGAAAAAAAAGCGCCACACCACCATCGGGTGGGCTCGAACCTCCAGCCTTTCGGTTAACGGCCGAACGCGCTAGCCAATTGCGCCACGGAGACAGTCGTGCTCCACTCTCACCACCATCAGAACATATCTTCAAAGCTATCAGCGCAAAGAAAAAAGCAACACACCACTCACGGGAGGGCTCGAAATTCCAACCTTTCGGTTAACAGCCGATCGCGCTAGCCAATTGCGCCACGGAGACAGTCGTGCTCCAATCTCCCCATCATCAGAACATATCTTCAAAGCTATCAGCGCAAAGAAAAAAGCAACACACCACTCCCGGGAGGGATCGAACCTCCAACTTTTCGGTTAACAGCCGATCGCGCTAGCCAATTGAGCCACGGAGACAGTCGTGCTCCACTCTCACCACCGTCAGAACATTTCCTCAGAGCTATCAGCCCAAAGGAAAAAAAGCGCCGCACCTCCACCGAGTGGTCTCGAACCTCCAACCTTTCGGTTAAGGGCCCATTGCGCTAGCCAATTGCGCCACGGAGAGAGTCGTGCACCACTCTCACCACCGCAGAACATTTCTTCAGACTATCAGCCCAAAGAAAAAAAGCGCCGCACCACCACCGGGTGGGCTCGAACCTCCAATCTTTCGGTTAACAGCCGATCGCGCTAGCCAATTGGGCCACGGAGGCACTCGTGCTCCACTCTCACCACTGTCAGAACATTTCTTCAGAGCTATCAGCCCAAAGAAAAATAAACACCGCCCCACCACTGGGTGGGCTCGAACCTAAAACCTCTCGGTTAACAGCCGGTCGCGCTAGCCAATGGCGCCACGGAGACAGTCGTGCTCCGCTCTCACCACCGTCAGAACATTTCTTCAGAGCTATCAGCCCTAAGAAAAAAAAGCGCCACACCACCACCGGGTGGGCTCGAACCTCCAGCCTTTCGGTTAACGGCTGAACGCGCTAGCTAATTGCGCCACGGAGACAGTCGTGCTCCACTCTCACCACCATCAGAACATATCTTCAAAGTTATCAGCCCAAAGGAAAAAAAGCAACACACCACTCCCGGGAGGGCTCGAACCTCCAACCTTTCAGTTAACAGCCGATCGCTCTAGCCAATTACGCCACGGAGACAGTCTTTCTCCACTCTCACCACCGTCAGAACATTTCTTCAGAGCTATCAGCTCAAAGAAGAAAAAGCGCCGCACCACCACCGGGTGGGCTCCAACCTCCAACCTTTCGGTTAACAGCCGATCGCGCTAGCCAATTCGACCACGGAGGCAGTCGTGCTCCACTCTCACCACTGTCAGAACATTTCTTCAGAGCTATCAACCCAAAGAAAAAGAAACGCCGCACCACCACCGGGTGGGCTCGAACCTCCAACCTCTCGGTTAACAGCCGATCGCGCTAGCCAATGGCGCCACGGAGACAGTCGTGCTCCGCTCTCACCACCGTCAGTACATTTCTTCAGAGCTATCAGCCCAAAGAAAAAAAAGCGCCACACCACCACCGGGTGGGCTCGAACTTCCAGCCTTTCGGTTAACGGCCGAACGCGCTAGCCAATTGTGCCACGGAGACAGTCGTGCTCCACTCTCACCACCATCAGAAACATATCTTCAAAGTTATCAGCACAAAAAAAAGCAACACACCACTCCCGGGAGGGCTCGAAATTCTAACCTTTCGGTTAACAGCCGATTGCGCTAGCCAATAGCGACACGGAGACAGTCGTGCTCCAATCTCCCTACCATCAGAACATATCTTCAAAGCTATCAGCGCAAAGAAAAAAGCAACACACCACTCCCGGGAGGGATCAAACCTCCAACTTTTCGGTTAACAGCCGATCGCGCTAGCCAATTGCGCCACGGAGACAGTCGTGCTCCACTCTCACCACCGTCATAACATTTCCTCAGAGCTATCAGCCCAAAGGAAAAAAAGCGCCGCGCCTCCACCGAGTGGGCTCGAACCTCCAACCTTTCGGTTAAGGGCCCATTGCGCTAGCCAATTGCGCCACGGAGACAGTCGAGCACCACTCTGACCACCGCAGAACATTTCTTCAGACTATCAGCCCAAAGAAAAAAAGCGCCGCACCACCACCGGGTGGGCTCGAAACTACAACCTTTCGGTTAACAGCCGATCGCGCTAGCCAATTGCGCCACGGAGACAGTCGTGCTCCACTCTCACCACCGTCAGAACATTTCTTCAGAGCTATCAGCTCAAAGAAGAAAAAGCGCCGCACCACCACCGGGTGGGCTCGAACCTCCAACCTTTCGGTTAACAGCCGATCGCGCTAGCCAATTGGGCCACGGAGGCAGTCGTGCTCCACTCTCACCACACTGTCAGAACATTTCTTCAGAGCTATCAGCCCAAAGAAAAAGAAACGCCGCACCACCACCGGGTGGGCTCGAACCTGAAAACTCTCGGTTAACAGCCGGTCGCGCTTGCCAATGGCGCCACGGAGACAGTCGTGCTCCGCTCTCACCACCGTCAGAACATTTCTTCAGAGCTATCAGCCCAAAAAAAAAAAAGCGCCACACCACCATCGGGTGGGCTCGAACCTCCAGCCTTTCGGTTAACGGCCGAACGCGCTAGCCAATTGCGCCACGGAGACAGTCGTGCTCCACTCTCACCACCATCAGAACATATCTTCAAAGCTATCAGCGCAAAGAAAAAAGCAACACACCACTCACGGGAGGGCTCGAAATTCCAACCTTTCGGTTAACAGCCGATCGCGCTAGCCAATTGCGCCACGGAGACAGTCGTGCTCCAATCTCCCCATCATCAGAACATATCTTCAAAGCTATCAGCGCAAAGAAAAAAGCAACACACCACTCCCGGGAGGGATCGAACCTCCAACTTTTCGGTTAACAGCCGATCGCGCTAGCCAATTGCGCCACGGAGACAGTCGTGCTCCACTCTCACCACCGTCAGAACATTTCCTCAGAGCTATCAGCCCAAAGGAAAAAAAGCGCCGCACCTCCACCGAGTGGTCTCGAACCTCCAACCTTTCGGTTAAGGGCCCATTGCGCTAGCCAATTGCGCCACGGAGAGAGTCGTGCACCACTCTCACCACCGCAGAACATTTCTTCAGACTATCAGCCCAAAGAAAAAAAGCGCCGCACCACCACCGGGTGGGCTCGAACCTCCAATCTTTCGGTTAACAGCCGATCGCGCTAGCCAATTGGGCCACGGAGGCAGTCGTGCTCCACTCTCACCACTGTCAGAACATTTCTTCAGAGCTATCAGCCCAAAGAAAAATAAACACCGCCCCACCACTGGGTGGGCTCGAACCTAAAACCTCTCGCTTAACAGCCGGTCGCGCTAGCCAATGGCGCCACGGAGACAGTCGTGCTCCGCTCTCACCACCGTCAGAACATTTCTTCAGAGCTATCAGCCCTAAGAAAAAAAAGCGCCACACCACCACCGGGTGGGCTCGAACCTCCAGCCTTTCGGTTAACGGCTGAACGCGCTAGCTAATTGCGCCACGGAGACAGTCGTGCTCCACTCTCACCACCATCAGAACATATCTTCAAAGTTATCAGCCCAAAGGAAAAAAAGCAACACACCACTCCCGGGAGGGCTCGAACCTCCAACCTTTCAGTTAACAGCCGATCGCTCTAGCCAATTACGCCACGGAGACAGTCTTTCTCCACTCTCACCACCGTCAGAACATTTCTTCAGAGCTATCAGCTCAAAGAAGAAAAAGCGCCGCACCACCACCGGGTGGGCTCGAACCTCCAACCTTTCGGTTAACAGCCGATCGCGCTAGCCAATTCGACCACGGAGGCAGTCGTGCTCCACTCTCACCACTGTCAGAACATTTCTTCAGAGCTATCAGCCCAAAGAAAAAGAAACGCCGCACCACCACCGGGTGGGCTCGAACCTCCAACCTCTCGGTTAACAGCCGATCGCGCTAGCCAATGGCGCCACGGAGACAGTCGTGCTCCGCTCTCACCACCGTCAGTACATTTCTTCAGAGCTATCAGCCCAAAGAAAAAAAAGCGCCACACCACCACCGGGTGGGCTCGAACTTCCAGCCTTTCGGTTAACGGCCGAACGCGCTGGCCAATTGTGCCACGGAGACAGTCGTGCTCCACTCTCACCACCATCAGAAACATATCTTCAAAGTTATCAGCACAAAAAAAAAAGCAACACACCACTCCCGGGAGGGCTCGAAATTCTAACCTTTCGGTTAAATGCCGATTGCGCTAGCCAATAGCGACACGGAGACAGTCGTGCTCCAATCTCCCTACCATCAGAACATATCTTCAAAGCTATCAGCGCAAAGAAAAAAGCAACACACCACTCCCGGGAGGGATCAAACCTCCAACTTTTCGGTTAACAGCCGATCGCGCTAGCCAATTGCGCCACGGAGACAGTCGTGCTCCACTCTCACCACCGTCATAACATTTCCTCAGAGCTATCAGCCCAAAGGAAAAAAAGCGCCGCGCCTCCACCGAGTGGGCTCGAACCTCCAACCTTTCGGTTAAGGGCCCATTGCGCTAGCCAATTGCGCCACGGAGACAGTCGAGCACCACTCTGACCACCGCAGAACATTTCTTCAGACTATCAGCCCAAAGAAAAAAAGCGCCGCACCACCACCGGGTGGGCTCGAACCTCCAATCTTTCGGTTAACAGCCGAACGCGCTAGCCAATTGCGCCACGGAGACAGTCGTGCTCCACTCTCACCACCGTCAGAACATTTTTTCAGAGCTATCAGCTCAAAGAAGAAAAAGCGCCGCACCACCAACGGGTGGGCTCGAACCTCCAATCTTTCGGTTAACAGCCGATCGCGCTAGCCAATTGGGCCACGGAGGCAGTCGTGCTCCACTCTCACCACCATCAGAACATATCTCCAAAGCTATCAGCGAAAAGAAAAGAGCAACACACCACTCCCGGGAAGGCTCGAAACTACAACCTTTCGGTTAACAGCCGATCGCGCTAGCCAATTGCGCCACGGAGACAGTCGGGCTCCAATCTCCCCACCATCAGAACATATCTTCAAAGCTATCAGCGCAAAGAAAAAAGCAACACACCACCCCCGGGAGGGATCGAACCTCCAACTTTTCAGTTAACAGCCGATCGAGCTAGCCAATTGCGCCACGGAGACAGTCGTGCTCCACTCTCACCACCGTCAGAACATTTCCTCAGAGCTATAAGCCCAAAGGAAAAAAAGCGCCGCACCTCCACCGAGTGGTCTCGAACCTCCAACCTTTCGGTTAAGAGCCCGTTGCGCTAGCCAATTGCGCCACGGAGACAGTCGTGCACCACTCTCACCACCGCAGAACATTTCTTCAGACCATCAGCCCAAAGAAAAAAAGCGCCGCACCACCACCGGGTGGCCTCGAACCTCCAACCTTTCGGTTAACAGCCGAACGCGCTAGCCAATTGCGCCACGGAGACAGTCGTGCTCCACTCTCACCACCGTCAGAACATTTCTTCAGAGCTATCAGCTCAAGTAAGAAAAAGCGCCACACCACCACCGGGTGGGCTCGAACCTCCAACCTTTCGGTTAACAGCCGATCGCGCTAGCCAATTGGGCCACGAAGGCAGTCGTGCTCCACTCTCACCACACTGTCAGAACATTTCTTCAGAGCTATCAGCCCAATGAAAAAGAAACGCCGCACCACCACCGGGTGGGCTCGAACCTCAAACCTTTCGGTTAACAGCCGGTCGCGCTAGCCAATGGCGCCACGGAGACAGTCGTGCTCCGCTCTCACCACCGTCAGAACATTTCTTCAGAGCTATCAGCCCAAAGAAAAAAAAAAGCGTCGCACCTCCACCGGGTGGGCTCGAACCTCCAGCCTTTCGGTTAACAGCCGATCGCGCTAGCCAATTGCGCCATGGAGACAATCGTGCTCCACTCTCACCACCATCAGAACATATCTCCAAAGCTATCAGCGAAAAGAAAAGAGCAACACACCACTCCCGGGAAGGCTCGAAACTACAACCTTTCGGTTAACAGCCGATCGCGCTAGCCAATTGCGCCACGGAGACAGTCGTGCTCCACTCTCACCACCGTCAGAACATTTCTTCAGAGCTATCAGCTCAAAGAATAAAAAGCGCCGCACCACCACCGGGTGGGCTCGAACCTCCAACCTTTCGGTTAACAGCCGATCGCGCTAGCCAATGGCGCCACGGAGACAGTCGTGCTCCACTCTCACCACACTGTCAGAACATTTCTTCAGAGCTATCAGCCCAATGAAAAAGAAACGCCGCACCACCACCGGGTGGGCTCGAACCTCAAACTTTTCGGTTAACAGCCGGTCGCGCTAGCCAATGGCGCCACGGAGACAGTCGTGCTCCGCTCTCACCACCGTCAGAACATTTCTTCAGAGCTATCAGCCCAAAGAAAATAAAAGCGTCGCACCTCCACCGGGTGGGCTTGAACCTCCAGCCTTTCGGTTAACAGCCGATCGCGCTAGCCAATTCCGCCACGGAGACAATCGTGCTCCACTCTCACCACCATCAGAACATATCTCCAAAGCTATCAGCGAAAAGAAAAGAGCAACACACCACTCCCGGGAAGGCTCGAAACTACAACCTTTCGGTTAACAGCCGATCGCGCTAGCCAATGGCGCCACGGAGACAGTCGTGCTCCGCTCTCACCACCGTCAGAACATTTCTTCAGAGCTATCAGCCCAAAGAAAAAAAAGCGCCACACCACCATCGGGTGGGCTCGAACCTCCAGCCTTTCGGTTAACGGCCGAACGCGCTAGCCAATTGCGCCACGGAGACAGTCGTGCTCCACTCTCACCACCATCAGAACATATCTTCAAAGCTATCAGCGCAAAGAAAAAAGCAACACACAACTCACGGGAGGGCTCGAAATTCCAACCTTTCGGTTAACAGCCGATCGCGCTAGCCAATTGCGCCACGGAGACAGTCGTGCTCCAATCTCCCCATCATCAGAACATATCTTCAAAGCTATCAGCGCAAAGAAAAAAGCAACACACCACTCCCGGGAGGGATCGAACCTCCAACTTTTCGGTTAACAGCCGATCGCGCTAGCCAATTGCGCCACGGAGACAGTCGTGCTCCACTCTCACCACCGTCAGAACATTTCCTCAGAGCTATCAGCCCAAAGGAAAAAAAGCGCCGCACCTCCACCGAGTGGTCTCGAACCTCCAACCTTTCGGTTAAGGGCCCATTGCGCTAGCCAATTGCGCCACGGAGAGAGTCGTGCACCACTCTCACCACCGCAGAACATTTCTTCAGACTATCAGCCCAAAGAAAAAAAGCGCCGCACCACCACCGGGTGGGCTCGAACCTCCAACCTTTCGGTTAACAGCCGAACGCGCTAGCCAATTGCGCCAGGGAGACACTCGTGCTCCACTCTCACCACCTTCAGAACATTTCTTCAGAGCTATCAGCTCAAAGAAGAAGAAAAAGCGCCGCACCACCACCGGGTGGGCTCGAACCTCCAATCTTTCGGTTAACAGCCGATCGCGCTAGCCAATTGGGCCACGGAGGCAGTCGTGCTCCACTCTCACCACTGTCAGAACATTTCTTCAGAGCTATCAGCCCAAAGAAAAATAAACACCGCCCCACCACTGGGTGGGCTCGAACCTAAAACCTCTCGGTTAACAGCCGGTCGCGCTAGCCAATGGCGCCACGGAGACAGTCGTGCTCCGCTCTCACCACCGTCAGAACATTTCTTCAGAGCTATCAGCCCAAAGAATAAAAAGCGCCGCACCACCACCGGGTGGGCTCGAACCTCCAACCTTTCGGTTAACAGCTGATCGCGCTAGCCAATGGCGCCACGGAGACAGTCGTGCTCCGCTCTCACCACCGTCAGAACATTTCTTCAGAGCTATCAGCCCAAAGAAAATAAAGCGCCACACTACCACCGGGTGGGCTCGAACCTCCAGCCTTTCGGTTAACGGCCGAACGCGCTAGCCAATTGCGCCACGGAGAAAGTCGTGCTCCACTCTCACCACCATCAGAACATATCTCCAAAGCTATCAGCGAAAAGAAAAGAGCAACACACCACTCCCGGGAAGGCTCGAAACTACAACCTTTCGGTTAACAGCCGATCGCGCTAGCCAATTGCGATATGGAGACAGTCGTTCTCCACTCTCACCACCGTCAGAACATTTCTTCAGAGCTATCAGCTCAAAGAATAAAAAGCGCCGCACCACCACCGGGTGGGCTCGAACCTCCAACCTTTCTGTTAACAGCCGATCGCGCTAGCCAATTCGACCACGGAGGCAGTCGTGCTCCACTCTCACCACTGTCAGAACATTTCTTCAGAGCTATCAGCCCAAAGAAAAAGAAACGCCGCACCACCACCGGGTGGGCTCGAACCTCCAACCTCTCGGTTAACAGCCGATCGCGCTAGCCAATGGCGCCACGGAGACAGTCGTGCTCCGCTCTCACCACCGTCAGTACATTTCTTCAGAGCTATCAGCCCAAAGAAAAAAAAGCGCCACACCACCACCGGGTGGGCTCGAACTTCCAGCCTTTCGGTTAACGGCCGAACGCGCTAGCCAATTGTGCCACGGAGACAGTCGTGCTCCACTCTCACCACCATCAGAAACATATCTTCAAAGCTATCAGCACAAAAAAAAAGCAACACACCACTCCCGGGAGGGCTCGAAATTCTAACCTTTCGGTTAACAGCCGATTGCGCTAGCCAATAGCGACACGGAGACAGTCGTGCTCCAATCTCCCTACCATCAGAACATATCTTCAAAGCTATCAGCGCAAAGAAAAAAGCAACACACCACTCCCGGGAGGGATCAAACCTCCAACTTTTCGGTTAACAGCCGATCGCGCTAGCCAATTGCGCCACGGAGACAGTCGTGCTCCACTCTCACCACCGTCATAACATTTCCTCAGAGCTATCAGCCCAAAGGAAAAAAAGCGCCGCGCCTCCACCGAGTGGGCTCGAACCTCCAACCTTTCGGTTAAGGGCCCATTGCGCTAGCCAATTGCGCCACGGAGACAGTCGAGCACCACTCTGACCACCGCAGAACATTTCTTCAGACTATCAGCCCAAAGAAAAAAAGCGCCGCACCACCACCGGGTGGGCTCGAACCTCCAATCTTTCGGTTAACAGCCGAACGCGCTAGCCAATTGCGCCACGGAGACAGTCGTGCTCCACTCTCACCACCGTCAGAACATTTTTTCAGAGCTATCAGCTCAAAGAAGAAAAAGCGCCGCACCACCAACGGGTGGGCTCGAACCTCCAACCTTTCGGTTAACAGCCGATCGCGCTAGCCAATTGGGCCACGGAGGCAGTCGTGCTCCACTCTCACCACCATCAGAACATATCTCCAAAGCTATCAGCGAAAAGAAAAGAGCAACACACCACTCCCGGGAAGGCTCGAAACTACAACCTTTCGGTTAACAGCCGATCGCGCTAGCCAATTGCGCCACGGAGACAGTCGGGCTCCAATCTCCCCACCATCAGAACATATCTTCAAAGCTATCAGCGCAAAGAAAAAAGCAACACACCACCCCCGGGAGGGATCGAACCTCCAACTTTTCGGTTAACAGCCGATCGAGCTAGCCAATTGCGCCACGGAGACAGTCGTGCTCCACTCTCACCACCGTCAGAATATTTCCTCAGAGCTGTAAGCCCAAAGGAAAAAAAGCGCCGCACCTCCACCGAGTGGTCTCGAACCTCCAACCTTTCGGTTAAGGGCCCGTTGCGCTAGCCAATTGCGCCACGGAGACATTCGTGCACCACTCTCACCACCGCAGAACATTTCTTCAGACTATCAGCCCAAAGAAAAAAAGCGCCGCACCACCACCGGGTGGGCTCGAACCTCCAACCTTTCGGTTAACAGCCGAACGCGCTAGCCAATTGCGCCACGGAGACAGTCGTGCTCCACTCTCACCACCGTCAGAACATTTCTTCAGAGCTATCAGCTCAAGTAAGAAAAAGCGCCGCACCACCACCGGGTGGGCTCGAACCTCCAACCTTTCGGTTAACAGCCGATCGCGCTAGCCAATTGGGCCACGAAGGCAGTCGTGCTCCACTCTCACCACACTGTCAGAACATTTCTTCAGAGCTATCAGCCCAATGAAAAAGAAACGCCGCACCACCACCGGGTGGGCTCGAACCTCAAACCTTTCGGTTAACAGCCGGTCGCGCTAGCCAATGGCGCCACGGAGACAGTCGTGCTCCGCTCTCACCACCGTCAGGACATTTCTTCAGAGCTATCAGCCCAAAGAAAAAAAAAGCGTCGCACCTCCACCGGGTGGGCTCGAACCTCGAACCTTTCGGTTAACAGCCGATCGCGCTAGCCAATTGCGCCACGGAGACAATCGTGCTCCACTCTCACCACCATCAGAACATGTCTCCAAAGCTATCAGCGAAAAGAAAAGAGCAACACACCACTCCCGGGAAGGCTCGAAACTACAACCTTTCGGTTAACAGCCGATCGCGCTAGCCAATTGCGCCACGGAGACAGTCGTGCTCCACTCTCACCACCGTCAGAACATTTCTTCAGAGCTATCAGCTCAAAGAATAAAAAGCGCCGCACCACCACCGGGTGGGCTCGAACCTCCAACCTTTCGGTTAACAGCCGATCGCGCTAGCCAATGGCGCCACGGAGACAGTCGTGCTCCACTCTCACCACACTGTCAGAACATTTCTTCAGAGCTATCAGCCCAATGAAAAAGAAACGCCGCACCACCACCGGGTGGGCTCGAACCTCAAACTTTTCGGTTAACAGCCGGTCGCGCTAGCCAATGGCGCCACGGAGACAGTCGTGCTCCGCTCTCACCACCGTCAGAACATTTCTTCAGAGCTATCAGCCCAAAGAAAATAAAAGCGTCGCACCTCCACCGGGTGGGCTTGAACCTCCAGCCTTTCGGTTAACAGCCGATCGCGCTAGCCAATTCCGCCACGGAGACAATCGTGCTCCACTCTCACCACCATCAGAACATATCTCCAAAGCTATCAGCGAAAAGAAAAGAGCAACACACCACTCCCGGGAAGGCTCGAAACTACAACCTTTCGGTTAACAGCCGATCGCGCTAGCCAATTGCGATATGGAGACAGTCGTGCTCCACTCTCACCACCGTCAGAACATTTCTTCAGAGCTATCAGCTCAAAGAATAAAAAGCGCCGCACCACCACCGGGTGGGCTCGAACCTCCAACCTTTCGGTTAACAGCTGATCGCGCTAGCCAATGGCGCCACGGAGACAGTCGTGCTCCGCTCTCACCACCGTCAGAACATTTCTTCAGAGCTATCAGCCCAAAGAAAATAAAGCGCCACACTACCACCGGGTGGGCTCGAACCTCCAGCCTTTCGGTTAACGGCCGAACGCGCTAGCCAATTGCGCCACGGAGAAAGTCGTGCTCCACTCTCACCACCATCAGAACATATCTTCGAAGCAATCAGCGCAAAGAAAAAAAGCAACACACCACTCACGGGAGGGCTCGAAATTCCAACCTTTCGGTTAACAGCCGATCGCGCTAGCCAATTGCGCCACGGAGACAGTCGTGCTCCACTCTCACCACCATCAGAACATATCTCCAAAGCTATCAGCGAAAAGAAAAGAGCAACACACCACTCCCGGGAGCGCTTGAACCTCGAACCTTTCGGTTAACAGTCGATCGCGCTAGCCAATTGGGCCACGGAGGCAGTCGTGCTCCACTCTCACCACACTGTCAGAACATTTCTTCAGAGCTATCAGCCCAAAGAAAAAGAAACGCCGCACCACCACCGGGTGGGCTCGAACCTGAAAACTCTCGGTTAACAGCCGTTCGCGCTAGCCAATGGCGCCACGGAGACAGTCGTGCTCCGCTCTCACCACCGTCAGAACATTTCTTCAGAGCTATCAGCCCAAAGAAAAAAAAGCGCCACACCACCACCGGGTGGTCTCGAAATTCCAACCTTTCGGTTAACAGCCGATCGCGCTAGCCAATTGCGCCACGGAGACAGTCGGGCTCCAATCTCCCCACCATCAGAACATATCTTCAAAGCTATCAGCGCAAAGAAAAAAGCAACACACCACTCCCGGGAGGGATCGAACCTCCAACTTTTCGGTTAACAGCCGATCGAGCTAGCCAATTGCGCCACAGAGATAGTCGTGCTCCACTCTCACCACCGTCAGAACATTTCCTCAGAGCTATAAGCCCAAAGGAAAAAAAGCGCCGCACCTCCACCGAGTGGTCTCGAACCTCCAACCTTTCGGTTAAGGGCCCGTTGCGCTAGCCAATTGCGCCACGGAGACAGTCGTGCACCACTCTCACCACCGCAGAACATTTCTTCAGACTATCAGCCCAAAGAAAAAAAAGCGCCGCACCACCACCGGGTGGGCTCGAACCTCCAACCTTTCGGTTAACAGCCGAACGCGCTAGCCAATTGCGCCACGAAGACAGTCGTGCTCCACTCTCACCACCGTCAGAACATTTCTTCAGAGCTATCAGCTCAAGAAAAAGCGCCGCACCACCACCGGGTGGGCTCGAACCTCCAACCTTTCGGGTAACAGCCGATCGCGCTAGCCAATTGGGCCACGGAGGCAGTCGTGCTCCACTCTCACCACACTGTCAGAACATTTCTTCAGAGCTATCAGCCCAATGAAAAAGAAACGCCGCACCACCACCGGGTGGGCTCGAACCTCAAACCTTTCGGTTAACAGCCGGTCGCGCTAGCCAATGGCGCCACGGAGACAGTCGTGCTCCGCTCTCACCACCGTCAGAACATTTCTTCAGAGCTATCAGCCCAAAAAAAAAGTGTCGCACCTCCACCGGGTGGGCTCGAACCTCCAGCCTTTCGGTTAACAGCCGATCGCGCTAGCCAATTGCGCCACGGAGACAGTCGTGCTCCACTCTCACCACCATCAGAACATATCTCCAAAGCTATCAGCGAAAGGAAAGAGCAACACACCACTCCCGGGAAGGCTCGAAACTACAACCTTTCGGTTAACAGCCGATCGCGCTAGCCAATTGCGCCACGGAGACAGTCGTGCTCCACTCTCACCACCGTCAGAACATTTCTTCAGAGCTATCAGCTCAAAGAATAAAAAGCGCCGCACCTCCACCGAGTGGTCTCGAACCTCCAAACTTTCGGTTAAGGGCCCATAGCGCTAGCCAATTGCGCCACGGAGACAGTCGTGCACCACTCTCTCCACCGCAGAACATTTCTTCAGACTATCAGCTCAAAGAAAAAAAGCACCGCACCCCCACCGGGTGGGCTCGAACCTCCAACCTTTTGGTTAACAGCCGAACGCGCTAGCCAATTGCGCCACGGAGACAGTCGTGCTCCACTCTCACCACCATCAGAACATATCTCCAAAGCTATCAGCGAAAAGAAAAGAGCAACACACCACTCCCGGGAAGGCTCGAAACTACAACCTTTCGGTTAACAGCCGATCGCGCTAGCCAATTGCGCCACGGAGACAGTCGTGCTCCACTCTCACCACCGTCAGAACAATTCTTCAGAGCTATCAGCTCAAAGAAGAAAAAGCGCCGCACCACCACCGGGTGGGCTCGAACCTCCAATCTTTCGGTTAACAGCCGATCGCGCTAGCCAATGGCGCCACGGAGACAGTCGTGCTCCGCTCTCACCACCGTCAGAACATTTCTTCAGAGCTATCAGCCCTAAGAAAAAAAAGCGCCACACCACCACCGGGTGGGCTCGAACCTCCAGCCTTTCGGTTAACGGCCGAACGCGCTAGCGAATTGCGCCCCAGAGACAGTCGTGCGCCACTATCACCACCATAAGAACATATATTCAAAGCTATCAGCGCAAAGAAAAAAGCAACACACCACTCCCGGGAGGGCTTGAAATTCCAACCTTTCGGTTAACAGCCCATCGCGCTAGCCAATTGCGCCATGAAGACAGTCCTGCTCCACTCTCATCACCCTCAAACATATCTTCAAAGCTATCAGCCCAAAGAAAAAAAAGCAACACACCACTCCTGGGAGGGCTCGAACCTCCAACCTTTCGGTTAACGGCCGATCGCGCTAGCCAATGGCGCCACGGAGAAAGTCCTGCTCCACTCTCACCACCATCAGAACATATCTTTAAAGCTATCAGCCCAAAAAAAAAGCAACACACCACTCCCGGGAGGGCTCGAACCTCTAACCTTTCAGTTAACAGCCGATCGCACTAGCCAATTACGCCACGGAGACAGTCTTTCTCCACTCTCACCACCGTCAGAACATTTCTTCACAGCTATCAGCTCGAAGAAGAAAAAGCGCCGCACCACCACCGGGTGGGCTCGAACCTCCAACCTTTCGGTTAACAGCCGATCGCGCTAGCCAATTGGACCACGGAGACAGTCGTGCTCCACTCTCACCACCATCAGAAACATATCTTCAAAGCTATCAGCACAAAAAAAAAGCAACACACCACTCCCGGGAGGGCTCGAAATTCTAACCTTTCGGTTAACAGCCGATTGCGCTAGCCAATAGCGACACGGAGACAGTCGTGCTCCAATCTCCCTACCATCAGAACATATCTTCAAAGCTATCAGCGCAAAGAAAAAAGCAACACACCACTCCCGGGAGGGATCAAACCTCCAACTTTTCGGTTAACAGCCGATCGCGCTAGCCAATTGCGCCACGGAGACAGTCGTGCTCCACTCTCACCACCGTCATAACATTTCCTCAGAGCTATCAGCCCAAAGGAAAAAAAGCGCCGCGCCTCCACCGAGTGGGCTCGAACCTCCAACCTTTCGGTTAAGGGCCCATTGCGCTAGCCAATTGCGCCACGGAGACAGTCGAGCACCACTCTGACCACCGCAGAACATTTCTTCAGACTATCAGCCCAAAGAAAAAAAGCGCCGCACCACCACCGGGTGGGCTCGAACCTCCAATCTTTCGGTTAACAGCCGAACGCGCTAGCCAATTGCGCCACGGAGACAGTCGTGCTCCACTCTCACCACCGTCAGAACATTTTTTCAGAGCTATCAGCTCAAAGAAGAAAAAGCGCCGCACCACCAACGGGTGGGCTCGAACCTCCAACCTTTCGGTTAACAGCCGATCGCGCTAGCCAATTGGGCCACGGAGGCAGTCGTGCTCCACTCTCACCACCATCAGAACATATCTCCAAAGCTATCAGCGAAAAGAAAAGAGCAACACACCACTCCCGGGAAGGCTCGAAACTACAACCTTTCGGTTAACAGCCGATCGCGCTAGCCAATTGCGCCACGGAGACAGTCGGGCTCCAATCTCCCCACCATCAGAACATATCTTCAAAGCTATCAGCGCAAAGAAAAAAGCAACACACCACCCCCGGGAGGGATCGAACCTCCAACTTTTCGGTTAACAGCCGATCGAGCTAGCCAATTGCGCCACGGAGACAGTCGTGCTCCACTCTCACCACCGTCAGAATATTTCCTCAGAGCTATAAGCCCAAAGGAAAAAAAGCGCCGCACCTCCACCGAGTGGTCTCGAACCTCCAACCTTTCGGTTAAGGGCCCGTTGCGCTAGCCAATTGCGCCACGGAGACATTCGTGCACCACTCTCACCACCGCAGAACATTTCTTCAGACTATCAGCCCAAAGAAAAAAAGCGCCGCACCACCACCGGGTGGGCTCGAACCTCCAACCTTTCGGTTAACAGCCGAACGCGCTAGCCAATTGCGCCACGGAGACAGTCGTGCTCCACTCTCACCACCGTCAGAACATTTCTTCAGAGCTATCAGCTCAAGTAAGAAAAAGCGCCGCACCACCACCGGGTGGGCTCGAACCTCCAACCTTTCGGTTAACAGCCGATCGCGCTAGCCAATTGGGCCACGAAGGCAGTCGTGCTCCACTCTCACCACACTGTCAGAACATTTCTTCAGAGCTATCAGCCCAATGAAAAAGAAACGCCGCACCACCACCGGGTGGGCTCGAACCTCAAACCTTTCGGTTAACAGCCGGTCGCGCTAGCCAATGGCGCCACGGAGACAGTCGTGCTCCGCTCTCACCACCGTCAGGACATTTCTTCAGAGCTATCAGCCCAAAGAAAAAAAAAGCGTCGCACCTCCACCGGGTGGGCTCGAACCTCGAACCTTTCGGTTAACAGCCGATCGCGCTAGCCAATTGCGCCACGGAGACAATCGTGCTCCACTCTCACCACCATCAGAACATGTCTCCAAAGCTATCAGCGAAAAGAAAAGAGCAACACACCACTCCCGGGAAGGCTCGAAACTACAACCTTTCGGTTAACAGCCGATCGCGCTAGCCAATTGCGCCACGGAGACAGTCGTGCTCCACTCTCACCACCGTCAGAACATTTCTTCAGAGCTATCAGCTCAAAGAATAAAAAGCGCCGCACCACCACCGGGTGGGCTCGAACCTCCAACCTTTCGGTTAACAGCCGATCGCGCTAGCCAATGGCGCCACGGAGACAGTCGTGCTCCACTCTCACCACACTGTCAGAACATTTCTTCAGAGCTATCAGCCCAATGAAAAAGAAATGCCGCACCACCACCGGGTGGGCTCGAACCTCAAACTTTTCGGTTAACAGCCGGTCGCGCTAGCCAATGGCGCCACGGAGACAGTCGTGCTCCGCTCTCACCACCGTCAGAACATTTCTTCAGAGCTATCAGCCCAAAGAAAATAAAAGCGTCGCACCTCCACCGGGTGGGCTTGAACCTCCAGCCTTTCGGTTAACAGCCGATCGCGCTAGCCAATTCCGCCACGGAGACAATCGTGCTCCACTCTCACCACCATCAGAACATATCTCCAAAGCTATCAGCGAAAAGAAAAGAGCAACACACCACTCCCGGGAAGGCTCGAAACTACAACCTTTCGGTTAACAGCCGATCGCGCTAGCCAATTGCGATATGGAGACAGTCGTGCTCCACTCTCACCACCGTCAGAACATTTCTTCAGAGCTATCAGCTCAAAGAATAAAAAGCGCCGCACCACCACCGGGTGGGCTCGAACCTCCAACCTTTCGGTTAACAGCTGATCGCGCTAGCCAATGGCGCCACGGAGACAGTCGTGCTCCGCTCTCACCACCGTCAGAACATTTCTTCAGAGCTATCAGCCCAAAGAAAATAAAGCGCCACACTACCACCGGGTGGGCTCGAACCTCCAGCCTTTCGGTTAACGGCCGAACGCGCTAGCCAATTGCGCCACGGAGAAAGTCGTGCTCCACTCTCACCACCATCAGAACATATCTTCGAAGCAATCAGCGCAAAGAAAAAAAGCAACACACCACTCACGGGAGGGCTCGAAATTCCAACCTTTCGGTTAACAGCCGATCGCGCTAGCCAATTGCGCCACGGAGACAGTCGTGCTCCACTCTCACCACCATCAGAACATATCTCCAAAGCTATCAGCGAAAAGAAAAGAGCAACACACCACTCCCGGGAGCGCTTGAACCTCGAACCTTTCGGTTAACAGTCGATCGCGCTAGCCAATTGGGCCACGGAGGCAGTCGTGCTCCACTCTCACCACACTGTCAGAACATTTCTTCAGAGCTATCAGCCCAAAGAAAAAGAAACGCCGCACCACCACCGGGTGGGCTCGAACCTGAAAACTCTCGGTTAACAGCCGTTCGCGCTAGCCAATGGCGCCACGGAGACAGTCGTGCTCCGCTCTCACCACCGTCAGAACATTTCTTCAGAGCTATCAGCCCAAAGAAAAAAAAGCGCCACACCACCACCGGGTGGTCTCGAAATTCCAACCTTTCGGTTAACAGCCGATCGCGCTAGCCAATTGCGCCACGGAGACAGTCGGGCTCCAATCTCCCCACCATCAGAACATATCTTCAAAGCTATCAGCGCAAAGAAAAAAGCAACACACCACTCCCGGGAGGGATCGAACCTCCAACTTTTCGGTTAACAGCCGATCGAGCTAGCCAATTGCGCCACAGAGATAGTCGTGCTCCACTCTCACCACCGTCAGAACATTTCCTCAGAGCTATAAGCCCAAAGGAAAAAAAGCGCCGCACCTCCACCGAGTGGTCTCGAACCTCCAACCTTTCGGTTAAGGGCCCGTTGCGCTAGCCAATTGCGCCACGGAGACAGTCGTGCACCACTCTCACCACCGCAGAACATTTCTTCAGACTATCAGCCCAAAGAAAAAAAAGCGCCGCACCACCACCGGGTGGGCTCGAACCTCCAACCTTTCGGTTAACAGCCGAACGCGCTAGCCAATTGCGCCACGAAGACAGTCGTGCTCCACTCTCACCACCGTCAGAACATTTCTTCAGAGCTATCAGCTCAAGAAAAAGCGCCGCACCACCACCGGGTGGGCTCGAACCTCCAACCTTTCGGGTAACAGCCGATCGCGCTAGCCAATTGGGCCACGGAGGCAGTCGTGCTCCACTCTCACCACACTGTCAGAACATTTCTTCAGAGCTATCAGCCCAATGAAAAAGAAACGCCGCACCACCACCGGGTGGGCTCGAACCTCAAACCTTTCGGTTAACAGCCGGTCGCGCTAGCCAATGGCGCCACGGAGACAGTCGTGCTCCGCTCTCACCACCGTCAGAACATTTCTTCAGAGCTATCAGCCCAAAAAAAAAGTGTCGCACCTCCACCGGGTGGGCTCGAACCTCCAGCCTTTCGGTTAACAGCCGATCGCGCTAGCCAATTGCGCCACGGAGACAGTCGTGCTCCACTCTCACCACCATCAGAACATATCTCCAAAGCTATCAGCGAAAGGAAAGAGCAACACACCACTCCCGGGAAGGCTCGAAACTACAACCTTTCGGTTAACAGCCGATCGCGCTAGCCAATTGCGCCACGGAGACAGTCGTGCTCCACTCTCACCACCGTCAGAACATTTCTTCAGAGCTATCAGCTCAAAGAATAAAAAGCGCCGCACCTCCACCGAGTGGTCTCGAACCTCCAAACTTTCGGTTAAGGGCCCATAGCGCTAGCCAATTGCGCCACGGAGACAGTCGTGCACCACTCTCTCCACCGCAGAACATTTCTTCAGACTATCAGCTCAAAGAAAAAAAGCACCGCACCCCCACCGGGTGGGCTCGAACCTCCAACCTTTTGGTTAACAGCCGAACGCGCTAGCCAATTGCGCCACGGAGACAGTCGTGCTCCACTCTCACCACCATCAGAACATATCTCCAAAGCTATCAGCGAAAAGAAAAGAGCAACACACCACTCCCGGGAAGGCTCGAAACTACAACCTTTCGGTTAACAGCCGATCGCGCTAGCCAATTGCGCCACGGAGACAGTCGTGCTCCACTCTCACCACCGTCAGAACAATTCTTCAGAGCTATCAGCTCAAAGAAGAAAAAGCGCCGCACCACCACCGGGTGGGCTCGAACCTCCAATCTTTCGGTTAACAGCCGATCGCGCTAGCCAATGGCGCCACGGAGACAGTCGTGCTCCGCTCTCACCACCGTCAGAACATTTCTTCAGAGCTATCAGCCCTAAGAAAAAAAAGCGCCACACCACCACCGGGTGGGCTCGAACCTCCAGCCTTTTGGTTAACGGCCGAACGCGCTAGCGAATTGCGCCCCAGAGACAGTCGTGCGCCACTATCACCACCATAAGAACATATATTCAAAGCTATCAGCGCAAAGAAAAAAGCAACACACCACTCCCGGGAGGGCTTGAAATTCCAACCTTTCGGTTAACAGCCCATCGCGCTAGCCAATTGCGCCATGAAGACAGTCCTGCTCCACTCTCATCACCCTCAAACATATCTTCAAAGCTATCAGCCCAAAGAAAAAAAAGCAACACACCACTCCTGGGAGGGCTCGAACCTCCAACCTTTCGGTTAACGGCCGATCGCGCTAGCCAATGGCGCCACGGAGAAAGTCCTGCTCCACTCTCACCACCATCAGAACATATCTTTAAAGCTATCAGCCCAAAAAAAAAGCAACACACCACTCCCGGGAGGGCTCGAACCTCTAACCTTTCAGTTAACAGCCGATCGCACTAGCCAATTACGCCACGGAGACAGTCTTTCTCCACTCTCACCACCGTCAGAACATTTCTTCACAGCTATCAGCTCGAAGAAGAAAAAGCGCCGCACCACCACCGGGTGGGCTCGAACCTCCAACCTTTCGGTTAACAGCCGATCGCGCTAGCCAATTGGACCACGGAGGCAGTCGTGCTCCACTCTCACCACTGTCAGAACATTTCTTCAGAGCTATCAGCCCAAAGAAAAAGAAACGCCGCACCACCACCGGGTGGGCTCGAACCTCCAACCTCTCGGTTAACAGCCGATCGCGCTGGCCAATGGCGCCGCGGAGACAGTCGTGCTCCGCTCTCACCACCGTCAGTACATTTCTTCAGAGCTATCAGCCCAAAGAAAAGAAAGCGCCACACCACCACCGGGTGGGCTCGAACTTCCAGCCTTTCGGTTAACGGCCGAACGCGCTAGCCAAGTGTGCCACAAAGACAGTCGTGCTCCACTCTCACCACCAGCAGAACATTTCTTCAGAGCTATCAGCTCAAAGAAGAAAAAGCGCCGCACCACCACCGGGTGGGCTCGAACCTCCAACCTTTCGGTTAACAGCCGATCGCGCTAGCCAATTGGGCCACGGAGGCAGTCGTGCTCCACTCTCACCACACTGTCAGAACATTTCTTCAGAGCTATCAGCGTAAAGAAAAGAGCAACACACTACTCCAGGGAAGGCTCGAAACTACAACCTTTCGGTTAACAGCCGATCGCGCTAGCCAATTGCGCCACGGAGACAGTCGTGCTCCACTCTCACCACCGTCAGAACATTTCTTCAGAGCTATCAGCTCAAAGAAGAAAAAGCGCCGCACCACCACCGGGTGGGCTCGAACCTCAAACCTCTCGGCTAACAGCCGGTCGCGCTAGCCAATGGCGCCACGGAGACAGTCGTGCTCCGCTCTCACCACCGTCAGAACATTTCTTCAGAGCTATCAGCCCAAAGAAAAAAAAAGCGCCGCACCTCCACCGGGTGGGCTCGAACCTCCAGCCTTTCGGTTAACAGCCGATCGCGCTAGCCAATTGCGCCACGGAGACAGTCGTGCTGCACTCTCACCACCATCAGAACACATCTCCAAAGCTATCAGCGTAAAGAAAAGAGCAACACACTACTCCCCGGAAGGCTCGAAACTACAACCTTTCGGTTAACAGCCGATCGCGCTAGCCAATTGCGCCACGGAGACAGTCGTGCTCCACTCTCACCACCGTCAGAACATTTCTTCAGAGCTATCAGCTCAAAGAAGAAAAAGCGCCGCACCACCACCGGGTGGGCTCGAACCTCCAACCTTTCGGTTAACAGCCGATCGCGCTAGCCAATTGGGCCACGGAGGCAGTCGTGCTCCACTCTCACCACACTGTCAGAACATTTCTTCAGAGCTATCAGCCCAAAGAAAAAGAAACGCCGCACCACCACCGGGTGGGCTCGAACCTGAAAACTCTCGGTTAACAGCCGGTCGCGCTAGCCAATGGCGCCACGGAGACAGTCGTGCTCCGCTCTCACCACCGTCAGAACATTTCTTCAGAGCTATCAGCCCAAAGAAAAAAAAGCGCCACACCACCACCGGGTGGGCTCGAACCTCCAGCCTTTCGGTTAACGGCCGAACGCGCTAGCCAATTGCGCCACGGAGACAGTCGTGCTCCACGGTCACCACCATCAGAACATATCTTCAAAGCTATCAGCGCAAAGAAAAAAGCAACACACCACTCACGGGAGGGATCGAACCTCCAACTTTTCGGTTAACAGCCGATCGCGCTAGCCAATTGCGCCACGGAGACAGTCGTGCTCCACTCTCACCACCGTCAGAACATTTCCTCAGAGCTATCAGCCCAAAGGAAAAAAAGCGCCGCACCTCCACCGAGTGGTCTCGAACCTCCAACCTTTCGGTTAAGGGCCCATTGCGCTAGCCAATTGCGCCACGGAGACAGTCGTGCACCACTCTCACCACCGCAGAACATTTCTTCAGACTATCAGCCCAAAGAAAAAAAGCGCCGCACCACCACCGGGTGGGCTCGAACCTCCAACCTTTCGGTTAACAGCCGAACGCGCTAGCCAATTGCGCCAGGGAGACAGTCGTGCTCCACTCTCACCACCGTCAGAACATTTCTTCAGAGCTATCAGCTCAAAGAAGAAGAAAAAGCGCCGCACCACCACCGGGTGGGCTCGAACCTCCAATCTTTCGGTTAACAGCCGATCGCGCTAGCCAATTGGGCCACGGAGGCAGTCGTGCTCCACTCTCACCACTGTCAGAACATTTCTTCAGAGCTATCAGCCCAAAGAAAAATAAACACCGCCCCACCACTGGGTGGGCTCGAACCTAAAACCTCTCGGTTAACAGCCGGTCGCGCTAGCCAATGGCGCCACGGAGACAGTCGTGCTCCGCTCTCACCACCGTCAGAACATTTCTTCAGAGCTATCAGCCCTAAGAAAAAAAAGCGCCACACCACCACCGGGTGGGCTCGAACCTCCAGCCTTTCGGTTAACGGCTGAACGCGCTAGCTAATTGCGCCACGGAGACAATAAAGTTTTTCCAAACCAAACCAAACCACCGGGTGGGCTCGAACCTCCAGCCTTTCGGTTAACGGCTGAACGCGCTAGCTAATTGCGCCACGGAGACAGTCGTGCTCCACTCTCACCACCATCAGAACATATCTTCAAAGTTATCAGCCCAAAGGAAAAAAAGCAACACACCACTCCCGGGAGGGCTCGAACCTCCAACCTTTCAGTTAACAGCCGATCGCTCTAGCCAATTACGCCACGGAGACAGTCTTTCTCCACTCTCACCACTGTCAGAACATTTCTTCAGAGCTATCAGCTCAAAGAAGAAAAAGCGCCGCACCACCACCGGGTGGGCTCGAACCTCCAACCTTTCATTTCATTTCATTTCATTTTATTATACCCCTCAGGGCCAGAGGCATTACAGAGGGGGAGTGGTAAAAGCACAAAAAGGTAACAAAATAAAAGGAACAAAATATGCAAGTACAATAGAGACGCACTATAAGTTAGAAAGAGCCTGAGTATACAATATTAGCTACAGAATTGCGAAAATGTTTACAGTTATTAATGTTTACAATGTCAGCGGGAAGGCCATTCCAATCGCGAGAGGTTCGTGGTAGAAATGATTGATAAAAGTACTCAGTATTACATGAAGCGAATCCAACTTTGTGACGATGATCAGTGCGATGGGATACATAAGATGGTTGAGGGATGAGTCGATCGCGCAGATCAGGATGATGATACATTTTATGAAACAAGGCAATGCGTGACACTTTTCTGCGCAGTGATAATGATGGGAGGGAAAGGTCTGATTTCATAGAAGTTATGCTGGCGGTGCGACTGTAATTAGCGCGAATGAAACGTACAGAGTTGTTCTGAACCATCTCTAGAGCAGTAATTAAGTTGGTTAACAGCCGATCGCGGTTAACAGCCGATCGCGCTAGCCAATTGGACCACGGAGGCAGTCGTGCTCCACTCTCACCACTGTCAGAACATTTCTTCAGAGCTATCAGCCCAAAGAAAAAGAAACGCCGCACCACCACCGGGTGGGCTCGAACCTCCAACCTCTCGGTTAACAGCCGATCGCGCTAGCCAATTGTGCCACGGAGACAGTCGTGCTCCACTCTCACCACCATCAGAAACATATCTTCAAAGCTATCAGCACAAAGAAAAAAGCAACACACCACTCCCGGGAGGGCTCGAAATTCTAACCTTTCGGTTAACAGCCGATTGCGCTAGCCAATAGCGACACGGAGACAGTCGTGCTCCAATCTCCCTACCATCAGAACATATCTTCAAAGCTATCAGCGCAAAGAAAAAAGCAACACACCACTCCCGGGAGGGATCAAACCTGCAACTTTTCGGTTAACAGCCGATCGCGCTAGCCAATTGCGCCACGGAGACAGTCGTGCTCCACTCTCACCACCGTCATAACATTTCCTCAGAGCTATCAGCCCAAAGGAAAAAAAGCGCCGCGCCTCCACCGAGTGGGCTCGAACCTCCAACCTTTCGGTTAAGGGCCCATTGCGCTAGCCAATTGCGCCACGGAGACAGTCGAGCACCACTCTGACCACCGCAGAACATTTCTTCAGACTATCAGCCCAAAGAAAAAAAGCGCCGCACCACCACCGGGTGGGCTCGAACCTCCAATCTTTCGGTAAACAGCCGAACGCGCTAGCCAATTGCGCCACGGAGACAGTCGTGCTCCACTCTCACCACCGTCAAAACATTTTTTCAGAGCTATCAGCTCAAAGAAGAAAAAGCGCGGCACCACCAACGGGTGGGCTCGAACCTCCAACCTTTCGGTTAACAGCCGATCGCGCTAGCCAATTGGGCCACGGAGGCAGTCGTGCTCCACTCTCACCACCATCAGAACATATCTCCAAAGCTATCAGCGAAAAGAAAAGAGCAACACACCACTCCCGGGAAGGCTCGAAACTACAACCTTTCGGTTAACAGCCGATCGCGCTAGCCAATTGCGCCACGGAGACAGTCGTGCTTCACTCTCACCACCGTCAGAACATTTCTTCAGAGCTATCAGCTCAATGAAGAAAAAGCGCCGCACAACCACCGTGTGGGCTCGAACCTCCAACCTTTCGGTTAACAGCCGATCGCGCTAGCCAATTGGGCCACGGAGGCAGTCGTGCTCCACTCTCACCACCCTGTCAGAACATTTGTTCAGACTATCAGCCCAAAGAAAAAAAGCGCCGCACCACCACCGGGTGGGCTGGAACCTCCAACCTTTCGGTTAAAAGCCGAACGCGCTAGCCAATTGCGCCACGGAGACAGTCGTGCTCCACTCTCACCACCGTCAGAACATTTCTTCAGAGCTATCAGCTCAAAGAAGAAAAAGCGCCGCACCACCACCGGGTGGGCTCGAACCTCCAACCTTTCGGTTAACAGCCGATCGCGCTAGCCAATTGGGCCACGGAGGCAGTCGTGCTCCACTCTCACCACACTGTTAGAACATTTCTTCAGAGCTATCAGCCCAAAGAAAAAGAAACGCCGCACCACCACCGGGTGGGCTCGAACCTCAAACCTCTCGGCTAACAGCCGGTCGCGCTAGCCAATGGCGCCACGGAGACTGTCGTGCTCCGCTCTCACCACCGTCAGAACATTTCTTCAGAGCTATCAGCCCAAAGAAAAAAAAAGCGCCGCACCTCCACCGGGTGGGCTCGAACCTCCAGCCTTTCGGTTAACAGCCGATCGCGCTAGCCAATTGCGCCACGGAGACAGTCGTGCTGCACTCTCACCACCATCAGAACATATCTCCAAAGCTATCAGCGAAAAGAAAAGAGCAACACACCACTCCCGGGAAGGCTCGAAACTACAACCTTTCGGTTAACAGCCGATCGCGCTAGCCAATTGCGCCACGGAGACAGTCGTGCTCCACTCTCACCACCGTCAGAACATTTCTTCAGAGCTATCAGCTCAAAGAAGAAAAAGCGCCGCACCACCACCGGGTGGGCTCGAACCTCCAACCTTTCGGTTAACAGCCGATCGCGCTAGCCATTTGGGCCACGGAGGCAGTCGTGCTCCACTC
This sequence comes from Rhipicephalus microplus, assembly GCF_043290135.1. Taxonomy (NCBI): domain Eukaryota; kingdom Metazoa; phylum Arthropoda; class Arachnida; order Ixodida; family Ixodidae; genus Rhipicephalus; species Rhipicephalus microplus. Next base: position 43,301,459 of record NW_027464586.1, read on the forward strand.
TCACCACACTGTCAGAACATTTCTTCAGAGCTATCAGCCCAAAGAAAAAGAAACGCCGCACCACCACCGGGTGGGCTCGAACCTGAAAACTCTCGGTTAACAGCCGGTCGCGCTAGCCAATGGCGCCACGGAGACAGTCGTGCTCCACTCTCACCACCGTCAGAACATTTCTTCAGAGCTATCAGCCCAAAGAAAAAAAAGCGCCACACCACCACCGGGTGGGCTCGAACCTCCAGCCTTTCGGTTAACGGCCGAACGCGCTAGCCAATTGCGCCACGGAGACAGTCGTGCTCCACTCTCACCACCATCAGAACATATCTTCAAAGCTATCAGCGCAAAGAAAAAAGCAACACACCACTCACGGGAGGGCTCGAAATTCCAACCTTTCGGTTAACAGCCGATCGCGCTAGCCAATTGCGCCACGGAGACAGTCTTTCTCCACTCTCACCACCGTCAGAACATTTCTTCAGAGCTATCAGCTCAAAGAAGAAAAAGCGCCGAACCACCACCGGGTGGGCTCGAACCTCCAACATTTCGGTTAACAGCCGATCGCGCTAGCCAATTGCACCACGGAGGCAGTCGTGCTCCACTCTCACCACCATCAGAACATATCTCCAAAGCTATCAGCGAAAAGAAAAGAGCAACACACCACTCCCGGGAAGGCTCGAAACTACAACCTTTCGGTTAACAGCCGATCGCGCTAGCCAATGGCGCCACGGAGACAGTCGTGCTCCGCTCTCACCACCGTCAGAACATTTCTTCAGAGCTATCAGCCCAAAGAAAAAAAAGCGCCACACCACCACCGGGTGGGCTCGAACTTCCAGCCTTTCGGTTAACGGCCGAACGCGCTAGCCAATTGCGCCACGGAGACAGTCGTGCTCCACTCTCACCACCATCAGAACATATGTTCAAAGCTATCAGCGCAAAGAAAAAAGCAACACACCACTCACGGGAGGGCTAGAAATTCCAACCTTTCGGTTAACAGCCGATCGCGCTAGCCAATTGCGCCACGGAGACAGTCGTGCTCCAATCTCCCCACCATCAGAACATATCTTCAAAGCTACCAGCGCAAAGAAAAAAGCAACACACCACTCCCGGGAGGGATCGAACCTGCAACTTTTCGGTTAACAGCCGATCGCGCTAGCCAATTGCGCCACGGAGACAGTCGTGCTTCACTCTCACCACCATCAGAACATACCTTCAACGCCATCAGCGCAAAGCAAAAAAAAGCGACACACCGTCCACGGGTGGGCTCGAAACTCCAATCTTTCGGTTAACAACCGATCGCGCTAGCGAATTGCGCCACGGAGACAGTCCTGCTCCACTCTCACCACCGTCAGTACATTTCTTCAGAGCTATCAGCCCAAAGAAAAAAAAGCGCCACACCACCACCGGGTGGGCTCGAACTTCCAGCCTTTCGGTTAACGGCCGAACGCGCTAGCCAATTGTGCCACGGAGACAGTCGTGCTCCACTCTCACCACCATCAGAACATATCTTCAAAGCTATCAGCACAAAGAAAAAAGCAACACACCACTCCCGGGAAGGCTCGAAATTCTAACCTTTCGGTTAACAGCCGATTGCGCTAGCCAATAGCGCCACGGAGACAGTCGTGCTCCAATCTCCCCACCATCAGAACATATCTTCAAAGCTACCAGCGCAAAGAAAAAAGCAACACACCACTCCCGGGAGGGATAGAACCTCCAACTTTTCGGTTAACAGCCGATCGCGCTAGCCAATCGCGCAACGGTGACAGTCATGCTCCACTCTCACCACCGTCATAACATTTCCTCAGAGCTATCAGTCCAAAGGAAAAAAAGCGCCGCTTCTCCACCGAGTGGGCTCGAACCTCCAATCTTTCGGTTAACAGCCGGTCGCGCTAGCCAATGGCGCCACGGAGACAGTCGTGCTCCGCTCTCACCACCGTCAGAACATTTCTTCAGAGCTATCAGCCCAAAGAAAAAAAGCGCCACACCACCACCGGGTGGGCTCGAACCTCCAGCCTTTCGGTTAACGGCCGAACGCGTTAGCCAATTGCGCCACGGAGACAGTCGTGCTCCACTCTCACCACCATCAGAACATATTTTCAAAGCTATCAGCGCAAAGAAAAAAGCAACACACCACTCACGGGAGGGCTCGAAATTCCAACCTTTCGGTTAACAGCCGATCGCGCTAGCCAATTGCGCCACGGAGACAGTCGTGCTCCAATCTCCCCACCATCAGAACATATCTTCAAAGCTATCAGCGCAAAGAAAAAAAAGCGCCGCACCTCCACCGGGTGTGCTCGAACCTCCATCCTTTCGGTTAACAGCCGATCGCGCAAGCCAATTGCGCCACGAAGACAGTCGTGCTCCACTCTCACCACCATCAGAACATATCTCCAAAGCTATCAGCGAAAAGAAAAGAGCAACACACCACTCCCGGGAAGGCTCGAAACTACAACCATCGGTTAACAGCCGATCGCGCTAGCCAATGGCGCCACGGAGACAGTCGTGCTCCGCTCTCACCACCGTCAGAACATTTCTTCAGAGCTATCAGCCCAAAGAAAAAAAAGCGCCACACCACCACCGGGTGGGCTCGAACCTCCAGCCTTTCGGTTAACGGCCGAACGCGCTAGCCAATTGCGCCACGGAGACAGTCGTGCTCCACTCTCACCACCATCAGAACATATCTTCAAAGCTATCAGCGCAAAGAAAAAAGCAACACACCACTCACGGGAGGGCTAGAAATTCCAACCTTTCGGTTAACAGCCGATCGCGCTAGCCAATTGCGCCACGGAGACAGTCGTGCTCCAATCTCCCCACCATCAGAACATATCTTCAAAGCTATCAGCGCAAAGAAAAAAAAAGCGCCGCACCTCCACCGGGTGTGCTCGAACCTCCAGCCTTTCGGTTAACAGCCGATCGCGCTAGCCAATTGCGCCACGAAGACAGTCGTGCTCCACTCTCACCACCATCAGAACATATCTCCAAAGCTATCAGCGAAAAGAAAAGAGCAACACACCACTCCCGGGAAGGCTCGAAACTAGAACCTTTCGGTTAACAGCCGATCGCGCTAGCCAATTGCGCCACGGAGACAGTCGTGCTCCGCTCTCACCACCGTCAGAACATTTCTTCAGAGCTATCAGCCCAAAGAAAAAAAAGCGCCACACCACCACCGGGTGGGCTCGAACCTCCAGCCTTTCGGTTAACGGCCGAACGCGCTAGCCAATAGCGCCACGGAGACAGTCGTGCTCCAATCTCCCCACCATCAGAACATATCTTCAAAGCTATCAGCGCAAAGAAAAAAGCAACACACCACTCCCGGGAGGGATAGAACCTCCAACTTTTCGGTTAACAGCCGATCGCGCTAGCCAATCGCGCCACGGTGACAGTCATGCTCCACTCTCACCACCGTCATAACATTTCCTCAGAGCTATCAGTCCAAAGGAAAAAAAGCGCCGCTTCTCCACCGAGTGGGCTCGAACCTCCAATCTTTCGGTTAACAGCCGGTCGCGCTAGCCAATGGCGCCACGGAGACAGTCGTGCTCCGCTCTCACCACCGTCAGAATATTTCTTCAGAGCTATCAGCCCAAAGAAAAAAAGCGCCACACCACCACCGGGTGGGCTCGAACCTCCAGCCTTTCGGTTAACGGCCGAACGCGTTAGCCAATTGCGCCACGGAGACAGTCGTGCTCCACTCTCACCACCATCAGAACATATTTTCAAAGCTATCAGCGCAAAGAAAAAAGCAACACACCACTCACGGGAGGGCTCGAAATTCCAACCTTTCGGTTAACAGCCGATCGCGCTAGCCAATTGCGCCACGGAGACAGTCGTGCTCCAATCTCCCCACCATCAGAACATATCTTCAAAGCTATCAGCGCAAAGAAAAAAAAGCGCCGCACCTCCACCGGGTGTGCTCGAACCTCCAGCCTTTCGGTTAACAGCCGATCGCGCAAGCCAATTGCGCCACGAAGACAGTCGTGCTCCACTCTCACCACCATCAGAACATATCTCCAAAGCTATCAGCGAAAAGAAAAGAGCACCGCACCACCACCGGGTGGGCTCGAACCTCCAACCTTTCGGTTAACAGCCGAACGTGCTAGCCAATTGCGCCACGGAGACAGTCGTGCTCCACTCTCACCACCGTCAGAACATTTCTTCAGAGCTATCAGCTCAAAGAAGAAAAAGCGCCGCACCACCACCGGGTGGGCTCGAACCTCCAATCTTTCGGTTAACAGCCGATCGCGCTAGCCAATTGGGCCACGGAGGCAGTCGTGCTCCACTCTCACCACTGTCAGAACATTTCTTCAGAGCTATCAGCCCAAAGAAAAATAAACGCCGCACCACTACCGGGTGGGCTCGAACCTCCAACCTCTCGGTTAACAGCCGGTCGCGCTAGCCAATGGCGCCACGGAGACAGTCGTGCTCCGCTCTCACCACCGTCAGAACATTTCTTCAGAGCTATCAGCCCTAAGAAAAAAAAGCGCCACACCACCACCGGGTGGGCTCGAACCTCCAGCCTTTCGGTTAACGGCCGAAAGCGCTAGCCAATTGCGCCACAGAGACAGTCGTGCGCCACTCTCAACACCATAAGAACATATCTTCAAAGCTATCAGCGCAAAGAAAAAAGCAACACACCACTCCCGGGAGGGCTCGAAATTCCAACCTTTCGGTTAACAGCCGATTGCGCTAGCCAATTGTGCCACGGAGACAGTCGTGCTTCACTCTCACCACCATCAGAACATACCTTCAACGCCATCAGCGCAAAGCAAAAAAAAGCGACACACCGTCCACGGGTGGGCTCGAAACTCCAATCTTTCGGTTAACAACCGATCGCGCTAGCGAATTGCGCCACGGAGACAGTCCTGCTCCACTCTCACCACCGTCAGTACATTTCTTCAGAGCTATCAGCCCAAAGAAAAAAAAGCGCCACACCACCACCGGGTGGGCTCGAACTTCCAGCCTTTCGGTTAACGGCCGAACGCGCTAGCCAATTGTGCCACGGAGACAGTCGTGCTCCACTCTCACCACCATCAGAACATATCTTCAAAGCTATCAGCACAAAGAAAAAAGCAACACACCACTCCCGGGAAGGCTCGAAATTCTAACCTTTCGGTTAACAGCCGATTGCGCTAGCCAATAGCGCCACGGAGACAGTCGTGCTCCAATCTCCCCACCATCAGAACATATCTTCAAAGCTATCAGCGCAAAGAAAAAAGCAACACACCACTCTCGGGAGGGATCGAACCTCCAACTTTTCGGTTAACAGCCGATCGCGCTAGCCAATCGCGCCACGGTGACAGTCATGCTCCACTCTCACCACCGTCATAACATTTCCTCAGAGCTATCAGTCCAAAGGAAAAAAAGCGCCGCTTCTCCACCGAGTGGGCTCGAACCTCCAATCTTTCGGTTAACAGCCGGTCGCGCTAGCCAATGGCGCCACGGAGACAGTCGTGCTCCGCTCTCACCACCGTCAGAACATTTCTTCAGAGCTATCAGCCCAAAGAAAAAAAAGCGCCACACCACCACCGGGTGGGCTCGAACCTCCAGCCTTTCGGTTAACGGCCGAACGCGTTAGCCAATTGCGCCACGGAGACAGTCGTGCTCCACTCTCACCACCATCAGAACATATTTTCAAAGCTATCAGTGCAAAGAAAAAAGCAACACACCACTCACGGGAGGGCTCGAAATTCCAACCTTTCGGTTAACAGCCGATCGCGCTAGCCAATTGCGCCACGGAGACAGTCGTGCTCCAATCTCCCCACCATCACAAGATATCTTCAAAGCTATCAGCGCAAAGAAAAAAAAAAGCGCCGCACCTCCACCGGGTGTGCTCGAACCTCCAGCCTTTCGGTTAACAGCCGATCGCGCTAGCCAATTGCGCCACGAAGACAGTCGTGCTCCACTCTCACCACCATCAGAACATATCTCCAAAGCTATCAGCGAAAAGAAAAGAGCAACACACCACTCCCGGGAAGGCTCGAAACTACAACCTTTCGGTTAACAGCCGATCGCGCTAGCCAATTGCGCCACGGAGACAGTCGTGCTCCGCTCTCACCACCGTAAGAACATTTCTTCAGAGCTATCAGCCCAAAGAAAAAAAAGCGCCACACCACCACCGGGTGGGCTCGAACCTCCAGCCTTTCGGTTAACGGCCGAATGCGCTAGCCAATTGCGCCACGGAGACAGTCGTGCTCCACTCTCACCACCATCAGAACATATCTTCAAAGCTATCAAAGCAAAGAAAAAAGCAACACACCACTCACGGGAGGGCTAGAAATTCCAACCTTTCGGTTAACAGCCGATCGCGCTAGCCAATTGCGCCACGGGGACAGTCGTGCTCCAATCTCCCCACCATCAGAACATATCTTCAAAGCTACCAGCGCAAAGAAAAAAGCAACACACCACTCCCGGGAGGGATCGAACCTCCAACTTTTCGGTTAACAGCCGATCGCGCTAGCCAATTGCGCCACGGAGATAGTCGTGCTCCACTCTCACCACCGTCAGAACATTTCCTCAGAGCTATCAGCCCAAAGGAAAAAAAGCGCCGCACCTCCACCGAGTGGTCTCGAACCTCCAACCTTTCGGTTAAGGGCCCATTGCGCTAGCCACTTGCGCCACGGAGACAGTCGTGCACAACTCTCACCACCGCAGAACATTTCTTCAGACTATCAGCCCAAAGAAAAAAAGCACCGCACCACCACCGGGTGGGCTCGAACCTCCAACCTTTCGGTTAACAGCCGAACGCGCTAGCCAATTGCGCCACGGAGACAGTCGTGCTCCACTCTCACCACCGTCAGAACATTTCTTCAGAGCTATCAGCCCGAAGGAAAAAAAGCGCAGCACCACAACCGGGTGCGCTCGAACCTCCAACCTTTCGGTTAACAGCCGATCGCGCTAGCCAATTGGGCCACGGAGGCAGTCGTGCTCCACTCTCACCACACTGTCAGAACATTTCTTAAGCTATCAGCCCAAAGAAAAAGAAACACCGCACCACCACCGGGTGGGCTCGAACCTAAAACCTCTCGGCTAACAGCCGGTCGCGCTAGCCAATGGCGCCACGGAGACAGTCGTGCTCCGCTCTCACCACCGTCAGAACATTTCTTCAGAGCTATCAGCCCAAAGAAAAAAAAGCGCCGCACCTCCACCGGGTGGGCTCGAACCTCCAGCCTTTCGGTTAACGGCCGAACGCGCTAGCCAATTGTGCCACGGAGACAGTCGTGCTCCACTCTCACCACCATCAGAACATATCTTCAAAGCTATCAGCACAAAGAAAAAAGCAACACACCACTCCCGGGAAGGCTCGAAATTCTAACCTTTCGGTTAACAGCCGATTGCGCTAGCCAATAGCGCCACGGAGACAGTCGTGCTCCAATCTCCCCACCATCAGAACATATCTTCAAAGCTATCAGCGCAAAGAAAAAAGCAACACACCACTCCCGGGAGGGATAGAACCTCCAACTTTTCGGTTAACAGCCGATCGCGCTAGCCAATCGCGCCACGGTGACAGTCATGCTCCACTCTCACCACCGTCATAACATTTCCTCAGAGCTATCAGTCCAAAGGAAAAAAAGCGCCGCTTCTCCACCGAGTGGGCTCGAACCTCCAATCTTTCGGTTAACAGCCGGTCGCGCTAGCCAATGGCGCCACGGAGACAGTCGTGCTCCGCTCTCACCACCGTCAGAACATTTCTTCAGAGCTATCAGCCCAAAGAAAAAAAGCGCCACACCACCACCGGGTGGGCTCGAACCTCCAGCCTTTCGGTTAACGGCCGAACGCGTTAGCCAATTGCGCCACGGAGACAGTCGTGCTCCACTCTCACCACCATCAGAACATATTTTCAAAGCTATCAGCGCAAAGAAAAAAGCAACACACCACTCACGGGAGGGCTCGAAATTCCAACCTTTCGGTTAACAGCCGATCGCGCTAGCCAATTGCGCCACGGAGACAGTCGTGCTCCAATCTCCCCACCATCAGAACATATCTTCAAAGCTATCAGCGCAAAGAAAAAAAAAGCGCCGCACCTCCACCGGGTGTGCTCGAACCTCCAGCCTTTCGGTTAACAGCCGATCGCGCAAGCCAATTGCGCCACGAAGACAGTCGTGCTCCACTCTCACCACCATCAGAACATATCTCCAAAGCTATCAGCGAAAAGAAAAGAGCAACACACCACTCCCGGGAAGGCTCGAAACTACAACCTTTCGGTTAACAGCCGATCGCGCTAGCCAATGGCGCCACGGAGACAGTCGTGCTCCGCTCTCACCACCGTCAGAACATTTCTTCAGAGCTATCAGCCCAAAGAAAAAAAAGCGCCACACCACCACCGGGTGGGCTCGAACCTCCAGCCTTTCGGTTAACGGCCGAACGCGCTAGCCAATTGCGCCACGGAGACAGTCGTGCTCCACTCTCACCACCATCAGAACATATCTTCAAAGCTATCAGCGCAAAGAAAAAAGCAACACACCACTCACGGGAGGGCTAGAAATTCCAACCTTTCGGTTAACAGCCGATCGCGCTAGCCAATTGCGCCACGGAGACAGTCGTGCTCCAATCTCCCCACCATCAGAACATATCTTCAAAGCTACCAGCGCAAAGAAAAAAGCAACACACCACTCCCGGGAGGGATCGAACCTCCAACTTTTCGGTTAACAGCCGATCGCGCTAGCCAATTGCGCCACGGAGATAGTCGTGCTCCACTCTCACCACCGTCAGAACATTTCCTCAGAGCTATCAGCCCAAAGGAAAAAAAGCGCCGCACCTCCACCGAGTGGTCTCGAACCTCCAACCTTTCGGTTAAGGGCCCATTGCGCTAGCCACTTGCGCCACGGAGACAGTCGTGCACAACTCTCACCACCGCAGAACATTTCTTCAGACTATCAGCCCAAAGAAAAAAGCACCGCACCACCACCGGGTGGGCTCGAACCTCCAACCTTTCGGTTAACAGCCGAACGCGCTAGCCAATTGCGCCACGGAGACAGTCGTGCTCCACTCTCACCACCGTCAGAACATTTCTTCAGAGCTATCAGCTCAAAGAAGAAAAAGCGCCGCACCACCACCGGGTGGGCTCGAACCTCCAATCTTTCGGTTAACAGCCGATCGCGCTAGCCAATTGGGCCACGGAGGCAGTCGTGCTCCACTCTCACCACTGTCAGAACATTTCTTCAGAGCTATCAGCCCAAAGAAAAATAAACGCCGCACCACTACCGGGTGGGCTCGAACCTCCAACCTCTCGGTTAACAGCCGGTCGCGCTAGCCAATGGCGCCACGGAGACAGTCGTGCTCCGCTCTCACCACCGTCAGAACATTTCTTCAGAGCTATCAGCCCTAAGAAAAAAAAGCGCCACACCACCACCGGGTGGGCTCGAACCTCCAGCCTTTCGGTTAACGGCCGAAAGCGCTAGCCAATTGCGCCACAGAGACAGTCGTGCGCCACTCTCAACACCATAAGAACATATCTTCAAAGCTATCAGCGCAAAGAAAAAAGCAACACACCACTCCCGGGAGGGCTCGAAATTCCAACCTTTCGGTTAACAGCCGATTGCGCTAGCCAATTGTGCCACGGAGACAGTCGTGCTTCACTCTCACCACCATCAGAACATACCTTCAACGCCATCAGCGCAAAGCAAAAAAAAAGCGACACACCGTCCACGGGTGGGCTCGAAACTCCAATCTTTCGGTTAACAACCGATCGCGCTAGCGAATTGCGCCACGGAGACAGTCCTGCTCCACTCTCACCACCGTCAGTACATTTCTTCAGAGCTATAAGCCCAAAGAAAAAAAAGCGCCACACCACCACCGGGTGGGCTCGAACTTCCAGCCTTTCGGTTAACGGCCGAACGCGCTAGCCAATTGTGCCACGGAGACAGTCGCGCTCCACTCTCACCACCATCAGAACATATCTTCAAAGCTATCAGCACAAAGAAAAAAGCAACACACCACTCCCGGGAAGGCTCGAAATTCTAACCTTTCGGTTAACAGCCGATTGCGCTAGCCAATAGCGCCACGGAGACAGTCGTGCTCCAATCTCCCCACCATCAGAACATATCTTCAAAGCTATCAGCGCAAAGAAAAAAGCAACACACCACTCCCGGGAGGGATCGAACCTCCAACTTTTCGGTTAACAGCCGATCGCGCTAGCCAATCGCGCCACGGTGACAGTCATGCTCCACTCTCACCACCGTCATAACATTTCCTCAGAGCTATCAGTCCAAAGGAAAAAAAGCGCCGCTTCTCCACCGAGTGGGCTCGAACCTCCAATCTTTCGGTTAACAGCCGGTCGCGCTAGCCAATGGCGCCACGGAGACAGTCGTGCTCCGCTCTCACCACCGTCAGAACATTTCTTCAGAGCTATCAGCCCAAAGAAAAAAAAGCGCCACACCACCACCGGGTGGGCTCGAACCTCCAGCCTTTCGGTTAACGGCCGAACGCGTTAGCCAATTGCGCCACGGAGACAGTCGTGCTCCACTCTCACCACCATCAGAACATATTTTCAAAGCTATCAGCGCAAAGAAAAAAGCAACACACCACTCACGGGAGGGCTCGAAATTCCAACCTTTCGGTTAACAGCCGATCGCGCTAGCCAATTGCGCCACGGAGACAGTCGTGCTCCAATCTCCCCACCATCAGAACATATCTTCAAAGCTATCAGCGCAAAGAAAAAAAAAAGCGCCGCACCTCCACCGGGTGTGCTCGAACCTCCAGCCTTTCGGTTAACAGCCGATCGCGCTAGCCAATTGCGCCACGAAGACAGTCGTGCTCCACTCTCACCACCATCAGAACATATCTCCAAAGCTATCAGCGAAAAGAAAAGAGCAACACACCACTCCCGGGAAGGCTCGAAACTACAACCTTTCGGTTAACAGCCGATCGCGCTAGCCAATTGCGCCACGGAGACAGTCGTGCTCCGCTCTCACCACCGTCAGAACATTTCTTCAGAGCTATCAGCCCAAAGAAAAAAAAGCGCCACACCACCACCGGGTGGGCTCGAACCTCCAGCCTTTCGGTTAACGGCCGAACGCGCTAGCCAATTGCGCCACGGAGACAGTCGTGTTCCACTCTCACCACCATCAGAACATATCTTCAAAGCTATCAGCGCAAAGAAAAAAGCAACACACCACTCACGGGAGGGCTAGAAATTCCAACCTTTCGGTTAACAGCCGATCGCGCTAGCCAATTGCGCCACGGAGACAGTCGTGCTCCAATCTCCCCACCATCAGAACATATCTTCAAAGCTACCAGCGCAAAGAAAAAAGCAACACACCACTCCCGGGAGGGATCGAACCTCCAACTTTTCGGTTAACAGCCGATCGCGCTAGCCAATTGCGCCACGGAGATAGTCGTGCTCCACTCTCACCAACGTCAGAACATTTCCTCAGAGCTATCAGCCCAAAGGAAAAAAAGCGCCGCACCTCCACCGAGTGGTCTCGAACCTCCAACCTTTCGGTTAAGGGCCCATTGCGCTAGCCACTTGCGCCACGGAGACAGTCGTGCACAACTCTCACCACCGCAGAACATTTCTTCAGACTATCAGCCCAAAGAAAAAAAGCACCGCACCACCACCGGGTGGGCTCGAACCTCCAACCTTTCGGTTAACAGCCGAACGCGCTAGCCAATTGCGCCACGGAGACAGTCGTGCTCCCCTCTCACCACCGTCAGAACATTTCTTCAGAGCTATCAGCCCGAAGGAAAAAAAGCGCAGCACCACAACCGGGTGCGCTCGAACCTCCAACCTTTCGGTTAACAGCCGATCGCGCTAGCCAATTGGGCCACGGAGGCAGTCGTGCTCCACTCTCACCACACTGTTAGAACATTTCTTAAGCTATCAGCCCAAAGAAAAAGAAACGCCGCACCACCACCGGGTGGGCTCGAACCTAAAACCTCTCGGCTAACAGCCGGTTGCGCTAGCCAATGGCGCCACGGAGACAGTCGTGCTCCGCTCTCACCACCGTCAGAACATTTCTTCAGAGCTATCAGCCCAAAGAAAAAAAAAGCGCCGCACCTCCACCGGGTGGGCTCGAACCTCCAGCCTTTCGGTTAACAGCCGATCGCGCTAGCCGATTGCGCCACGGACCCAGTCGTGCTGCACTCTCACCACCATCAGAACATATCTCCAAAGCTATCAGCGAAAAGAAAAGAGCAACACACCACTCCCGGGAAGGCTCGAAACTACAACCTTTCGGTTAACAGCCGATCGCGCTAGCCAATTGCGCCACGGAGACAGTCGTGCTCCACTCTCACCACCGTCAGAACATTTCTTCAGAGCTATCAGCTCAAAGAAGAAAAAGCGCCGCACCACCACCGGGTGGGCTCGAACCTCCAACCTTTCGGTTAACAGCCGATCGCGCTAGCCAATTGGGCCACGGAGGCAGTCGTGCTCCACTCTCACCACACTGTCAGAACATTTCTTCAGAGCTATCAGCCCAAAGAAAAAGAAACGCCGCACCACCACCGGGTGGGCTCGAACCTGAAAACTCTCGGTTAACAGCCGGTCGCGCTAGCCAATGGCGCCACGGAGACAGTCGTGCTCCGCTCTCACCACCGTCAGAACATTTCTTCAGAGCTATCAGCCCAAAGAAAAAAAAGCGCCACACCACCACCGGGTGGGCTCGAACCTCCAGCCTTTCGGTTAACGGCCGAACGCGCTAGCCAATTGCGCCACGGAGACAGTCGTGCTCCACTCTCACCACCATCAGAACATATCTTCAAAGCTATCAGCGCAAAGAAAAAAGCAACACACCACTCACGGGAGGGCTCGAAATTCCAACCTTTTGGTTAACAGCCGATCGCGCTAGCCAATTGCGCCACGGAGACAGTCGTGCTCTAATCTCCCCACCATCAGAACATATCTTCAAAGCTATAAGCGTTAAGAAAAAAGCAACACACCACTCCCGGGAGGGATCGAACCTCCAACTTTTCGGTTAACAGCCGATCGCGCTAGCCAATTGCGCCACGGAGACAGTCATGCTCCACTCTCAACACTGTCAGAACATTTCCTCAGAGCTATCAGCCCAAAGGAAAAAAAGCGCCGCGCCTCCACCGAGTGGGCTCGAACCTCCAACCTTTCGGTTAAGGGCCCATTGCGCTAGCCAATTGCGCCACGGAGACAGTCGAGCACCACTCTCACCAACGCAGAACATTTCTTCAGACTATCAGCCCAAAGAAAAAAAGCGCCGCACCACCACCGGGTGGGCTCGAACCTCCAACCTTTCGGTTAACAGCCGAACGCGCTAGCCAATTGCGCCACGGAGACAGCCGTGCTCCACTCTCACCACCGTCAGAACATTTCTTCAGAGCTATCAGCTCAAAGAAGAAAAAGCGCCGCACCACCAACGGGTGGGCTCGAACCTCCAACCTTTCGGTTAACAGCCGATCGCGCTAGCTAATTGGGCCACGGAGGCAGTCGTGCTCCACTCTCACCACCGTCAGAACATTTTTTCAGAGCTATCAGCTCAAAGAAGAAAAAGCGCCACACAACCACCGGGTGGGCTCGAACCTCCAACCTCTCGGTTAACAGCCGGTCGCGCTAGCCAATGGCGCCACGGAGACAGTCGTGCTCCGCTCTCACCACCCTCAGAACATTTCTTCAGAGCTATCAGCCCTAAAAAAAAGAAACGCCGCACCACCACCGGGTGGGCTCGAACCTCCAACCTCTCGGTTAACAGCCGATCGCGCTAGCCAATGGCGCCACGGAGACAGTCGTGCTCCGCTCTCACCTCCGAAAGTACATTTCTTCAGAGCTATCAGCCCAAACAAAAAAAGCGCCACACCACCACCGGGTGGGCTCGAACTTCCAGCCTTTCGGTTAACGGCCGAACGCGCTAGCCAATTGTGCCACGGAGACAGTCGTGCTCCACTCTCACCACCATCAGAACATTTCTTCAGAGCTATCAGCCCAAAGAAGAAAAAAGCGCCGCACCACCACCGGGTGGGCTCGAACCTCCAATCTTTCGGTTAACAGCCGATCGCGCTAGCCAATTGGGCCACGGAGGCAGTCGTGCTCCACTCTCACCACTGTCAGAACATTTCTTCAGAGCTATCAGCCCAAAGAAAAATAAACGCCGCACCACCACCGGGTGGGCTCGAACCTCCAACCTCTCGGTTAACAGCCGATCGCACTAGCCAATGGCGCCACGGAGACAGTCGTGCTCCGCTCTCACCACCGACAGTACATTTCTTCAGAGCTATCAGCCCAAACAAAAAAAAGCGCCACACCACCACCGGGTGGGCTCGAACTTCCAACCTTTCGGTTAACAGCCGATCGCGCTAGCCAACTGGGCCACGGAGGCAGTCGTGCTCCACTCTCACCACACTGTTAGAACATTTCTTCAGAGCTATCAGCCCAAAGAAAAAGAAACGCCGCACCACAACCGGGTGGGCTCGAACCTGAAAACTCTCGGTTAACAGCCGGTCGCGCTAGCCAATGGCGCCACGGAGACAGTCGTGCTCCGCTCTCACCACCGTCTGAACATTTCTTCAGAGCTATCAGCCCAAAGAAAAAAAAAGCACCACACCACCACCGGGTGGGCTCGAACCTCCAGCCTTTCGGTTAACGGCCGAACGCGCTAGCCAATTGCGCCACGGAGACAGTCGTGCTCCACTCTCACCACCATCAGAACATATCTTCAAAGCTATCAGCGCAAAGAAAAAAGCAACACACCACTCACGGGAGGGCTCGAACCTCCGACCTCTCGGTTAACAGCCGATCGCGCTAGCCAATAGCGCCACGGAGACAGTCGTGCTCCAATCTCCCCACCATCAGAACATATCTTCAAAGCTATCAGCGCAAAGAAAAAAGCAACACACCACTCCCGGGAGGGATCGAACCTCCAACTTTTCGGTTAACAGCCGATCGCGCTAGCCAATTGCGCCACGGAGACAGTCGTGCTCCACTCTCACCACCGTCATAACATTTCCTCAGAGCTATCAGCCCAAAGGAAAAAAAGCGCCGCGCCTCCACCGAGTGGGCTCGAACCTCCAACCTTTCGGTTAAGGGCCCATTGCCCTAGCCAATTGCGCCACGGAGACAGTCGAGCACCACTCTCACCACCGCAGAACATTTCTTCAGACTATCAGCCCAAAGAAAAAAAGCGCCGCACCACCACCGGGTGGGCTCGAACCTCCAACCTTTCGGTTAACAGCCGAACGCGCTAGCCAATTGCGCCACGGAGACAGTCGTGCTCCACTCTCACCACCGTCAGAACATTTCTTCAGAGCTATCAGCTCAAAGAAGAAAAAGCGCCGCACCACCAACGGGTGGGCTCGAACCTCCAACCTTTCGGTTAACAGCCGATCGCGCTAGCCAATTGGGCCACGGAGGCAGTCGTGCTCCACTCTCACCACCGTCAGAACATTTTGTCAGAGCTATCAGCTCAAAGAAGAAAAAGTGCCACACAACCACCGGGTGGGCTCGAACCTCCAACCTTTCGGTTAACAGCCGATCGCGCTAGCCAATTGGGCCACGGAGGCAGTCGTGCTCCACTCTCACCACACTTTCAGAACATTTCCTCAGAGCTATCAGCCCAAAGAAAAAGAAACGCCGCACCACCACCGGGTGGGCTCGAACCTGAAAACTCTCGGTTAACAGCCGGTCGCGCTAGCCAATGGCGCCACGGAGACAGTCGTGCTCCGCTCTCACCACCGTCAGAACATTTCTTCAGAGCTATCAGCCCAAAGAAAAAAAAGCGCCACACCACCACCGGGTGGGCTCGAACCTCCAGCCTTTCGGTTAACGGCCGAACGCGCTAGCCAATTGCGCCACGGAGACAGTCGTGCTCCACTCTCACCACCATCAGAACATATCTTCAAAGCTATCAGCGCAAAGAAAAAAGCAACACACCACTCACGGGAGGGCTCGAAATTCCAACCTTTCGGTTAACAGCCGATCGCGCTAGCCAATTGCGCCACGGAGACAGTCGTGCTCCACTCTCACCACCATCAGAACATATCTCGAAAGCTATCAGCGAAAAGAAAAGAGCAACACACCACTCCCAGGAAGGCTCGAAACTACAACCTTTCGGTTAACAGCCGATCGCGCTAGCCAATTGCGCCACGGAGACAGTCGTGCTCCACTCTTACCACCGTCAGAACATTTCTTCAGAGCTATCAGCTCAAAGAAGAAAAAGCGCCGCACCACCCACGGGAGGGCTCGAACCTCCAACCTTTCGGTTAACAGCCGATCGCGCTAGCCAATTGGGCCACGGAGGCAGTCGTGCTCCACTCTCACCACACTGTCAGAACATTTCTTCAGAGCTATCAGCCCAATGAAAAAGAAACGCCGCACCACCACCGGGTGGGCTCGAACCTGAAAACTCTCGGTTAACAGCCGGTCGCGCTAGCCAATGGCGCCACGGAGACAGTCGTGCTCCGCTCTCACCACCGTCAGAACATTTCTTCAGAGCTATCAGCCCAAAGAAAAAAAAGCGCCACACCACTCACGGGAGGGCTCGAAATTCCAACCTTTCGGTTAACAGCCGATCGCGCTGCCAATTCCGCCACGGAGACAGTCGTGCTCCAATCTCCCCACCATCAGAACATATCTTCAAAGCTATCAGCGCAAAGAAAAAAGCAACACACCACTCCCGGGAGGGATCGAACCTCCAACTTTTCGGTTAATAGCCGATCGCGCTAGCCAATTGCGCCACGGAGACAGTCGTGCTCCACTCTCACCACCGTCAGAACATTTCCTCAGAGCTATCAGCCCAAAGGAAAAAAAGCGCCGCACCTCCACCGAGTGGTCTCGAACCTCCAACCTTTCGGTTAACAGCCGAACGCGCTAGCCAATTGCGCCACGGAGACAGTCGTGCTCCACTCTCATTACCGTCAGAACATTTCTTCAGAGCTATCAGCCCAAAGAAGAAAAAAGCGCCGCACCACCACCGGGTGGGCTCGAACCTCCAATCTTTCGGTTAACAGCCGATCGCGCTAGCCAATTGGGCCACGGAGGCAGTCGTGCTCCACTCTCACCACTGTCAGAACATTTCTTCAGAGCTATCAGCCCAAAGAAAAATAAACGCCGCACCACCACCGGGTGGGCTCGAACCTCCAACCTCTCGGTTAACAGCCGGTCGCGCTAGCCAATGGCGCCACGGAGACAGTCGTGCTCCGCTCTCACCACCGTCAGAAGATTTCTTCAGAGCTATCAGCCCTAAGAAAAAAAAGCGCCACACCACCACCGGGTGGGCTCGAACCTCCAGCCTTTCGGTTGACGGCCGAACGCGCTAGCCAATTGCGCCCAGAGACAGTCGTGCGCCACTCTGAACACCATAAGAACATATCTTCAAAGCTATCAGCGCAAAGAAAAAAGCAACACACCACTCCCGGGAGGGCTTGAAATTCCAACCTTTCGGTTAACAGCCGATTGCGCTAGCCAATTGCGCCACGGAGACAGTCGTGCTTCACTCTCACCACCATCAGAAAATACCTTCAACGCCATCAGCGCAAAGCAAAAAAAAGCGACACACCGTCCACGGGTGGGCTCAAAACTCCAATCTTTCGGTTAACAACCGATCGCGCTAGCCAATTGCGCCACGGAGACAGTCCTGCTCCACTCTCACCACCATGAGAACATATCTTCAAAGCTATCAGCCCAAAGAAAAAGAAGCGCCGACCACCACCGGGTGGGCTCGAACCTCCAACCTTTCGGTTAACAGCCGATCGCGCTAGCCAATTGCGCCCCAGAGACAGTCCTGCACCACTCTCACCACCATCAGAACATATCTTCAGAGCTATGAGCCCAAACAAAAAAAGCGCCGAACCACCACCGGGTGGGCTCGAACCTCCAACCTTTAGGTTAACAGCTGATCGCACTAGCCAATTGCGCCACGGAGACAGTCCTGCTCCACTCTCACCACCATCAGAACATATCTTCAAAGCTTTCAGCCCAAAGAAAAAAAAGCAACAAACCAATCCCGGGAGGGCTCGAACCTCCAACCTTTCAGTTAACGGCCGATCGCCCTAGCCAATTGCGCCACAGAGATAGTCGTGCTCCACTCTCACCACCGTCAGAACATTTCTTCAGAGCTATCAGCCCAAAGGAAAAAAAGCGCCGCTCCACCACCGGGTGGGCTCGAACCTCCAGCCTTTCGGTTAACAGCCCATCACGCTAGCCAATAGCGCCACGGAGACAGTCGTGCTCCACTCTCACCACCATCAGAACATATCTTTAAAGCTATCAGCGCAAAGAAAAAGCAACACACCACTCCCGGGAGGGCTCGAACCTCCAAATTTTCGGTTAACAGCCGAACGTGCTAGCCAATTGCGCCACGGAGACAGTCGTGCTCCAATCTCACCACCGTGAAAACATTTCTCCAAAGCTATCAGCGCAAAGATAAAAAAAGTGACACACTGCTTCCGGGAGGGCTCGAACCTCCAAACTTTCGGTTAACAGCCGATTGCGCTAGCCAATTGCGCCACGGAGACAGTCCTTTTCCACTCTCACCACCATAAGAACATATCTTCAAAGCTATCAGCCCAAAGAAAAAAAAGCTACACAACACTCTCGGGAGGGCTCGAACCTCCAACCTTTCAGTTAAAAGCCGATCGCGCTAGCCAATTGCGCCACGGAGACAGTCACGCTACACCCTCACCACCGTCAGAACATTTCCTCAGAGCTATCAGCCCAAAGGAAAAAAAGCGCAGCACCACGACCGGGTGGGCTCGAACCTCCAACCTTTCGGTTAACAGCCGATTGCGCTAGCCAGTTGCGCCACGGAGACAGTCCTGCTCTACTCTCACCACCATCAGAACATATCTTCAAAGCTATCAGCCCGAAGAAAAAAGCTACACAACACTCTCGGGAGGGCTCGAACCTCCAACCTTTCAGTTAAAAGCCGATCGCGCTAGCCAATTGCGCCACGAAGACAGTCGCGCTACACTCTCACCACCGTCAGAACATTTCCTCAGAGCTATCAGCCCAAAGGAAAAAAAGCGCAGCACCACAACCGGGTGGGCTCGAACCTCCAACGTTTCGGTTAACAGCCCAACGCGCTAGCCAATTGCGCCACGGAGACAGTCGTGGTCCACTCTCACCACCATCAGAACATATCTTCAAAGCTATCAGCGCAAAGAAAAAAGCGACACACCGTCTCCTGGTGGGCTCAAACCTCAAACCTTTCGGTTAACAGCCAATCGCGCTAGCCAATTGCGCTACGGAGACAGTCCTGCACCACTCTCACCACCATCAAACATATCTTCAAAGCTATCAGCCCAAAGAAAAAAAAGCGCCGCACTACCCCCGGGTGGGCTCGAACCTCCAGCCTTTCGGTTAACGGCCGAACGCGCTAGCCAATTGCGCCACGGAGACAGTCGTGCTCCACTCTCACCACCATCAGAAAATATCTTCAAAGCTATCAGCGCAAAGAAAAAAGCAACACACCACTCCCGGGAGGGCTCGAAATTCCAACCTTTCGGTTAACAGCCGATCGCGCTAGCCAATTGCGCCACGGAGACAGTCGTGCTTCACTCTCACCACCATCAGAACTTACCTTCAACGCCATCAGCGCAAAGCAAAAAAAAGCGACACACCGTCCACGGGTGGGCTCGAAACTCCAATCTTTCGGTTAACAACCGATCGCGCTATCCAATTGCGCCACGGAGTCAGTCCTGCTTCAGTCTCACCACCATGAGAACATATCTTCAAAGCTATCAGCCCAAAGAAAAAAGTAGTGTCGCACAACCATCGGGTGGGCTCGAACCTCGAACCTTTCGGTTAACAGCCGATCGCGCTAGCCAATTGCGCCCCGGAGACAGTCCTGCTCCACTCTCACCACCATCAGAACATAACTTCAAAGCTATGAGCCCAAAGAAAAAAAAGCGCCGATTCACCACCGGGTGGGCTCGAACCTCCAACCTTTTGGCTAACAGCTGATCGCGCTACCCAATTGCGCCACGGAGACAGTCCTGCTCCACTCTCACCACCATCAGAACATATCTTCAAAGCTATCAGCCCAAAGAAAAAAAAGCAACAAACCACTGCCGGGAGGGCTCGAACCTCCAACCTTTCAGTTAACAGCCGATCGCGCTAGTCAATTGCGCCACGGAGACAGTCGTACTCCACTCTCACCACCATCAGAACATTTCTTCAGAGCTATCAGCCCAAAGGAAAAAAAGCGCCGCATCACCACCGGGTGGGCTCGAACCTCCGACCTTTCGGTTAACAGCCGATCGCGCTAGCCAATTGGGCCCCGGAGGCAGTCGTGCTCCACTCTCACCACTGTCAGAACATTTCTTCAGAGCTATCAGCCCAAAGAAAAAGAAACGCCGCACCACCATCGTGTGGGCTCGAACATCCAACTTCTCGGTCAACAGCCGATCGCGCTAGCCAATTGCGACAGCCACGGAGACAGTCGTTCTCCCCTCTCACCACCATCAGAACATATCTTCAAAGCTATCAGCGCAAAGAAAAAAGCGACACACCGTCCCCTGGTGGGCTCGAACCTGAAAACTCTCGGTTAACAGCCGGTCGCGCTAGCCAATGGCGCCACGGAGACAGTCGTGCTCCGCTCTCACCACCGTCAGAACATCTCTTCAGAGCTATCAGCCCGAAGAAAAAAAAGCGCTACACCACCACCGGGTGGGCTCGAACCTCCAGCCTTTCGGTTAACGGCCGAACGCGCTAGCCAATCGCGCCACGGAGACAGTCGTGCTCCACTCTCACCACCATCAGAACATATCTTCAAAGCTATCAGCGCAAAGAAAAAAGCAACACACCACTCACGGGAGGGCTCGAAATTCCAACCTTTCGGTTAACAGCCGATCGCGCTAGCCAATTGCGCCACGGAGACAGTCGTGCTCCAATCTCCCCACCATCAGAACATATCTTCAAAGCTATCAGCCCAAAGAAAAAAAAAGCGCCGCACCTCCACCGGGTGGGCTCAAACCTCCAGCCTTTCGGTTAACAGCCGATCGCGCTAGCCAATTGCGCCACGGAGACAGTCGTGCTCCACTCTCACCACCATCAGAACATATCTCCAAAGCTATCAGCGAAAAGAAAAGAGCAACACACCACTCCCAGGAAGGCTCGAACCTCCAACCTCTCGGTTAACAGCCGGTCGCGCTAGCCAATGGCGCCACGGAGACAGTCGTGCTCCGCTCTCACCACCGTCAGAACATTTCTTCAGAGCTATCAGCCCTAAGAAAAAAAAGCGCCACACCACCACCGGGTGGGCTCGAACCTCCAGCCTTTCTGTTGACGGCCGAACGCGCTAGCCAATTGCGCCCAGAGACAGTCGTGCGCCACTCTCAACACCATAAGAACATATCTTCAAAGCTATCAGCGCAAAGAAAAAAGCAACACACCACTCCCGGGAGGGCTTGAAATTCCAACCTTTCGGTTAACAGCCGATTGCGCTAGCCAATTGCGCCACGGAGACAGTCGTGCTTCACTCTCACCACCATCAGAAAATACCTTCAACGCCATCAGCGCAAAGCAAAAAAAAGCGACACACCGTCCACGGGTGGGCTCAAAACTCCAATCTTTCGGTTAACAACCGATCGCGCTAGCCAATTGCGCCACGGAGACAGTCCTGCTCCACTCTCACCACCATGAGAACATATCTTCAAAGCTATCAGCCCAAAGAAAAAGAAGCGCCGACCACCACCGGGTGGGCTCGAACCTCCAACCTTTCGGTTAACAGCCGATCGCGCTAGCCAATTGCGCCCCAGAGACAGTCCTGCACCACTCTCACCACCATCAGAACATATCTTCAGAGCTATGAGCCCAAACAAAAAAAAGCGCCGAACCACCACCGGGTGGGCTCGAACCTCCAACCTTTAGGTTAACAGCTGATCGCACTAGCCAATTGCGCCACGGAGACAGTCCTGCTCCACTCTCACCACCATCAGAACATATCTTCAAAGCTTTCAGCCCAAAGAAAAAAAAGCAACAAACCAATCCCGGGAGGGCTCGAACCTCCAACCTTTCAGTTAACAGCCGATCGCGCTAGCCAATTGCGCCACAGAGATAGTCGTGCTCCACTCTCACCACCGTCAGAATATTTCTTCAGAGCTATCAGCCCAAAGGAAAAAAAGCGCCGCTCCACCACCGGGTGGGCTCGAACCTCCAGCCTTTCGGTAAACAGCCCATCACGCTAATCAATAGCGCCACGGAGACAGTCGTGCTCCACTCTCACCACCATCAGAACATATCTTTAAAGCTATCAGCGCAAAGAAAAAGCAACACACCACTCCCGGGAGGGCTCGAACCTCCAAATTTTCGGTAAACAGCCGAACGTGCTAGCCAATTGCGCCACGGAGACAGTCGTGCTCCAATCTCACCACCGTGAAAACATTTCTCCAAAGCTATCAGCGCAAAGATAAAAAAAGTGACACACCACTCCCGGGAGGGCTCGAACCTCCAAATTTTTGGTTAACAGCCGAACGTGCTAGCCAATTGCGCCACGGAGACAGTCGTGCTCAAATCTCACCACCGTCAGAACATTTCTCCAAAGCTATCAGCACAAAGAAAAGAGCATCACATCACTCCCGGGAGGGCTCGAAACTCCAACCTTTTGGTTAACGGCCGATCGCGCTAGCCAATGGCGCCACGGAGACAGTCCTTTTCCACTCTCACCACCATCAGAACATATCTTCAAAGCTATCAGCCGAAAGAAAAAAAAGCTACACAACACTCTCGGGGGGGCTCGAACCTCCAACCTTTCAGTTAAAAGCCGATCGCGCTAGCCAATTGCGCCAAGGAGACGGTCGCGCTACACTTTCACCACCGTCAGAACATTTCCTCGGAGCCATCAGCCCAAAGGAAAAAAAGCGCAGCACCACAACCAGGTGGGCTCGAACCTCCAACCTTTCGGTTAACAGCCCAACGCGCTAGCCAATTGCGCCACGGAGACAGTCGTGGTCCACTCTCACTTCCATCAGAACATATCTTCAAAGCTATAGGCGCAAAGAAAAAAGTGACACACCGTCCCCTGGTGGGCTCAAACCTCCAACCTTTCGGTTAACAGCCAATCGCGCTAGCCAATTGCGCTACGGAGACAGTCCTGCAGCACTCTCACTACGATCAAACATATCTTCAAAGCTATCAGCCCAAAGAAAAAAAAAGCGCCGCACCACCCCCGGGTGGGCTCGAACCTCCAAACTTTGGTTAACAGCCGATCGCGCTAGCCAATTGCGCCACGGAGACAGTCGTGCTTTACTCTCACCACCATCAGAACATATCTTCAACGCCAACAGCGAAAGCGAAAAAAAGCGACACACCTTCCACGGGTGGGCTCGAAACTCCAACCGTTCGGTTAACAGCCGATCGCGCTAGCCAATTGTGCCACGGAGACAGTCCTGCTCCACTCTCACCATCATCAGAACATATCTTCAAAGTTATGAGCCCAAAGAAAAAAAAGCGCCGCACCACCACCGGGTGGGCTCGAACCTCCAATCTTTTGGTTAACAGCTGATCGCGCTAGCCAATTGCGCCCCGGAGACAGTCCTGCTCCACTCTCACCACCATCAGAACATAACTTCAAAGCTATGAGCCCAAAGAAAAAAAAGCGCCGAACCACCACCGGATGGGCTCAAACCTCCAACCTTTCGGTTAACAGCCCATCATGCTAGCCAATAGCGCCACGGAGACAGTCGTGCTCCACTCTCACAACCATCAGAACATATCTTCAAAGCTATCAGCGCAAAGAAAAAAGCAACACACCACTCCCGGGAGGGCTGAAACCTCCAATTTTTTGGTTAACAGCCGAACGTGCTAGCCAGTTGCACCACGGAGACAGTCGTGCTCCACTCTCACCACCATGAGAACATATCTTCAAAGCTATCAGCGCAAAGAAAAAAGCAACACACCACTCCCGGGAGGGCTCGAACCTCCAACCTTTCGGTTAACAGCCTATCGCGCTAGCCAATTGCGCCACGGAGACAGTCGTGCTCCCCTCTCACCACCGTCAGAACATTTCTCCAAAGCTATCAGCGCAGAGATAAAAAAAGCGACACACTGCCTCCGGGAGGGCTCGAACCTCCAAACTTTCGGTTAACAGCCAAACGCGCTAGCCAAATGCGCCACGAAGACAGTCGTGCTTCATTCTCACCACCGTCAGAACATTTCTCCAAAGCTATCAGCGCAAAGAAAAAAGCAACACACCACTCACGGGAGGGCTCGAAATTCCAACCTTTCGGTTAACAGCCGATCGCGCTAGCCAATTGCGCCGCGGAGACAGTCGTGCTCCAATCTCCCCACCATCAGAACATATCTTCAAAGCTATCATCGCAAAGAAAAAAGCAACACACCACTCCCGGGAGGGATCGAACCTCCAACTTTTCGGTTAACAGCCGATCGCGCTAGCCAATTGCGCCACGGAGACAGTCGTGCTCCACTCTCACCACCGTCAGAACATTTCCTCAGAGCTATCAGCCCAAAGGAAAAAAAGCGCCGCACCTCCACCGAGTGGTCTCGAACCTCCAACCTTTCGATTAAGGGCCCATTGCGCTAGCCGATTGCGCCACGGAGACAGTCGTGCACCACTCTCACCACCGCAGAACATTTCTTCAGACTATCAGCCCAAAGAAAAAAAGCGCCGCACCACCACCGGGTGGGCTCGAACCTCCAACCTTTCGGTTAACAGCCGAACGCGCTAGCCAATTGCGCCACGGAGACAGTCGTGCTCCACTCTCACCACCGTCAGAACATTTCTTCAGAGCTATCAGCCCAAAGAAAAATAAACGCCGCACCACCACCGGGTGGGCTCGAACCTTCAACCTCTCGGTTAACAGCCGGTCGCGCTAGCCAATGGCGCCACGGAGACAGTCGTGCTCCGTTCTCACCACCGTCAGAACATTTCTTCAGAGCTATCAGCCCTAAGAAAAAAAAGCACCACACCACCACCGGGTGGGCTCGAACCTCCAGCCTTTCGGTTAACGGCCGTACGCGCTAGTCAATTGCGCCACAGAGACAGTCGTGCGCCACTCTCAACACCATAAGAACATATCTTCAAAGCTATCAGCGAAAAGTAAAAAGCAACACACCACTCCCGGGAGGGCTCGAAATTCCAACCTTTCGGTTAACAGCCGATTGCGCTAGCCAATTGCGCCACGGAGACAGTCGTGCTTCACTCTCACCACCATCAGAAAATACCTTCAAAGCCATCAGCGCAAAGCGAAAAAAAAGCGACACACCGTCCACGGGTGGGCTCGAAACTCCAATCTTTCGGTTAACAACCGATCGCGCTAGCCAATTGCGCCACGGAGACAGTCCTGCTCCACTCTCACCACCATGAGAACATATCTTCAAAGCTATCAGTCCAAAGAAAAAGAAGCGCCGCACCACCACCGGGGGGCTCGAACCTCCAACCTTTTGGTTAACAGCTGATCGCGCTAGCCAATTGCGCCACGGAGAATGTCCTGCTCCACTCTCACCACCATCAGAACATATCTTCAAAGCTTTCAGCCCAAAGAAAAAAAAGCAACAAACCAATCCCGGGAGGGCTCGAACCTCCAACCTTTCAGTTAACAGCCGATCGCGCTAGCCAATTGCGCCACAGAGATAGTCGTGCTCCACTCTCACCACCGTCAGAACATTTCTTCAGAGCTATCAGCCCAAAGGAAAAAAAGCGCCGCTTCACCACCGGGTGGGCTCGAACCTCCAGCCTTTCGGTTAACAGCCCATCGCGCTAGCCAATAGCGCCACGGAGACAGTCGTGCTCCACTCTCACCCCCATCAGAACATATCTTTAAAGCTATAATAGTGAAGAAAAAAGCAACACACCACTCCCGGGAGGGCTCAAACCTCCAATGTTTTGGTTAACAGCCGAACGTGCTAGCTATTTGCGCCACGGAGACAGTCGTGCTCCGTTCTCACCACCGTCAGAACATTTCTTCAGAGCTATCAGCCCTAAGAAAAAAAAGCACCACACCACCACCGGGTGGGCTCTAACCTCCAAATTTTCGGTTAACAGCCGAACGTGCTAGCCAATTGCGCCACGCAGACAGTCGTGCTCCAATCTCACCACCGTGAAAACATTTCTCCAAAGCTATCAGCGCAAAGATAAAAAAAGTGACACACTGCTTCCGGGAGGGCTCGAACCTCCAAACTTTCGGTTAACAGCCGATTGCGCTAGCCAATTGCGCCACGGAGACAGTCCTTTTCCACTCTCACCACCATCAGAACATATCTTTAAAGCTATCAGCCCAAAGAAAAAAAAGCTACACAACACTCTCGGGAGGGCTCGAACCTCCAACCTTTCAGTTAAAAGCCGATCGCACTAGCCAATTGCGCCACGGAGACAGTCACGCTACACCCTCACCACCGTCAGAACATTTCCTCAGAGCTATCAGCCCAAAGGAAAAAAAGCGCAGCACCACGACCGGGTGGGCTCGAACCTCCAACCTTTCGGTTAACAGCCGATCGCGCTACCCAGTTGCGCCACGGAGACAGTCCTGCTCTACTCTCACCACCATCAGAACATATCTTCAAAGCTATCAGCCCGAAGAAAAAAAAGCTACACAACACTCTCGGGAGGGCTCGAACCTCCAACCTTTCAGTTAAAAGCCGATCGCGCTAGCCAATTGCGCCACGGAGACAGTCGCGCTACACTCTCACCACCGTCAGAACATTTCCTCAGAGCTATCAGCCCAAAGGAAAAAAAGCGCAGCACCACAACCGGGTGGGCTCGAACCTCCAACGTTTCGGTCAACAGCCCAACGCGCTAGCCAATTGCGCCACGGAGACAGTCATGGTCCACTCTCACCACCATCAGAACATATCTTCAAAGCTATCAGCGCAAAGAAAAAAAGCGAACACCGTCTCCTGGTGGGCTCAAACCTCCAACCTTTCGGTTAACAGCCAATCGCGCTAGCCAATTGCGCTACGGAGACAGTCCTGCACCACTCTCACCACCATCAAACATATCTTCAAAGCTATCAGCCCAAAGAAAAGAAAAGCGCCGCACTACCCCCGGGTGGGCTCGAACCTCCAGCCTTTCGGTTAACGGCCGAACGCGCTAGCCAATTGCGCCACGGAGACAGTCATGCTCCACTCTCACCACCATCAGAAAATATCTTCAAAGCTATCAGCGCAAAGAAAAAAGCAACACACCACTCCCGGGAGGGCTCGAAATTCCAACCTTTCGGTTAACAGCCGATCGCGCTAGCCAATTGCGCCACGGAGACAGTCGTGCTTCACTCTCACCACCATCAGAACATACCTTCAACGCCATCAGCGCAAAGCAAAAAAAAGCGACACACCGTCCACGGGTGGGCTCGAAACTCCAACCTTTCAGTTAAAAGCCGATCGCGCTAGCCAATTGCGCCAAGGAGACGGTCGCGCTACACTTTCACCACCGTCAGAACATTTCCTCGGAGCCATCAGCCCAAAGGAAAAAAAGCGCAGCACCACAACCGGGTGGGCTCGAACCTCCAACCTTTCGGTTAACAGCCGATCGCGCTAGCCAGTTGCGCCACGGAGACAGGCCTGCTCTACTCTCACCACCATCAGAACATATCTTCAAAGCTATCAGCCCAAAGAAAAAAAAGCTACACAACACTCTCGGGAGGGCTCGAACCTCCAACCTTTCAGTTAAAAGCCGATCGCGCTAGCCAATTGCGCCACGGAGACAGTCGCGCTACACTCTCACCACCGTCAGAACATTTCCTCAGAGCTATCAGCCCAAAGGAAAAAAAGCGCAGCACCACAAACGGGTGGGCTCGAACCTCCAACGTTTCGGTTAACAGCCCAACGCGCTAGCCAATTGCGCCACGGAGACAGTCGTGGTCCACTCTCACTTCCATCAGAACATATCTTCAAAGCTATAAGCGCAAAGAAAAAAGTGACACACCGTCCCCTGGTGGGCTCAAACCTCCAACCTTTCGGTTAACAGCCAATCGCGCTAGCCAATTGCGCTACGGAGACAGTCCTGCACCACTCTCACTACGATCAAACATATCTTCAAAGCTATCAGCCCAAAGAAAAAAAAGCGCCGCACCACCCCCGGGTGGGCTCGAACCTCCAAACTTTCGGTTAACAGCCGATCGCGCTAGCCAATTGCGCCACGGAGACAGTCGTGCTTCACTATCACCACCATCAGAACATATCTTCAACGCCAACAGCGCAAAGCGAAAAAAAGCGACACACCTTCCACGGGTGGGCTCGAAACTCCAACCTTTCGGTTAACAGCCGATCGCGCTAGCCAATTGCGCCACGGAGACAGTCCTGCTCCACTCTCACCATCATCAGAACATATCTTCAAAGTTATGAGCCCAAAGAAAAAAAAGCGCCGCACCACCACCGGGTGGGCTCGAACCTCCAATCTTTTGGTTAACAGCTGATCGCGCTAGCCAATTGCGCCTCGGAGACAGTCCTGCTCCACTCTCACCACCATCAAAACATATCTTCAAAGCTATCAGCCCAAAGAAAAAAAAGCAACGAACCACTCCCGGGAGGGCTCGAACCTGCAGCCTTTCGGTTAACAGCCGAACGCGCAAGCCAATTGTGCCACGAAGACAGTAGTGCAGCGCTCTCAGCACCGTCTGTACATTTCTCCAAAGCTATCAGCGCAATAAAAAAAGCGACACACTGCTCCCGGAAGGGCTGGAACCTCCAACCTTTCGAATACCATACGAACGCGCTAGCCAATTGTGCCACGGAGACAGTCGTGCTCCACTCTCACCACCGTCAGAACATTTCTTCAGAGCTATCAGCCCAAAGAAAAAAGAAGCGCCACACCACCACCGGGTGGGCTCGAACCTCCAGCCTTTCGGTTAACGGCCGATCGCGCTAGCCAATTGCGCCACGGAGACAGTCGTGCTTCACTCTCACCACCATCAGAACATACTTTCAACGCCATCAGCGCAAAGCAAAAAAAAGCGACACACCGTCCACTGGTGGGCTCGAAACTCCAATCTTTCGGTTAACAACCGATCGCGCTAGCGAATTGCGCCACGGAGACAGTCCTGCTCCAGTCTCACCACCATGAGAACATAAATTCAAAGCTATCAGCCCAAAGAAAAAGAAGTGCCGCACCACCATCGGGTGGGCTCGAACCTCCAACCTTTCGGTTAACAGCCGATCGCGCTAGCCAATTGCGCCCCGGAGACAGTCCTGCTCCACTCTCACCACCATCAGAACATAACTTCAAAGCTATGAGCCCAAAGAAAAAAAAGCGCCGAACCACCACCGGATGGGCTCAAACCTCCAACCTTTCGGTTAACAGCCCATCATGCTAGCCAATAGCGCCACGGAGACAGTCGTGCTCCACTCTCACAACCATCAGAACATATCTTCAAAGCTATCAGCGCAAAGAAAAAAGCAACACACCACTCCCGGGAGGGCTGAAACCTCCAATTTTTTGGTTAACAGCCGAACGTGCTAGCCAGTTGCACCACGGAGACAGTCGTGCACCACTCTCACCACCATGAGAACATATCTTCAAAGCTATCAGCGCAAAGAAAAAAGCAACACACCACTCCCGGGAGGGCTCGAACCTCCAACCTTTCGGTTAACAGCCTATCGCGCTAGCCAATTGCGCCACGGAGACAGTCGTGCTCCCCTCTCACCACCGTCAGAACATTTCTCCAAAGCTATCAGCGCAGAGATAAAAAAAGCGACACACTGCCTCCGGGAGGGCTCGAACCTCCAAACTTTCGGTTAACAGCCAAACGCGCTAGCCAAATGCGCCACGAAGACAGTCGTGCTCCACTCTCACCACCGTCAGAACATTTCTCCAAAGCTATCAGCGCAAAGAAAAAAGCAACACACCACTCACGGGAGGGCTCGAAATTCCAACCTTTCGGTTAACAGCCGATCGCGCTAGCCAATTGCGCCACGGAGACAGTCGTGCTCCACTCTCACCACCGTCAGAACATTTCCTCAGAGCTATCAGCCCAAAGGAAAAAAGCGCCGCACCTTCACCGAGTGGTCTCGAACCTCCAACCTTTCGATTAAGGGCCCATTGCGCTAGCCGATAGCGCCACGGAGACAGTCGTGCACCACTCTCACCACCGCAGAACATTTCTTCAGACTATCAGCCCAAAGAAAAAAAGCGCCGCACCACCACCGGGTGGGCTCGAACCTCCAACCTTTCGGTTAACAGCCGAACGCGCTAGCCAATTGCGCCACGGAGACAGTCGTGCTCCACTCTCACCACCGTCAGAACATTTCTTCAGAGCTATCAGCCCAAAGAAAAATAAACGCCGCACCACCACCGGGTGGGCTCGAACCTTCAACCTCTCGGTTAACAGCCGGTCGCGCTAGCCAATGGCGCCACGGAGACAGTCGTGCTCCGTTCTCAACACCGTCAGAACATTTCTTCAGAGCTATCAGCCCTAAGAAAAAAAAGCACCACACCACCACCGGGTGGGCTCGAACCTCCAGCCTTTCGGTTAACGGCCGTACGCGCTAGCCAATTGCGCCACAGAGACAGTCGTGCGCCACTCTCAACACCATAAGAACATATCTTCAAAGCTATCAGCGCAAAGTAAAAAGCAACACACCACTCCCGGGAGGGCTCGAAATTCCAACCTTTCGGTTAACAGCCGATTGCGCTAGCCAATTGCGCCACGGAGACAGTCGTGCTTCACTCTCACCACCATCAGAAAATACCTTCAAAGCCATCAGCGGAAAGCGAAAAAAAAGCGACACACCGTCCACGGGTGGGCTCGAAACTCCAATCTTTCGGTTAACAACCGATCGCGCTAGCCAATTGCGCCACGGAGACAGTCCTGCTCCACTCTCACCACCATGAGAACATATCTTCAAAGGTATCAGCCCAAAGAAAAAGAAGCGCCGCACCACCACCGGGGGGCTCGAACCTCCAACCTTTTGGTTAACAGCTGATCGCGCTAGCCAATTGCGCCACGGAGACAGTCCTGCTCCACTCTCACCACCATCAGAACATATCTTCAAAGCTTTCAGCCCAAAGAAAAAAAAGCAACAAACCAATCCTGGGAGGGCTCGAACCTCCAACCTTTCAGTTAACAGCCGATCGCGCTGGCCAATTGCGCCACAGAGATAGTCGTGCTCCACTCTCACCACCGTCAGAACATTTCTTCAGAGCTATCAGCCCAAAGGAAAAAAAGCGCCGCTTCACCACCGGGTGGGCTCGAACCTCCAGCCTTTCGGTTAACAGCCCATCGCGCTAGCCAATAGCGCCACGGAGACAGTCGTGCTCCACTCTCACCCCCATCAGAACATATCTTTAAAGTTATAATAGTGAAGAAAAAAGCAACACACCACTCCCGGGAGTGCTCAAACCTCCAATGTTTTGGTTAACAGCCGAACGTGCTAGCTATTTGCGCCACGGAGACAGTCGTGCTCCGCTTTCACCACCATCAGAACAAATCTTCAAAGCTATCAGCGCAAAGAAAAAAGCAACACACCACCACCGGGTGGGCTCGAACCTCCAACCTTTCGGTTAACAGCCGATCACGCTAGCCGATTGCACCATGGAGACAGTCGTGCTCCACTCTCACCACCATCAGAACATATCTTCAAAGCTATCAGCGCAAAGAAAAAGCAACACACCACTCCCGGGAGGGCTCGAACCTCCAAATTTTCGGTTAACAGCCGAACGTGCTAGCCAATTGCGCCACGGAGACAGTCGTGCTCCAATCTCACCATCGTGAAAACATTTCTCCAAAGCTATCAGCGCAAAGATAAAAAAAGTGACACACTGCTTCCGGGAGGGCTCGAACCTCCAAACTTTCGGTTAACAGCCGATTGCGCTAGCCAATTGCGCCACGGAGACAGTCCTTTTCCACTCTCACCACCATCAGAACATATCTTTAAAGCTATCAGCCCAAAGAAAAAAAAGCTACACAACACTCTCGGGAGGGCTCGAACTTCCAACCTTTCAGTTAAAAGCCGATCGCACTAGCCAATTGCGCCACGGAGACAGTCACGCTACACCCTCACCACCGTCAGAACATTTCCTCGGAGCTATCAGCCCAAAGGAAAAAAAGCGCAGCACCACGACCGGGTGGGCTCGAACCTCCAACCTTTCGGTTAACAGCCGATCGCGCTAGCCAGTTGCGCCACGGAAACAGTCCTGCTCTACTCTCACCACCATCAGAACATATCTTCAAAGCTATCAGCCCGAAGAAAAAAAAGCTACACAACACTCTCGGGAGGGCTCGAACCTCCAACCTTTCAGTTAAAAGCCGATCGCGCTAGCCAATTGCGCCACGGAGACAATCGCGCTACACTCTCACCACCGTCAGAACATTTCCTCAGAGCTATCAGCCCAAAGGAAAAAAAGCGCAGCACCACAACCGGGTGGGCTCGAACCTCCAACGTTTCGGTTAACAGCCCAACGCGCTAGCCAATTGCGCCACGGAGACAGTCATGGTCCACTCTCACCACCATCAGAACATATCTTCAAAGCTATCAGCGCAAAGAAAAAAGCGACACACCGTCTCCTGGTGGGCTCAAACCTGCAACCTTTCGGTTAACAGCCAATCGCGCTAGCCAATTGCGCTACGGAGACAGTCCTGCACCACTCTCACCACCATCAAACATATCTTCAAAGCTATCAGCCCAAAGAAAAAAAAAGCGCCGCACTACCCCCGGGTGGGCTCGAACCTCCAGCCTTTCGGTTAACGGCCGAACGCGCTAGCCAATTGCGCCACGGAGACAGTCGTGCTCCACTCTCACCACCATCAGAAAATATCTTCAAAGCTATCAGCGCAAAGAAAAAAGCAA
Source organism: Rhipicephalus microplus (assembly GCF_043290135.1). Lineage (NCBI taxonomy): Eukaryota > Metazoa > Arthropoda > Arachnida > Ixodida > Ixodidae > Rhipicephalus > Rhipicephalus microplus. The sequence goes on from NW_027464586.1 coordinate 43,334,082, forward strand.
CACACCACTCCCGGGAGGGCTCGAAATTCCAACCTTTCGGTTAACAGCCGATCGCGCTAGCCAATTGCGCCACGGAGACAGTCGTGCTTAATCTCACCACCATCAGAACATACCTTCAACGCCATCAGCGCAAAGCAAAAAAAAAGCGACACACCGTCCACGGGTGGGCTCGAAACTCCAATCTTTTGGTTAACAACCGATCGCGCTATCCAATTGCGCCACGGAGACAGTCCTGCTCCAGTCTCACCACCATGAGAACATATCTTCAAAACTATCAGCCCAAAGAAAAAAGTAGTGTCGCACAACCATCGGGAGGGCTCGAACCTCCAACCTTTCAGTTAACAGCCGATCGCGCTAGCCAATTGCGCCACAGAGACAGTCGTGCTCCACTCTCACCACCGTCAGAACATTTCTTCAGAGCTGTCAGCCCAAAGGAAAAAAAGCGCCGCACCACAACCGGGTAGGCTCGAACCTCCAACCTTTCGGTTAACAGCCCATCGCGCTAGCCAATTGGGCCCCGGAGGCAGTCGTGCTCCACTCTCACCACTGTCAGAACATTTCTTCAGAGCTATCAGCCCAAAGAAAAAGAAACGCCGCACCACCAACGTGTGGGCTCGAACATCCAACCTCTCGGTCAACAGCCGATCGCGCTAGCCAATTGCGACAGCCACGGAGACAGTCAATCTCCCCTCTCACCACCATCAGAACATATCTTCAAAGCTATCCGCGCAAAGAAAAAAGCGACACACCATCCCCTGGTGGGCTCAAACATCCAACCTTTCGGTTAACAGCCGATCGCGCTAGCCAATTGCGCCACAGAGACAGTCGTGCTCCACTCTCACCACCGTCAGAACATTTCTTCAGAGCTATCAGCCCAAAGGAAAAAAAGCGCCGCACCACCACCGGGTGGGCTCGAACCTCCAACCTTTCGGTTAACAGCCCATCACGCTAGCCAATAGCGCCATGGAGACAGTCACGCTACACCCTCACCACCGTCAGAACATTTCCTCAGAGCTATCAGCCCAAAGGAAAAAAAGCGCAGCACCACGACCGGGTGGGCTCGAACCTCCAAATTTTTGGTTAACAGCTGAACGTGCTAGCCAATTGCGCCACGGAGACAGTCGTGCTCAAATCTCACCACTGTCAGAACATTTCTCCAAAGCTATCAGCACAAAGAAAAGAGCATCACATCACTCCCGGGAGGGCTCGAAACTCCAACCTTTTGGTTAACAGCCGATCACGCTAGCCAATGGCACCACGGAGACAGTCCTTTTCCACTCTCACCACCATCAGAACATATCTTCAAAGCTATCAGCCGAAAGAAAAAAAAGCTACACAACACTCTCGGGGGGGGCTCGAACCTCCAACCTTTCAGTTAAAAGCCGATCGCGCTAGCCAATTGCGCCAAGGAGACGGTCGCGCTACACTCCCACCACCGTCAGAACATTTCCTCGGAGCTATCAGCCCAAAGGAAAAAAAGCGCAGCACCACAACCGGGTGGGCTCGAACCTCCAACCTTTCGGTTAACAGCCGATCGCGCTAGCCAGTTGCGCCACGGAGACAGTCCTGCTCTACTCTCACCACCATCAGACCATATCTTCAAAGCTATCAGCCCAAAGAAAAAAAAGCTACACAACACTCTCGGGAGGGCTCGAACCTCCAACCTTTCAGTTAAAAGCCGATCGCGCTAGCCAATTGCGCCACGGAGACAGTCGCGCTACACTCTCACCACCGTCAGAACATTTCCTCAGAGCTATCAGCCCAAAGGAAAAAAAGCGCAGCACCACAACCGGGTGGGCTCGAACTTCCAACGTTTCGGTTAACAGCCCAACGCGCTAGCCAATTGCGCCACGGAGACAGTCGTGGTCCACTCTCACTTCCATCAGAACATATCTTCAAAGCTATAAGCGCAAAGAAAAAAGTGACACACCGTCCCCTGGTGGGCTCAAACCTCCAACCTTTCGGTTAACAGCCAATCGCGCTAGCCAATTGCGCTACGGAGACAGTCCTGCACCACTCTCACCACGATCAAACATATCTTCAAAGCTATCAGCCCAAAGAAAAAAAAGCGCCGCACCACCCCCGGGTGGGCTCGAACCTCCAAACTTTCGGTTAACAGCCGATCGCGCTAGCCAATTGCGCCACGGAGACAGTCGTGCTTCACTCTCACCACCATCAGAACATATCTTCAACGCCAACAGCGCAAAGCGAAAAAAAGCGACACACCTTCCACGGGTGGGCTCGAAACTCCAACCTTTCGGTTAACAGCCGATCGCGCTAGCCAATTGCGCCACGGAGACAGTCCTGCTCCACTCTCACCATCATCAGAACATATCTTCAAAGTTATGAGCCCAAAGAAAAAAAAGCGCCGCACCACCACCGGGTGGGCTCGAACCTCCAATCTTTTGGTTAACAGCTGATCGCGCTAGCCAATTGCGCCTCGGAGACAGTCCTGCTCCACTCTCACCACCATCAAAACATATCTTCAAAGCTATCAGCCCAAAGAAAAAAAAGCAACGAACCACTCCCGGGAGGGCTCGAACCTCCAGCCTTTCGGTTAACAGCCGAACGCGCAAGCCAATTGTGCCACGAAGACAGTAGTGCAGCGCTCTCAGCACCGTCTGTACATTTCTCCAAAGCTATCAGCGCAATATAAAAAGCGACACACTGCTCCCGGAAGGGCTGGAACCTCCAACCTTTCGAATACCATACGAACGCGCTAGCCAATTGCGCCACGGAGACAGTCGTGCTCCACTCTCACCACCGTCAGAACATTTCTTCAGAGCTATCAGCCCAAAGAAAAAAGAAGCGCCACACCACCACCGGGTGGGCTCGAACCTCCAGCCTTTCGGTTAACGGCCGATCGCGCTAGCCAATTGCGCCACGGAGACAGTCGTGCTTCACTCTCACCACCATCAGAACATACCTTCAACGCCATCAGCGCAAAGCAAAAAAAAGCGACACACCGTCCACTGGTGGGCTCGAAACTCCAATCTTTCGGTTAACAACCGATCGCGCTAGCGAATTGCGCCACGGAGACAGTCCTGCTCCAGTCTCACCACCATGAGAACATAAATTCAAAGCTATCAGCCCAAAGAAAAAGAAGTGCCGCACCACCATCGGGTGGGCTCGAACCTCCAACCTTTCGGTTAACAGCCGATCGCGCTAGCCAATTGCGCCCCGGAGACAGTCCTGCTGCACTCTCACCACCATCAGAACATAACTTCAAAGCTATGAGCCCAAAGAAAAAAAAGCGCCGAACCACCACCGGATGGGCTCAAACCTCCAACCTTTCGGTTAACAGCCCATCATGCTAGCCAATAGCGCCACGGAGACAGTCGTGCTCCACTCTCACAACCATCAGAACATATCTTCAAAGCTATCAGCGCAAAGAAAAAAGCAACACACCACTCCCGGGAGGGCTGAAACCTCCAATTGTTTGGTTAACAGCCGAACGTGCTAGCCAGTTGCACCACGGAGACAGTCGTGCTCCACTCTCACCACCATGAGAACATATCTTCAAAGCTATCAGCGCAAAGAAAAAAGCAACACACCACTCCCGGGAGGGCTCGAACCTCCAACCTTTCGGTTAACAGCCTATCGCGCTAGCCAATTGCGCCACGGAGACAGTCGTGCTCCCCTCTCACCACCGTCAGAACATTTCTCCAAAGCTATCAGCGCAGAGATAAAAAAAGCGACACACTGCCTCCGGGAGGGCTCGAACCTCCAAACTTTCGGTTAACAGCCAAACGCGCTAGCCAAATGCGCCACGAAGACAGTCGTGCTTCATTCTCACCACCGTCAGAACATTTCTCCAAAGCTATCAGCGCAAAGAAAAAGCAACACACCACTCCCGGGAGGGCTCGAACCTCCAAATTTTCGGTTAACAGCCGAACGTGCTAGCCAATTGCGCCACGGAGACAGTCGTGCTCCAATCTCACCATCGTGAAAACATTTCTCCAAAGCTATCAGCGCAAAGATAAAAAAAGTGACACACTGCTTCCGGGAGGGCTCTAACCTCCAAACTTTCGGTTAACAGCCGATTGCGCTAGCCAATTGCGCCACGGAGACAGTCCTTTTCCACTCTCACCACCATCAGAACATATCTTTAAAGCTATCAGCCCAAAGAAAAAAAAGCTACACAACACTCTCGGGAGGGCTCGAACTTCCAACCTTTCAGTTAAAAGCCGATCGCACTAGCCAATTGCGCCACGGAGACAGTCACGCTACACCCTCACCACCGTCAGAACATTTCCTCAGAGCTATCAGCCCAAAGGAAAAAAAGCGCAGCACCACGACCGGGTGGGCTCGAACCTCCAACCTTTCGGTTAACAGCCGATCGCGCTAGCCAGTTGCGCCACGGAAACAGTCCTGCTCTACTCTCACCACCATCAGAACATATCTTCAAAGCTATCAGCCCGAAGAAAAAAAAGCTACACAACACTCTCGGGAGGGCTCGAACCTCCAACCTTTCAGTTAAAAGCCGATCGCGCTAGCCAATTGCGCCACGGAGACAATCGCGCTACACTCTCACCACCGTCAGAACATTTCCTCAGTGCTATCAGCCCAAAGGAAAAAAAGCGCAGCACCACAACCGGGTGGGCTCGAACCTCCAACGTTTCGGTTAACAGCCCAACGCGCTAGCCAATTGCGCCACGGAGACAGTCATGGTCCACTCTCACCACCATCAGAACATATCTTCAAAGCTATCAGCGCAAAGAAAAAAGCGACACACCGTCTCCTGGTGGGCTCAAACCTGCAACCTTTCGGTTAACAGCCAATCGCGCTAGCCAATTGCGCTACGGAGACAGTCCTGCACCACTCTCACCACCATCAAACATATCTTCAAAGCTATCAGCCCAAAGAAAAAAAAAGCGCCGCACTACCCCCGGGTGGGCTCGAACCTCCAGCCTTTCGGTTAACGGCCGAACGCGCTAGCCAATTGCGCCACGGAGACAGTCGTGCTCCACTCTCACCAACATCAGAAAATATCTTCAAAGCTATCAGCGCAAAGAAAAAGGCAACACACCACTCCCGGGAGGGCTCGAAATTCCAACCTTTCGGTTAACAGCCGATCGCGCTAGCCAATTGCGCCACGGAGACAGTCGTGCTTAATCTCACCACCATCAGAACATACCTTCAACGCCATCAGCGCAAAGCAAAAAAAAAGCGACACACCGTCCACGGGTGGGCTCGAAACTCCAATCTTTTGGTTAACAACCGATCGCGCTATCCAATTGCGCCACGGAGACAGTCCTGCTCCAGTCTCACCACCATGAGAACATATCTTCAAAGCTATCAGCCCAAAGAAAAAAGTAGTGTCGCACAACCATCGGGAGGGCTCGAACCTCCAACCTTTCAGTTAACAGCCGATCGCGCTAGCCAATTGCGCCACAGAGACAGTCGTGCTCCACTCTCACCACCGTCAGAACATTTCTTCAGAGCTGTCAGCCCAAAGGAAAAAAAGCGCCGCACCACAACCGGGTAGGCTCGAACCTCCAACCTTTCGGTTAACAGCCCATCGCGCTAGCCAATTGGGCCCCGGAGGCAGTCGTGCTCCACTCTCACCACTGTCAGAACATTTCTTCAGAGCTATCAGCCCAAAGAAAAAGAAACGCCGCACCACCAACGTGTGGGCTCGAACATCCAACCTCTCGGTCAACAGCCGATCGCGCTAGCCAATTGCGACAGCCACGGAGACAGTCAATCTCCCCTCTCACCACCATCAGAACATATCTTCAAAGCTATCCGCGCAAAGAAAAAAGCGACACACCATCCCCTGGTGGGCTCAAACATCCAACCTTTCGGTTAACAGCCGATCGCGCTAGCCAATTGCGCCACAGAGACAGTCGTGCTCCACTCTCACCACCGTCAGAACATTTCTTCAGAGCTATCAGCCCAAAGGAAAAAAAGCGCCGCACCACCACCGGGTGGGCTCGAACCTCCAACCTTTCGGTTAACAGCCCATCACGCTAGCCAATAGCGCCATGGAGACAGTCACGCTACACCCTCACCACCGTCAGAACATTTCCTCAGAGCTATCAGCCCAAAGGAAAAAAAGCGCAGCACCACGACCGGGTGGGCTCGAACCTCCAAATTTTTGGTTAACAGCTGAACGTGCTAGCCAATTGCGCCACGGAGACAGTCGTGCTCAAATCTCACCACTGTCAGAACATTTCTCCAAAGCTATCAGCACAAAGAAAAGAGCATCACATCACTCCCGGGAGGGCTCGAAACTCCAACCTTTTGGTTAACAGCCGATCGCGCTAGCCAATGGCACCACGGAGACAGTCCTTTTCCACTCTCACCACCATCAGAACATATCTTCAAAGCTATCAGCCGAAAGAAAAAAAAGCTACACAACACTCTCGGGGGGGGGCTCGAACCTCAAACCTTTCAGTTAAAAGCCGATCGCGCTAGCCAATTGCGCCAAGGAGACGGTCGCGCTACACTCCCACCACCGTCAGAACATTTCCTCGGAGCTATCAGCCCAAAGGAAAAAAAGCGCAGCACCACAACCGGGTGGGCTCGAACCTCCAACCTTTCGGTTAACAGCCGATCGCGCTAGCCAGTTGCGCCACGGAGACAGTCCTGCTCTACTCTCACCACCATCAGAACATATCTTCAAAGCTATCAGCCCAAAGAAAAAAAAGCTACACAACACTCTCGGGAGGGCTCGAACCTCCAACCTTTCAGTTAAAAGCCGATCGCGCTAGCCAATTGCGCCACGGAGACAGTCGCGCTACACTCTCACCACCGTCAGAACATTTCCTCAGAGCTATCAGCCCAAAGGAAAAAAAGCGCAGCACCACAACCGGGTGGGCTCGAACCTCCAACGTTTCGGTTAACAGCCCAACGCGCTAGCCAATTGCGCCACGGAGACAGTCGTGGTCCACTCTCACTTCCATCAGAACATATCTTCAAAGCTATAAGCGCAAAGAAAAAAGTGACACACCGTCCCCTGGTGGGCTCAAACCTCCAACCTTTCGGTTAACAGCCAATCGCGCTAGCCAATTGCGCTACGGAGACAGTCCTGCACCACTCTCACCACGATCAAACATATCTTCAAAGCTATCAGCCCAAAGAAAAAAAAGCGCCGCACCACCCCCGGGTGGGCTCGAACCTCCAAACTTTCGGTTAACAGCCGATCGCGCTAGCCAATTGCGCCACGGAGACAGTCGTGCTTCACTCTTCACACCATCAGAACATATCTTCAACGCCAACAGCGCAAAGCGAAAAAAAGCGACACACCTTCCACGGGTGGGCTCGAAACTCCAACCTTTCGGTTAACAGCCGATCGCGCTAGCCAATTGCGCCACGGAGACAGTCCTGCTCCACTCTCACCATCATCAGAACATATCTTCAAAGTTATGAGCCCAAAGAAAAAAAAGCGCCGCACCACCACCGGGTGGGCTCGAACCTCCAATCTTTTGGTTAACAGCTGATCGCGCTAGCCAATTGCGCCTCGGAGACAGTCCTGCTCCACTCTCACCACCATCAAAACATATCTTCAAAGCTATCAGCCCAAAGAAAAAAAAGCAACGAACCACTCCCGGGAGGGCTCGAACCTCCAGCCTTTCGGTTAACAGCCGAACGCGCAAGCCAATTGTGCCACGAAGACAGTAGTGCAGCGCTCTCAGCACCGTCTGTACATTTCTCCAAAGCTATCAGCGCAATAAAAAAAGCGACACACTGCTCCCGGAAGGGCTGGAACCTCCAACCTTTCGAATACCATACGAACGCGCTAGCCAATTGCGCCACGGAGACAGTCGTGCTCCACTCTCACCACCGTCAGAACATTTCTTCAGAGCTATCAGCCCAAAGAAAAAAGAAGCGCCACACCACCACCGGGTGGGCTCGAACCTCCAGCCTTTCGGTTAACGGCCGATCGCGCTAGCCAATTGCGCCACGGAGACAGTCGTGCTTCACTCTCACCACCATCAGAACATACCTTCAACGCCATCAGCGCAAAGCAAAAAAAAGCGACACACCGTCCACTGGTGGGCTCGAAACTCCAATCTTTCGGTTAACAACCGATCGCGCTAGCGAATTGCGCCACGGAGACAGTCCTGCTCCAGTCTCACCACCATGAGAACATAAATTCAAAGCTATCAGCCCAAAGAAAAAGAAGTGCCGCACCACCATCGGGTGGGCTCGAATCTCCAACCTTTCGGTTAACAGCCGATCGCGCTAGCCAATTGCGCCCCGGAGACAGTCCTGCTGCACTCTCACCACCATCAGAACATAACTTCAAAGCTATGAGCCCAAAGAAAAAAAAGCGCCGAACCACCACCGGATGGGCTCAAACCTCCAACCTTTCGGTTAACAGCCCATCATGCTAGCCGATAGCGCCACGGAGACAGTCGTGCTCCACTCTCACAACCATCAGAACATATCTTCAAAGCTATCAGCGCAAAGAAAAAAGCAACACACCACTCCCGGGAGGGCTGAAACCTCCAATTGTTTGGTTAACAGCCGAACGTGCTAGCCAGTTGCACCACGGAGACAGTCGTGCTCCACTCTCACCACCATGAGAACATATCTTCAAAGCTATCAGCGCAAAGAAAAAAGCAACACACCACTCCCGGGAGGGCTCGAACCTCCAACCTTTCGGTTAACAGCCTATCGCGCTAGCCAATTGCGCCACGGAGACAGTCGTGCTCCCCTCTCACCACCGTCAGAACATTTCTCCAAAGCTATCAGCGCAGAGATAAAAAAAGCGACACACTGCCTCCGGGAGGGCTCGAACCTCCAAACTTTCGTTTAACAGCCAAACGCGCTAGCCAAATGCGCCACGAAGACAGTCGTGCTTCATTCTCACCACCGTCAGAACATTTCTCCAAAGCTATCAGCGCAAAGAAAAAAGCAACACACCACTCACGGGAGGGCTCGAAATTCCAACCTTTCGGTTAACAGCCGATCGCGCTAGCCAATTGCGCCACGGAGACAGTCGTGCTCCAATCTCCCCACCATCAGAACATATCTTCAAAGCTATCAGCGCAAAGAAAAAAGCAACACACCACTCCCGGGAGGGATCGAACCTCCAACTTTTCGGTTAACAGCCGATCGCGCTAGCCAATTGCGCCACGGAGACAGTCGAGCTCCACTCTCACCACCGTCAGAACATTTCCTCAGAGCTATCAGCCCAAAGGAAAAAAGGCGCCGCACCTCCACCGAGTGGTCTCGAACCTCCAACCTTTCGATTAAGGGCCCATTGCGCTAGCCGATTGCGCCACGGAGACAGTCGTGCACCACTCTCACCACCGCAGAACATTTCTTCAGACTATCAGCCCAAAGAAAAAAAGCGCCGCACCACCACCGGGTGGGCTCGAACCTCCAACCTTTCGGTTAACAGCCGAACGCGCTAGCCAATTGCGCCACGGAGACAGTCGTGCTCCACTCTCACCACCGTCAGAACATTTCTTCAGAGCTATCAGCCCAAAGAAAAATAAACGCCGCACCGCCACCGGGTGGGCTCGAACCTTCAACCTCTCGGTTAACAGCTGGTCGCGCTAGCCAATGGCGCCACGGAGACAGTCGTGCTCCGTTCTCACCACCGTCAGAACATTTCTTCAGAGCTATCAGCCCTAAGAAAAAAAAGCACCACACCACCACCGGGTGGGCTCGAACCTCCAGCCTTTCGGTTAACGGCCGTACGCGCTAGCCAATTGCGCCACAGAGACAGTCGTGCGCCACTCTCAACACCATAAGAACATATCTTCAAAGCTATCAGCGCAAAGTAAAAAGCAACACACCACTCCCGGGAGGGCTCAAAATTCCAACCTTTCGGTTAACAGCCGATTGCGCTAGCCAATTGCGCCACGGAGACAGTCGTGCTTCACTCTCACCACCATCAGAAAATACCTTCAAAGCCATCAGCGCAAAGCGAAAAAAAAGCGACACACCGTCCACGGGTGGGCTCGAAACTCCAATCTTTCGGTTAACAACCGATCGCGCTAGCCAATTGCGCCACGGAGACAGTCCTGCTCCACTCTCTCCACCATGAGAACATATCTTCAAAGCTATCAGCCCAAAGAAAAAGAAGCGCCGCACCACCACCGGGGGGCTCGAACCTACAACCTTTTGGTTAACAGCTGATCGCGCTAGCCAATTGCGCCACGGAGACAGTCCTGCTCCACTCTCACCACCATCAGAACATATCTTCAAAGCTTTCAGCCCAAAGAAAAAAAAGCAACAAACCAATCCTGGGAGGGCTCGAACCTCCAACCTTTCAGTTAACAGCCGATCGCGCTAGCCAATTGCGCCACAGAGATAGTCCTGCTCCACTCTCACCACCGTCAGAACATTTCTTCAGAGCTATCAGCCCAAAGGAAAAAAAGCGCCGCTTCACCACCGGGTGGGCTCGAACCTCCAGCCTTTCGGTTAACAGCCCATCGCGCTAGCCAATAGCGCCACGGAGACAGTCGTGCTCCACTCTCACCCCCATCAGAACATATCTTTAAAGCTATAATAGTGAAGAAAAAAGCAACACACCACTCCCGGGAGGGCTCAAACCTCCAATGTTTTGGTTAACAGCCGAACGTGCTAGCTATTTGCGCCACGGAGACAGTCGTGCTCCGCTTTCACCACCATCAGAACATATCTTCAAAGCTATCAGCGCAAAGAAAAAAGCAACACACCACCACCGGGTGGGCTCGAACCTCCAACCTTTCGGTTAACAGCCGATCACGCTAGCCGATTGCACCACGGAGACAGTCGTGCTCCACTCTCACCACCATCAGAACATAATATCTTCAAAGCTATCAGCGCAAAGAAAAAGCAACTCACCACTCCCGGGAGGGCTCGAACCTCCAAATTTTCGGTTAACAGCCGAACGTGCTAGCCAATTGCGCCACGGAGACAGTCGTGCTCCAATCTCACCACCGTGAAAACATTTCTCCAAAGCTATCAGCGCAAAGATAAAAAAAGTGACACACTGCTTCCGGGAGGGCTCGAACCTCCAAACTTTCGGTTAACAGCCGATTGCGCTAGCCAATTGCGCCACGGAGACAGTCCTTTTCCACTCTCACCACCATCAGAACATATCTTTAAAGCTATCAGCCCAAAGACAAAAAAGCTACACAACACTCTCGGGAGGGCTCGAACTTCCAACCTTTCAGTTAAAAGCCGATCGCACTAGCCAATTGCGCCAAGGAGACAGTCACGCTACACCCTCACCACCGTCAGAACATTTCCTCAGAGCTATCAGCCCAAAGGAAAAAAAGCGCAGCTCCACGACCGGGTGGGCTCGAACCTCCAACCTTTCGGTTAACAGCCGATCGCGCTAGCCAGTTGCGCCACGGAAACAGTCCTGCTCTACTCTCACCACCATCAGAACATATCTTCAAAGCTATCAGCCCGAAGAAAAAAAAGCTACACAACACTCTCGGGAGGGCTCGAACCTCCAACCTTTCAGTTAAAAGCCGATCGCGCTAGCCAATTGCGCCACGGAGACAGTCGCGCTACACTCTCACCACCGTCAGAACATTTCCTCAGAGCTATCAGCCCAAAGGAAAAAAAGCGCAGCACCACAACCGGGTGGGCTCGAACCTCCAACGTTTCGGTTAACAGCCCAACGCGCTAGCCAATTGCGCCACGGAGACAGTCATGGTCCACTCTCACCACCATCAGAACATATCTTCAAAGCTATCAGCGCAAAGAAAAAAGCGACACACCGTCTCCTGGTGGGCTCAAACCTCCAACCTTTCGGTTAACAGCCAATCGCGCTAGCCAATTGCGCTACGGAGACAGTCCTGCACCACTCTCACCACCATCAAACATATCTTCAAAGCTATCAGCCCAAAGAAAAAAAAAGCGCCGCACTACCCCCGGGTGGGCTCGAACCTCCAGCCTTTCGGTTAACGGCCGAACGCGCTAGCCAATTGCGCCACAGAGACAGTCGTGCTCCACTCTCACCACCATCAGAAAATATCTTCAAAGCTATCAGCGCAAAGAAAAAAGCAACACACCACTCCCGGGAGGGCTCGAAATTCCAACCTTTCGGTTAACAGCCGATCGCGCTAGCCAATTGCGCCACGGAGACAGTCGTGCTTAATCTCACCACCATCAGAACATACCTTCAACGCCATCAGCGCAAAGCAAAAAAAAAGCGACACACCGTCCACGGGTGGGCTCGAAACTCCAATCTTTTGGTTAACAACCAATCGCGCTATCCAATTGCGCCACGGAGACAGTCCTGCTCCAGTCTCACCACCATGAGAACATATCTTCAAAGCTATCAGCCCAAAGAAAAAAGTAGTGTCGCACAACCATCGGGAGGGCTCGAACCTCCAACCTTTCAGTTAACAGCCGATCGCGCCAGCCAATTGCGCCACAGAGACAGTCGTGCACCACTCTCACCACCGTCAGAACATTTCTTCAGAGCTATCAGCCCAAAGGAAAAAAAGCGCCGCACCAGAACCGGGTAGGCACGAACCTCCAACCTTTCGGTTAACAGCCCATCGCGCTAGCCAATTGCGCCACAGAGACAGTCATGCTCCACTCTCACCACCGTCAGAACATTTCTTCAGAGCTATCAGCCCAAAGGAAAAAAAGCGCCGCACCACCACCGGGTGGGCTCGAACCTCCAACCTTTCGGTTAACAGCCCATCACGCTAGCCAATAGCGCCACGGAGACAGTCACGCTACACCCTCACCACAGTCAGAACATTTCCTCAGAGCTATCAGCCCAAAGGAAAAAAAGCGCAGCACCACGACCGGGTGGGCTCGAACCTCCAAATTTTTGGTTAACAGCTGAACGTGCTAGCCAATTGCGCCACGGAGACAGTCGTGCTCAAATCTCACCACTGTCAGAACATTTCTCCAAAGCTATCAGCACAAAGAAAAGAGCATCACATCACTCCCGGGAGGGCTCGAAACTCCAACCTTTTGGTTAACAGCCGATCGCGCTAGCCAATGGCGCCACGGAGACAGTCCTTTTCCACTCTCACCACCATCAGAACATATCTTCAAAGCTATCAGCCGAAAGAAAAAAAAAGCTACACAACACTCTCGGGGGGGGGGGGGGCTCGAACCTCCAACCTTTCAGTTAAAAGCCGATCGCGCTAGCCAATTGCGCCAAGGAGACGGTCGCGCTACACTCCCACCACCGTCAGAACATTTCCTCGGAGCTATCAGCCCAAAGGAAAAAAAGCGCAGCACCACAACCGGGTGGCCTCGAACCTCCAACCTTTCGGTTAACAGCCGATCGCGCTAGCCAGTTGCGCCACGGAGACAGTCCTGCTCTACTCTCACCACCATCAGAACATATCTTCAAAGCTATCAGCCCAAAGAAAAAAAAGCTACACAACACTCTCGGGAGGGCTCGAACCCTCAACCTTTCAGTTAAAAGCCGATCGCGCTAGCCAATTGCGCCACGGAGACAGTCGCGCTACACTCTCACCACCGTCAGAACATTTCCTCAGAGCTATCAGCCCAAAGGAAAAAAAGCGCAGCACCACAACCGGGTGGGCTCGAACCTCCAACGTTTCGGTTAACAGCCCAACGCGCTAGCCAATTGCGCCACGGAGACAGTCGTGGTCCACTCTCACTTCCATCAGAACATATCTTCAAAGCTATAAGCGCAAAGAAAAAAGTGACACACCGTCCCCTGGTGGGCTCAAACCTCCAACCTTTCGGTTAACAGCCAATCGCGCTAGCCAATTGCGCTACGGAGACAGTCCTGCACCACTCTCACCACGATCAAACATATCTTCAAAGCTATCAGCCCAAAGAAAAAAAAGCGCCGCACCACCCCCGGGTGGGCTCGAACCTCCAAACTTTCGGTTAACAGCCGATCGCGCTAGCCAATTGCGCCACGGAGACAGTCGTGCTTCACTCTCACCACCATCAGAACATATCTTCAACGCCAACAGCGCAAAGCGAAAAAAAGCGACACACCTTCCACGGGTGGGCTCGAAACTCCAACCTTTCGGTTAACAGCCGATCGCGCTAGCCAATTGCGCCACGGAGACAGTCCTGCTCCACTCTCACCATCATCAGAACATATCTTCAAAGTTATGAGCCCAAAGAAAAAAAAGCGCCGCACCACCACCGGGTGGGCTCGAATCTCCAATCTTTTGGTTAACAGCTGATCGCGCTAGCCAATTGCGCCTCGGAGACAGTCCTGCTCCACTCTCACCACCATCAAAACATATCTTCAAAGCTATCAGCCCAAAGAAAAAAAGCAACGAACCACTCCCGGGAGGGCTCGAACCTCCAGCCTTTCGGTTAACAGCCGAACGCGCTAGCCAATTGTGCCACGAAGACAGTAGTGCAGCGCTCTCAGCACCGTCTGTACATTTCTCCAAAGCTATCAGCGCAATAAAAAAAGCGACACACTGCTCCCGGAAGGGCTGGAACCTCCAACCTTTCGAATACCATACGAACGCGCTAGCCAATTGCGCCACGGAGACAGTCGTGCTCCACTCTCACCACCGTCAGAACATTTCTTCAGAGCTATCAGCCCAAAGAAAAAAGAAGCGCCACACCACCACCGGGTGGGCTCGAACCTCCAGCCTTTCGGTTAACGGCCGATCGCGCTAGCCAATTGCGCCACGGAGACAGTCGTGCCTCACTCTCACCACCATCAGAACATACCTTCAACGCCATCAGCGCAAAGCAAAAAAAAGCGACACACCGTCCACTGGTGGGCTCGAAACTCCAATCTTTCGGTTAACAACCGATCGCGCTAGCGAATTGCGCCACGGAGACAGTCCTGCTCCAGTCTCACCACCATGAGAACATAAATTCAAAGCTATCAGCCCAAAGAAAAAAAAGCGCCGAACCACCACCGGATGGGCTCAAACCTCCAACCTTTCGGTTAACAGCCCATCATGCTAGCCAATAGCGCCACGGAGACAGTCGTGCTCTACTCTCACAACCATCAGAACATATCTTCAAAGCTATCAGCGCAAAGAAAAAAGCAACACACCACTCCCGGGAGGGCTGAAACCTCCATTTTTTTGGTTAACAGCCGAACGTGCTAGCCAGTTGCACCACGGAGACAGTCGTGCTCCACTCTCACCACCATGAGAACATATCTTCAAAGCTATCAGCGCAAAGAAAAAAGCAACACACCACTCCCGGGAGGGCTCGAACCTCCAACCTTTCGGTTAACAGCCTATCGGGCTAGCCAATTGCGCCACCGAGACAGTCGTGCTCCCCTCTCACCACCGTCAGAACATTTCTCCAAAGCTATCAGCGCAGAGATAAAAAAAGCGACACACTGCCTCCGGGAGGGCTCGAACCTCCAAACTTTCGGTTAACAGCCAAACGCGCTAGCCAAATGCGCCACGAAGACAGTCGTGCTTCATTCTCACCACCGTCAGAACATTTCTCCAAAGCTATCAGCGCAAAGAAAAAAGAGCGCTGCACCACCACCGGGTGGGCTCGAACCTCCAGCCTTTCGGTTAACGGCCGAACGCGCTAGCCAATCGCGCCACGGAGACAGTCGTGCTCCACTCTCACCACCATCAGAACATATCTTTAAAGCTATCAGCGCAAAGACAAAAGCAACACACCACTTCCGGGAGGGCACGAACCTCCAACCTTTCGGTTAACAGCCGATTGCGCTAGCCAATTGCGCCACGAAGACCGTCCTTTTCCACTCTCACCACCATCAGAACATATCTTCAAAGCTATCAGTCCAAAGAAAAAAAGAGCCGCAGCACCACCGGGTGGGCTCGAACCTCCAACCTTTCGGTTAACAGCCGATCGCACTAGCCAGTTGCGCCACAGAGACACTCGTGCTCTACTCTCACCACCATCAGAACATATCTTTAAAGCTATCAGCGCAAAGAACAAAGCAACACACCACTTCCGGGAGGGCACGAACCTCCAACCTTTAAGTTAACAGCCGATTGCGCTAGCCAATTGCGCCACGAAGACAGTCGTTTTCCACTCTCAGCACCATCAAAACATATCTTCAAAGCTATCAGCCCAAAGAAAAAAAGCGCCGCAGCACCACCGGGTGGGCTCGAACCTCCAACCTTTCGGTTAACAGCCGATCGCACTAGCACGTTGCGCCACGGAGACAGTCCTGCTCTACTCTCACCACCATCAGAACATATCTTCAAAGCTATCTGCCCGAGGAAAAAAAGCAACACACCACTCTTGGGAGGGCTCGAACCTCCAACCTTTCAGTTAACAGCCGATCGCGCTAGCCAATTGCGCCACGGAGACAGTCGTGCTCCACTCTCACCACCATCAGAACATATCTTTAAAGCTATCAGCGCAAAGAAAAAAGCAGCACACCAATTCCGGGAGGGCTCGAACCTCCAACCTCTCGGTCAACATGCGATCGTGCTAGCCAATTGCGACAGCCACGGAGACAGTCGTTCTCCCCTCTCACCATCATCAGAACATATCTTCAAAGCTATCAGCGCAAAGAAAAAAGCGACACACCATACCCTGGTGGGCTCAAACCTCCAACATTTCGGTTAACAGCCAATCGCGCTAGCCAATTGCGCTACGGAGACAGTCCTGCACCACTCTCACCACTATCAAACATAACTTCAAAGCTATAAGCCCAAAGAAAAAAAAGCAACAAACCACTCACGGGAGGGCTCGAACCTCCAACCTTTCAGTTAACAGCCGATCGCGCTAGCCAATTGCGCCACGGAGACAGTAGTGCTTCACTCTCACCACCATCAGAACATATCTTCAACGCCATCAGCGCAAAGCAAAAAAAAAAGCGACACACCGTCCACGGGTGGGCTCGAAACTCCAACCTTTCGGTTAACAGCCGATCGAGCTAGCCAATTGCGCCACGGAGACAGTCCTGCTCCACTCTCACCACCATTAGAACATATATTCAAAGCTATGAGCCCAAAGAAAAAAAAGCGCCGAACCACCACCGGGTGGGCTCGAACCTACAACCTTTTGGCTAACAGCTGATCGCGCTACCCAATTGCGCCACGGAGACAGTCCTGCTCCACTCTCACCACCATCAGAACATATCTTCAGAGCTATCAGCCCCAAGAAAAAAAGCGCCGCTCCAGCACCGGGTGAGCTCGAACCTCCAACCTTTCGGTTAACAGCCCATCGCGCTAGCCAATAGCGCCACAGAGGCAGTCGTGCTCCACTCTCACCACCATCAGAACATATCTTCAAAGCTATCAGCGCAAAGAAAAAAGCAACACACCACTCCCGGGAGGGCGGAAACCTCCAATTTTTTGGTTAACAGCCGAACGTGCTAGCCAGTTGCGCCACGGAGACAGTCGTGCAGCGCTCTCACTACCGTCTGTACATTTCTCCAAAGCTATCAGCGCAATACAAAAAGTGACACACTGCTCCCGGAAGGGCTGCAACCTCCAACCTTTCGGTTAACAGCCGATTGCGCTAGCCAATAGCGCCACGGAGACAGTCGTGCTCCCCTCTCACCACCGTCAGAACATTTCTTCAGAGCTATCAGCCCAAAGAAAACAAAGCGCCACACCACCACCGGGTGGGCTCGAACCTCCTGCCTTTCGGTTAACGGCCGAACGCGCTAGCCAATTGCGCCACGGAGACAGTCGTGCTTCACTCTTACCACCGTCAGAACATTTCTTCAGAGCTATCAGCCCAAAGAAAAAGAAACGCCGCACCACTACCGGGTGGGCTCGAACTTCCAACCTTTTGGTTAAAAGCCGATCGCGCTAGCCACTGGCGCCACGGGGACAGTCGTGCTCCGCTCTCACCACCATCAGAACATTTCTTCAGAGCTATCAGCCCAAAGAAAAAAAAGCGCCACACCACCACCGGGTGGGCTGGAACCTCCAGCCTTTCGGTTAACGGCCGAACGCGCTAGCCAATCGCGACACGGAGACAGTCGTGCTCCACTATCACCACCATCAGAACATATCTTCAAAGCTATCAGCGCAAAGAGAAAAGCAACACACCACTCCCGGGAGGGCTCGAAATTCCAACCTTTCGGTTAACAGCCGATCGCGCTAGGCAATTGCGCCACGGAGACAGTATAGAGCAGCACTCCCACCTCCGTCAGAACATTACTTCAGAGCTATCAGCCCCAAGAAGAAAAAAGCGCCGCACCTCCACCGGGTGGGCTCGAACCTCCAGCCTTTCGGTTAACAGCCGATCGCGCTAGCCAATTGCGCCACGGAGACAGTCGTGCTCCACTCTCATCACCACCAGAACATATCTCCAAAGCTATCAGCGCAAAGAAAAGAGCAACACACCACTCCCGGGAAGGCTCGAAACTACAACCTTTCGGTTAACAGCCGATCGCGCTAGCCAATTGCGCCACGGAGACAGTGGTGCTCTACTCTCACCACTGTCAGAACATTTCTTCAGAGCTATCAGCCCAAAGAAAAAAAAAGCGCCGCACCACCACCGGGTGGGCTTGAGCCTCCAACCTTTCGGTTAACGGCCGATCGCGCTAGCCAATTGCGCCACGGAGACAGTCGTGCTTCACTCTTACCACCGTCAGAACATTTCTTCAGAGCTATCAGCCCAAAGAGAAAGAAACGCCGCACCACCACCGGGTGGGCTCGAACTTCCAACCTTTTGGTTAACAGCCGATCGCGCTAGCCACTGGCGCCACGGAGACAGTCGTGCTCCGCTCTCACCACCATCAGAACATTTCTTCAGAGCTATCAGCCCAAAGAAAAAAAAGCGACACACCACCACCGGGTGGGCTCGAACCTCCAGCCTTTGGTTAACAGCCGAATGCGCTAGCCAATTGCGCCTCGGAGACAGTCGTGCTCCACTCTCACCACCGTCAGAACATTTCTTCAGAGCTATCAGCTCAAAGAAGAAAAAGCGCCGCACCACCGCCGGGTGGGCTCGAACCTCCAACCTTTCGGTTAACAGCCGATCGCGCTAGCCAATTGGGCCACGGAGGCAGTCGTGCTCCACTGTCACCACAGTAAGAACATTTCTTCAGAGCTATCAGCCCAAAGAAAAAGAAACGCCGCACCACCACCGAGTTGGCTCGAACCTCCAACCTCTCGGTTAACAGCCGATCGCGCTAGCCAATGGTGCCACGGAGACAGTCGTGCTCCGCTCTCACCACCGTCAGAACATTTCTTCAGAGCTATCAGCCCAAAGAAAAAAAAGCGCCGCACCACCACCGGGTGGGCTCGAGCCTCCAACCTTTCGGTTAACAGCCGATCGCGCTAGCCACTGGCGCCACGGAGACAGTCGTGCTCTGCTCTCACCACCATCAAAACATTTCTTCAGAGCTAACAGCCCAAAGAAAAAAAAGCGCCACACCACCACTGGGTGGGCTCGAACCTCCAGCCTTTTGGTTAACGGCCGAACGCGCTAGCCAATTGCGCCACGGAGACAGTCGTGCTCCGCTCTCACCACCGTCAGAACATTTCTTCAGAGCTATCAGCCCAAAGAAAAAAAAGCGCCGCACCACCAACGGGTGGGCTCGAGCCTCCAACCTTTCGGTTAACGGCCGATCGCGCTAGCCAATTGCGCCACGGAGACAGTTGAGCTTCACTCTTACCACCGTCAGAACATTTCTTGAGAGCTATCAGCCCAAAGAAAAAGAAACGCCGCACCACCACCGGGTGGGCTCGAACTTCCAACCTTTTGGTTAACAGCCGATCGCGCTAGCCACTGGTGCCACGGAGACAGTCGTGCTCTGCTCTCACCACCATCAAAACATTTCTTCAGAGCTAACAGCCCAAAGAAAAAAAAGCGCCACACCACCACTGGGTGGGCTCGAACCTCCAGCCTTTCGGTTAACGGCCGAACGCGCTAGCCCATTGCGCCACGGAGACAGTCGTGCTCCACTCTCACCACCGTCAGAACATTTCTTCAGAGCTATCAGCTCAAAGAAGAAAAAGCGCCGCACCACCACCGGGTGGGCTCGAACCTCCAACCTTTCGGTTAACAGCCGATCGCGCTAGCCAATTGGGCCACGGAGGCAGTCGTGCTCCACTCTCACCACTGTCAGAACATTTCTTCAGAGCTATCAGCCCAAAGAAAAAGAAACACCGCACCACCACCGGGTGGGCTCGAACCTCCAACCTCTCGGTTAACAACCGATCACGCTAGCCAATGGCGCCACGGAGACAGTCGTGCTCCACTCTCACCACCATCAGAACATATCTTCAAAGCTATCAGCGCAAAGAAAAAAGCAACACACCACTCCCGGGAGGGCTCGAAATTCCAACCTTTCGGTTAACAGCCGATCGCGCTAGGCAATTGCGCCACGGAGACAGTATAGAGCAGCACTCCCACCTCCGTCAGAACATTACTTCAGAGCTATCAGCCCCAAGAAGAAAAAAGCGCCGCACCTCCACCGGGTGGGCTCGAACCTCCAGCCTTTCGGTTAACAGCCGATCGCGCTAGCCAATTGCGCCACGGAGACAGTCGTGCTCCACTCTCATCACCACCAGAACATATCTCCAAAGCTATCAGCGCAAAGAAAAGAGCAACACACCACTCCCGGGAAGGCTCGAAACTACAACCTTTCGGTTAACAGCCGATCGCGCTAGCCAATTGCGCCACAGAGACAGTGGTGCTCCACTCTCACCACTGTCAGAACATTTCTTCAGACCTATCAGCCCAAAAAAAAAAAGCGCCGCACCACCACCGGGTGGGCTTGAGCCTCCAACCTTTCGGTTAACGGCCGATCGCGCTAGCCAATTTCGCCACGGAGACAGTCGTGCTTCACTCTTACCACCGTCAGAACATTTCTTCAGAGCTATCAGCCCAAAGAGAAAGAAACGCCGCACCACCACCGCGTGGGCTCGAACTTCCAACCTTTTGGTTAACAGCCGATCGCGCTAGCCACTGGCGCCACGGAGACAGTCGTGCTCCGCTCTCACCACCATCAGAACATTTCTTCAGAGCTATCAGCCCAAAGAAAAAAAAGCGACACACCACCACCGGGTGGGCTCGAACCTCCAGCCTTTCGGTTAACAGCCGAATGCGCTAGCCAATTGCGCCTCGGAGACAGTCGTGCTCCACTCTCACCATCGTCAGAACATTTCTTCAGAGCTATCAGCTCAAAGAAGAAAAAGCGCCGCACCACCGCCGGGTGGGCTCGAACCTCCAACCTTTCGGTTAACAGCCGATGGCGCTAGCCAATTGGGCCACGGAGGCAGTCGTGCTCCACTGTCACCACAGTAAGAACATTTCTTCAGAGCTATCAGCCCAAAGAAAAAGAAACGCCGCACCACCACCCAGTTGGCTCGAACCTCCAACCACTCGGTTAACAGCCGATCGCGCTAGCCAATGGCGCCACGGAGACAGTCGTGCTCCGCTCTCACCACCGTCAGAACATTTCTTCAGAGCTATCAGCCCAAAGAAAAAAAAGCGCCGCACCACCACCGGGTGGGCTCGAGCCTCCAACCTTTCGGTTAACAGCCGATCGCGCTAGCCACTGGCGCCACGGAGACAGTCGTGCTCTGCTCTCACCACCATCAAAACATTTCTTCAGAGCTAACAGCCCAAAGAAAAAAAAGCGCCACACCACCACTGGGTGGGCTCGAACCTCCAGCCTTTTGGTTAACGGCCGAACGCGCTAGCCAATTGCGCCACGGAGACAGTCGTGCTCCGCTCTCACCACCGTCAGAACATTTCTTCAGAGCTATCAGCCCAAAGAAAAAAAAAGCGCCGCACCACCACCGGGTGGGCTCGAGCCTCCAACCTTTCGGTTAACGGCCGATCGCGCTAGCCAATTGCGCCACGGAGACAGTTGAGCTTCACTCTTACCACCGTCAGAACATTTCTTCAGAGCTATCAGCCCAAAGAAAAAGAAACGCCGCACCACCACCGGGTGGGCTCGAACTTCCAACCTTTTGGTTAACAGCCGATCGCGCTAGCCACTGGCGCCACGGAGACAGTCGTGCTCTGCTCTCACCACCATCAAAACATTTCTTCAGAGCTAACAGCCCAAAGAAAAAAAAGCGCCACACCACCACTGGGTGGGCTCGAACCTCCAGCCTTTCGGTTAACGGCCGAACGCGCTAGCCAATTGCGCCACGGAGACAGTCGTGCTCCACTCTCACCACCGTCAGAACATTTCTTCAGAGCTATCAGCTCAAAGAAGAAAAAGCGCCGCACCACCACCGGGTGGGCTCGAACCTCCAACCTTTCGGTTAACAGCCGAATGCGCTAGCCAATTGCGCCACGGAGACAGTCGTGCTCCACTCTCACCACCGTCAGAACATTTCTTCAGAGCTATCAGCTCAAATAAGAAAAAGCGCCGCACCACCACCGGGTGGGCTCGAACCTCCAACCTTTCGGTTAACAGCCGATCGCGCTAGCCAATTGGGCCACGGAGGCAGTCGTGCTCCACTCTCACCACTGTCAGAACATTTCTTCAGAGCTATCAGCCCAAAGAAAAAGAAACACCGCACCACCACCGGGTGGGCTCGAACCTCCAACCTCTCGGTTAACAACCGATCACGCTAGCCAATGGCGCCACGGAGACAGTCGTGCTCCGCTCTCACCACCGTCAGAACATTTCTTCAGAGCTATCAGCCCAAAGAAAAAAAAGCGCCACACCACCACCGGGTGGGCTCGAACCTCCTGCCTTTCGGTTAACGGCCGAACGCGCTAGCCAATTGCGCCACGGAGACAGTGGTGCTCCACTCTCACCACTGTCAGAACATTTCTTCAGACCTATCAGCCCAAAGAAAAAAAAGCGCCGCACCACCACCGGGTGGGCTCGAGCCTCCAACCTTTCGGTTAACGGCCGATCGCGCTAGCCAATTGCGCCACGGAGACAGTCGTGCTTCACTCTTACCACCGTCAGAACATTTCTTCAGAGCTATCAGCCCAAAGAAAAAGAAACGCCGCACCACCACCGGTTGGGCTCCAACTTCCAACCTTCTGGTTAACAGCCGATCGCGCAAGCCACTGGCGCCACGGAGACAGTCGTGCTCCGCTCTCACCACCATCAGAACATTTCTTCAGAGCTATCAGCTCAAAGAAGAAAAAGCGCCGCACCTCCACCGAGTGGGCTCGAACCTCCAACCTTTCGGTTAAGGGCCCATTGCGCTAGCCAATTGCGTCACGGAGACAGTCGTGCACCACTCTCACCACCGCAGAACATTTCTTCAGACTATCAGCTCAAAGAAAAAAAGCGCCGCACCACCACCGGGTGGGCTCGAACCTCCAAACTTTCGGTTAACAGCCGAATGCGCTAGCCAATTGCGCCACGGAAACAGTCGTGCTCCACTCTCACCACCGTCAGAACATTTCTTCAGAGCTATCAGCTCAAAGAAGAAAAAGCGCCGCACCACCACCGGGTGGGCTCGAACCTCCAACCTTTCGGTTAACAGCCGATCGCGCTAGCCAATTGGGCGACGGAGGCAGTCGTGCTCCACTCTCACCACTGTCAGAACATTTCTTCAGAGCTATCAGCCCAAAGAAAAAGAAACACCGCACCACCACCGGGTGGGCTCGAACCTCCAACCTCTCGGTTAACAGCCGGTCGCTCTAGCCAATGGCGCCACGGAGACAGTCGTGCTCCGCTCTCACCACCGTCAGATTATTTCTTCAGAGCTATCAGCCCAAAGAAAAAAAAGCGCCACACCACCACCGGGTGGGCTCGAACCTCCAGCCTTTCGGTTAACGGCCAAACGCGCTAGCCAATTGCGCCACGGAGACAGTCATGCGCCACTCTCACCACCATCAGAACATATCTTCAAAGCTATCAGCGCAAAGAAAAAAGCAACACACCACTCCTGGGAGGGCTCGAAATTCCAACCTTTCGGTTAACAGCCGATCACGCTAGCCGATTGCGCCACGGAGACAGTCGTGCTTCACTGTCACCACAGTAAGAACATTTCTTCAGAGCTATCAGCCCAAAGAAAAAGAAACGCCGCACCACCACCGAGTTGGCTCGAACCTCCAACCTCTCGGTTAACAGCCGATCGCGCTAGCCAATGGCGCCACGGAGACAGTCGTGCTCCGCTCTCACCACCATCAGAACATACCTTAAACGCCATCAGCGCAAAGCAAAAAAAAAGCGACACACCGTCCACAGGTGGGCTCGAAACTGCAATCTTTCGGTTAACAACCGATCACGCTAGCCAATTGCGCCACGGAGACACTCCTGCTCCACTCTCACCACCGTTAGAACAGTTCTTCGGAGCTGTCAGGCCAAAGGAAAAAAAGCGCCGCACCACCACCGGGTGAGCTCGAACCTCAAACCTTTCGGTTAACAGCCGATTGCGCTAGCCAATAGCGCCACGGAGACAGTCGCGCTTCAATATCCCCACCATCAGAACATATCTTCAAAGCTATCAGCGCAAAGAAAAAAGCAACACACCACTCCCGGGAGGGATCGAACCTCCAACTTTTCGGTTAACAACCGATCGCGCTAGCCAATTGCGCCACGGAGACAGTCGTGCTCCACTCTCACCACCGTCAGAACATTTCCTCAGAGCTATCAGCCCAAAGGAAAAAAAGCGCCGCACTTCCACCGAGTGGGCTAGAACCTCCAACCTTTCGGTTAACAGCCAATCGTGCCACCCAATTGCGCCACGGAGACAGTCGTGCTCCACTCTCACCACCGTCAGAACATTTCTTCAGACTATCAGCCCAAAGAAAAAAAAGCGCCGCACCACCACCGGGTGGGCTCGAACCTCCAACCTTTCGGTTAACAGCCGAATGCGCTAGCCAATTGCGCCTCGGAGACAGTCGTGCTCCACTCTCACCATCGTCAGAACATTTCTTCAGAGCTATCAGCTCAAAGAAGAAAAAGCGCCGCACCACCGCCGGGTGGGCTCGAACCTCCAACCTTTCGGTTAACAGCCGATCGCGCTAGCCAATTGGGCCACGGAGGCAGTCCTGCTCCACTCTCACCACTGTCAGAACATTTCTTCAGAGCTATCAGCCCAAAGAAAAAGAAACACCGCACCACCACCGGGTGGGCTCGAACCTCCAACCTCTCGGTTAACAGCCGGTCGCGCTAGCCAATGGCGCCACGGAGACAGTCGTGCTCCGCTCTCACCACCGTCAGAACATTTCTTCAGAGCTATCAGCCCAAAGAAAAAAAAGCGCCGCACCACCACCGGGTGGGCTCGAGCCTCCAACCTTTCGGTTAACGGCCGATCGCGCTAGCCAATTGCGCCACGGAGACAGTTGAGCTTCACTCTTACCACCGTCAGAACATTTCTTCAGAGCTATCAGCCCAAAGAAAAAGAAACGCCGCACCACCACCGGGTGGGCTCGAACTTCCAACCTTTTGGTTAACAGCCGATCGCGCTAGCCACTGGCGCCACGGAGACAGTCGTGCTCTGCTCTCACCACCATCAAAACATTTCTTCAGAGCTAACAGCCCAAAGAAAAAAAAGCGCCACACCACCACTGGGTGGGCTCGAACCTCCAGCCTTTCGGTTAACGGCCGAACGCGCTAGCCAATTGCGCCACGGAGACAGTCGTGCTCCACTCTCACCACCGTCAGAACATTTCTTCAGAGCTATCAGCTCAAAGAAGAAAAAGCGCCGCACCACCACCGGGTGGGCTCGAACCTCCAACCTTTCGGTTAACAGCCGAATGCGCTAGCCAATTGCGCCACGGAGACAGTCGTGCTCCACTCTCACCACCGTCAGAACATTTCTTCAGAGCTATCAGCTCAAAGAAGAAAAAGCGCCGCACCACCACCGGGTGGGCTCGAACCTCCAACCTTTCGGTTAACAGCCGATCGCGCTAGCCAATTGGGCCACGGAGGCAGTCGTTCTCCACTCTCACCACTGTCAGAACATTTCTTCAGAGCTATCAGCCCAAAGAAAAAGAAACACCGCACCACCACCGGGTGGGCTCGAACCTCCAACCTCTCGGTTAACAACCGATCACGCTAGCCAATGGCGCCACGGAGACAGTCGTGCTCCGCTCTCACCACCGTCAGAACATTTCTTCAGAGCTATCAGCCCAAAGAAAAAAAAGCGCCACACCACCACCGGGTGGGCTCGAACCTCCTGCCTTTCGGTTAACGGCCGAACGCGCTAGCCAATTGCGCCACGGAGACAGTGGTGCTCCACTCTCACCACTGTCAGAACATTTCTTCAGACCTATCAGCCCAAAGAAAAAAAAGCGCCGCACCACCACCGGGTGGGCTCGAGCCTCCAACCTTTCGGTTAACGGCCGATCGCGCTAGCCAATTGCGCCACGGAGACAGTCGTGCTTCACTCTTACCACCGTCAGAACATTTCTTCAGAGCTATCAGCCCAAAGAAAAAGAAACGCCGCACCACGACCGGGTGGGCTCCAACTTCCAACCTTCTGGTTAACAGCCGATCGCGCTAGCCACTGGCGCCACGGAGACAGTCGTGCTCCGCTCTCACCACCATCAGAACATTTCTTCAGAGCTATCAGCTCAAAGAAGAAAAAGCGCCGCACCTCCACCGAGTGGGCTCGAACCTCCAACCTTTCGGTTAAGGGCCCATTGCGCTAGCCAATTGCGTCACGGAGACAGTCGTGCACCACTCTCACCACCGCAGAACATTTCTTCAGACTATCAGCTCAAAGAAAAAAAGCGCCGCACCACCACCGGGTGGGCTCGAACCTCCAAACTTTCGGTTAACAGCCGAATGCGCTAGCCAATTGCGCCACGGAAACAGTCGTGCTCCACTCTCACCACCGTCAGAACATTTCTTCAGAGCTATCAGCTCAAAGAAGAAAAAGCGCCGCACCACCACCGGGTGGGCTCGAACCTCCAACCTTTCGGTTAACAGCCGATCGCGCTAGCCAATTGGGCGACGGAGGCAGTCGTGCTCCACTCTCACCACTGTCAGAACATTTCTTCAGAGCTATCAGCCCAAAGAAAAAGAAACACCGCACCACCACCAGGTGGGCTCGAACCTCCAACCTCTCGGTTAACAGCCGGTCGCTCTAGCCAATGGCGCCACGGAGACAGTCGTGCTCCGCTCTCACCACCGTCAGATTATTTCTTCAGAGCTATCAGCCCAAAGAAAAAAAAGCGCCACACCACCACCGGGTGGGCTCGAACCTCCAGCCTTTCGGTTAACGGCCAAACGCGCTAGCCAATTGCGCCACGGAGACAGTCATGCGCCACTCTCACCACCATCAGAACATATCTTCAAAGCTATCAGCGCAAAGAAAAAAGCAACACACCACTCCTGGGAGGGCTCGAAATTCCAACCTTTCGGTTAACAGCCGATCACGCTAGCCGAATGCGCCACGGAGACAGTCGTGCTTCACTGTCACCACAGTAAGAACATTTCTTCAGAGCTATCAGCCCAAAGAAAAAGAAACGCCGCACCACACCGAGTTGGCTCGAACCTCCAACCTCTCGGTTAACAGCCGATCGCGCTAGCCAATGGCGCCACGGAGACAGTCGTGCTCCGCTCTCACCACCATCAGAACATACCTTAAACGCCTTCAGCGCAAAGCAAAAAAAAGCGACACACCGTCCACAGGTGGGCTCGAAACTGCAATCTTTCGGTTAACAACCGATCACGCTAGCCAATTGCGCCACGGAGACACTCCTGCTCCACTCTCACCACCGTTAGAACATTTCTTCGGAGCTGTCAGGCCAAAGGAAAAAAAGCGCCGCACCACCACCGGGTGAGCTCGAACCTCCAACCTTTCGGTTAACAGCCGATTGCGCTATCCAATAGCGCCACGGAGACAGTCGCGCTTCAATATCCCCACCATCAGAACATATCTTCAAAGCTATCAGCGCAAAGAAAAAATCAACACACCACTCCCGGGAGGGATCGAACCTCCAACTTTTCGGTTAACAGCCGATCGCGCTAGCCAATTGCGCCACGGAGACAGTCGTGCTCCACTCTCACCACCGTCAGAACATTTCCTCAGAGCTATCAGCCCAAAGGAAAAAAAGCGCCGCACTTCCACCGAGTGGGCTCGAACCTCCAACCTTTCGGTTAACAGCCAATCGTGCCACCCAATTGCGCCACGGAGACAGTCGTGCTCCACTCTCACCACCGTCAGAACATTTCTTCAGACTATCAGCCCAAAGAAAAAAAAGCGCCGCACCACCACCGGGTGGGCTCGAACCTGCAACCTTTAGGTTAGCAGCGAACGCGCTAGCCAAGTGCGCCACGGAGACAGTCGTGCTTCACTCCCACCACCGTCAGAACATTTCTTCAGAGCTATCAGCTCAAAGAAGAAAAAGCGCCGAACCACCACCGGGTGAGCTCGAACCTCCAACCTTTCGGTTAACAGCCGATCGCGCTAGCCGATTGGGCCACGGAGGCAGTCGTGCTCCACTGTCACCACAGTAAGAACATTTCTTCAGAGCTATCAGCCCAAAGAAAAAGAAACGCCGCACCACCACCGAGTTGGCTCGAACCTCCAACCTCTCGGTTAACAGCCGATCGCGCTAGCCAATGGCGCCACGGAGACAGTCGTGCTCCGCTCTCACCACCATCAGAACATACCTTAAACGCCATCAGCGCAAAGCAAAAAAAAAGCGACACACCGTCCACAGGTGGGCTCAAAACTGCAATCTTTCGGTTAACAACCGATCGCGCTAGCCAATTGCGCCACGGAGACACTCCTGCTCCACTCTCACCACCGTTAGAACATTTCTTCGGAGCTGTCAGGCCAAAGGAAAAAAAGCGCCGCCCCACCACCGGGTGAGCTCGAACCTCCAACCTTTCGGTTCACAGCCGATTGCGCTAGCCAATAGCGCCACGGAGACAGTCGCGCTTCAATATCCCCACCATCAGAACATATCTTCAGGGCTATCAGCCCAAAGAAAAAAAAAGCGCCGCACTTCCACCGAGTGGGCTCGAACCTCCAACCTTTCGGTTAACAGCCAATCGTGCCACCCAATTGCGCCACGGAGACAGTCGTGCTCCACTCTCACCACCGTCAGAACATTTCTTCAGACTATCAGCCCAAAGAAAAAAAAGCGCCGCACCACCACCGGGTGGGCTCGAACCTCCAACCTTTAGGTTAGCAGCGAACGCGCTAGCCAAGTGCGCCACGGAGACAGTCGTGCTTCACTCCCACCACCGTCAGAACATTTCTTCAGAGCTATCAGCTCAAAGAAGAAAAAGCGCCGAACCACCACCGGGTGAGCTCGAACCTCCAACCTTTCGGTTAACAGCCGATCGCGCTAGCCAATTGGGCCACGGAGGCAGTCGTGCTCCACTGTCACCACAGTAAGAACATTTCTTCAGAGCTATCAGCCCAAAGAAAAAAAAGCGCCGCACCTCCACTGGGTGGGCTCGAACCTCCAACCTTTCGGTTAACAGCCGATCGCGCTAGCCAATTGCGCCACGGAGACAGTCGTGCTTCACTCTCACCACCATCAGAACATACCTTCAACGCCATCAGCGCAAAGCAAAAAAAAAAGCGACACACCGTCCACAGGTGGGCTCGAAACTCCAATCTTTCGGTTAACAACCGATCGCGCTAGCCAATTGCTCCACGGAGACACTCCTGCTCCACTCTCACCACCGTTAGAACATTTCTTCGGAGCTGTCAGGCCAAAGGAAAAAAGCGCCGCACCACCACCGGGTGAGCTCGAACCTCCAATTTTTCGGTTAACAGCCCATCCTGCAACACAATTGCGCCACGGAGACAGTCGTGCTCCACTCTCACCACCTTAAGGATATTTCTTCAGACTATCAGCCCAAAGAAAAAAAAGCACCGCACCGCCACCGGGTGGGCTCGAACCTCCAACCTTTAGGTTAACAGCGAACGCGCTAGCCAATTGCGCCACGGAGACAGTCGTGCTCCACTCTCACCACCGTCAGAACATTTCTTCAGAGCTATCAGCTCAAAGAACAAAAAGCGCCGCACCACCACCGGGTGGGCTCGAACCTCCAACCTTTCGGTTAACAGCCGATCGCGCTAGCCAATTGGACCACGGAGGCAGTCGTGCTCCACTCTCACCACAGTCAGAACATTTCTTCAGAGCTATCAGCCCAATGAAAAAGAAACGCCGCACCAACACCGGGTGGGCTCGAACCTCCAACCTCTCGGTTAACAGCCGATCGCGCTAGCCAATGGCGCCACGGAGACAGTCGTGCTCCGCTCTCACCACCGTCAGAACAATTCTTCAGAGCTATCAGCCCAAAGAAAAAAAAGCGCCACACCACCACCGGGTGGGCTCGAAACTCCTGCCTTTCGGTTAACGGCCGAACGCGCTAGCCAATTGCGCCACGGAGACAGTGGTGCTCCACTCTCACCACTGTCAGAACATTTCTTCAGAGCTATCAGCCCAAAGAAAAAAAAGCGCCGCACCACCACCGGGTGGGCTCGAGCCTCCAACCTTTCGGTTAACGGCCGATCGCACTAGCCAATTGCGCCACGGAGACAGTCGTGCTTCACTCTTACCACCGTCAGAACATTTCTTTAGAGCTATCAGCCCAAAGAAAAAGAAACGCCGCACCACCACCGGGTGGGCTCGAACTTCCAACCTTTTGGTTAACAGCCGATCGCGCTAGCCACTGGCGCCACGGAGACAGTCGTGCTCCGCTCTCACCACCATCACAACATTTCTTCAGAGCTATCAGCCCAAAGAAAAAAAAGCGCCACACCACCACCGGGTGTGCTCGAACCTCCAACCTTTCGGTTAACAGCCGATTGCGCTAGCCAATTGGGCGACGGAGGCAGTCGTGCTCCACTCTCACCACCGTCAGAACATTTTTCAGAGCTATCAGCCCAAAGAAAAAGAAACACCGCACCACCACCGGGTGGGCTCGAACCTCCAACCTCTCGGTTAACAGCCGGTTGCTCTAGCCAATGGCGCCACGGAGACAGTCGTGCTCCGCTCTCACCACCGTCAGATTATTTCTTCAGAGCTATCAGCCCAAAGAAAAAAAAGCGCCACACCACCACCGGGTGGGCTCGAACCTCCAGCCTTTCGGTTAACGGCCGAACGCGCTAGCCAATTGCGCCACGGAGACAGTCATGCGCCACTCTCACCACCATCAGAACATACCTTCAAAGCTATCAGCGCAAAGAAAAAAGCAACACACCACTCCTGGGAGGGCTCGAAATTCCAACCTTTCGGTTAACAGCCGATCACGCTAGCCGATTGCGCCACGGAGACAGTCGTGCTTCACTCTCACCACCATCATAACATACCTTAAACGCCATCTGCGCAAAGCAAAAAAAAGCGACACACCGTCCACAGGTGGGCTCGAAACTGCAATCTTTCGGTTAACAACCGATCGCGCTAGCCAATTGCGCCACGGAGACACTCCTGCTCCACTCTCACCACCGTTAGAACATTTCTTCGGAGCTGTCAGGCCAAAGGAAAAAAAGCGCCGCACCACCACCGGGTGAGCTCGAACCTCCAACCTTTCGGTTAACAGCCGATTGCGCTAGCCAATAGCGCCACGGAGACAGTCGCGCTTCAATATCCCCACCATCAGAACATATCTTCAAAGCTATCAGCGCAAAGAAAAAAGCAACACACCACTCCCGGGAGGGATCGCACCTCCAACTTTTCGGTTAACAGCCGATCGCGCTAGCCAATTGCGCCACGGAGACAGTCGTGCTCCACTCTCACCACCGTCAGAACATTTCCTCAGAGCTATCAGCCCAAAGGAAAAAAAGCGCCGCACTTCCCCCGAGTGGGCTCGAACCTCCAACCTTTCGGTTAACAGCCCATCGTGCCACCCAATTGCGCCACGGAGACAGTCGTGCTCCACTCTCACCACCGTCAGAACATTTCTTCAGACTATCAGCCCAAAGAAAAAAAAGCGCCGCACCACCACCGGGTGGGCTCGAACCTCCAACCTTTAGGTTAACAGCGAACGCGCTAGCCAATTGCGCCACGGAGACAGTCGTGCTTCACTCCCACCACCGTCAGAACATTTCTTCAGAGCTATCAGCTCAAAGAAGAAAAAGCGCCGAACCACCACCGGGTGAGCTCGAACCTCCAACCTTTCGGTTAACAGCCGATCGCGCTAGCCAATTGGGCCACGGAGGCAGTCGTGCTCCACTGTCACCACAGTAAGAACATTTCTTCAGAGCTATCAGCCCAAAGAAAAAAAAGCGCAGCACCACAACCGGGTGGGCTCGAACCTCCAACCTCTCGGTTAACAGCCGGTCGCGCTAGCCAATGGCGCCACGGAGACAGTCGTGCTCCGCTCTCACCACCGTCAGAACATTTCTTCAGAGCTATCAGCCCAAAGAAAAAAAAGCGCCGCACCACCACCGGGTGGGCTCGAGCCTCCAACCTTTCGGTTAACGGCCGATCGCGCTAGCCAATTGCGCCACGGAGACAGTTGAGCTTCACTCTTACCACCGTCAGAACATTTCTTCAGAGCTATCAGCCCAAAGAAAAAGAAACGCCGCACCACCACCGGGTGGGCTCGAACTTCCAACCTTTTGGTTAACAGCCGATCGCGCTAGCCACTGGCGCCACGGAGACAGTCGTGCTCTGCTCTCACCACCATCAAAACATTTCTTCAGAGCTAACAGCCCAAAGAAAAAAAAGCGCCACACCACCACTGGGTGGGCTCGAACCTCCAGCCTTTCGGTTAACGGCCGAACGCGCTAGCCAATTGCGCCACGGAGACAGTCGTGCTCCACTCTCACCACCGTCAGAACATTTCTTCAGAGCTATCAGCTCAAAGAAGAAAAAGCGCCGCACCACCACCGGGTGGGCTCGAACCTCCAACCTTTCGGTTAACAGCCGAATGCGCTAGCCAATTGCGCCACGGAGACAGTCGTGCTCCACTCTCACCACCGTCAGAACATTTCTTCAGAGCTATCAGCTCAAAGAAGAAAAAGCGCCGCACCACCACCGGGTGGGCTCGAACCTCCAACCTTTCGGTTAACAGCCGATCGCGCTAGCCAATTGGGCCACGGAGGCAGTCGTTCTCCACTCTCACCACTGTCAGAACATTTCTTCAGAGCTATCAGCCCAAAGAAAAAGAAACACCGCACCACCACCGGGTGGGCTCGAACCTCCAACCTCTCGGTTAACAACCGATCACGCTAGCCAATGGCGCCACGGAGACAGTCGTGCTCCGCTCTCACCACCGTCAGAACATTTCTTCAGAGCTATCAGCCCAAAGAAAAAAAAGCGCCACACCACCACCGGGTGGGCTCGAACCTCCTGCCTTTCGGTTAACGGCCGAACGCGCTAGCCAATTGCGCCACGGAGACAGTGGTGCTCCACTCTCACCACTGTCAGAACATTTCTTCAGACCTATCAGCCCAAAGAAAAAAAAGCGCCGCACCACCACCGGGTGGGCTCGAGCCTCCAACCTTTCGGTTAACGGCCGATCGCGCTAGCCAATTGCGCCACGGAGACAGTCGTGCTTCACTCTTACCACCGTCAGAACATTTCTTCAGAGCTATCAGCCCAAAGAAAAAGAAACGCCGCACCACGACCGGGTGGGCTCCAACTTCCAACCTTCTGGTTAACAGCCGATCGCGCTAGCCACTGGCGCCACGGAGACAGTCGTGCTCCGCTCTCACCACCATCAGAACATTTCTTCAGAGCTATCAGCTCAAAGAAGAAAAAGCGCCGCACCTCCACCGAGTGGGCTCGAACCTCCAACCTTTCGGTTAAGGGCCCATTGCGCTAGCCAATTGCGTCACGGAGACAGTCGTGCACCACTCTCACCACCGCAGAACATTTCTTCAGACTATCAGCTCAAAGAAAAAAAGCGCCGCACCACCACCGGGTGGGCTCGAACCTCCAAACTTTCGGTTAACAGCCGAATGCGCTAGCCAATTGCGCCACGGAAACAGTCGTGCTCCACTCTCACCACCGTCAGAACATTTCTTCAGAGCTATCAGCTCAAAGAAGAAAAAGCGCCGCACCACCACCGGGTGGGCTCGAACCTCCAACCTTTCGGTTAACAGCCGATCGCGCTAGCCAATTGGGCGACGGAGGCAGTCGTGCTCCACTCTCACCACTGTCAGAACATTTCTTCAGAGCTATCAGCCCAAAGAAAAAGAAACACCGCACCACCACCAGGTGGGCTCGAACCTCTAACCTCTCGGTTAACAGCCGGTCGCTCTAGCCAATGGCGCCACGGAGACAGTCGTGCTCCGCTCTCACCACCGTCAGATTATTTCTTCAGAGCTATCAGCCCAAAGAAAAAAAAGCGCCACACCACCACCGGGTGGGCTCGAACCTCCAGCCTTTCGGTTAACGGCCAAACGCGCTAGCCAATTGCGCCACGGAGGCAGTCATGCGCCACTCTCACCACCATCAGAACATAACTTCAAAGCTATCAGCGCAAAGAAAAAAGCAACACACCACTCCTGGGAGGGCTCGAAATTCCAACCTTTCGGTTAACAGCCGATCACGCTAGCCGAATGCGCCACGGAGACAGTCGTGCTTCACTGTCACCACAGTAAGAACATTTCTTCAGAGCTATCAGCCCAAAGAAAAAGAAACGCCGCACCACACCGAGTTGGCTCGAACCTCCAACCTCTCGGTTAACAGCCGATCGCGCTAGCCAATGGCGCCACGGAGACAGTCGTGCTCCGCTCTCACCACCATCAGAACATACCTTAAACGCCTTCAGCGCAAAGCAAAAAAAAGCGACACACCGTCCACAGGTGGGCTCGAAACTGCAATCTTTCGGTTAACAACCGATCGCGCTAGCCAATTGCGCCACGGAGACAGTCGTGCTCCACTCTCACCACCGTCAGAACATTTCCTCAGAGCTATCAGCCCAAAGGAAAAAAAGCGCCGCACTTCCACCGAGTGGGCTCGAACCTCCAACCTTTCGGTTAACAGCCAATCGTGCCACCCAATTGCGCCACGGAGACAGTCGTGCTCCACTCTCACCACCGTCAGAACATTTCTTCAGACTATCAGCCCAAAGAAAAAAAAGCGCCGCACCACCACCGGGTGGGCTCGAACCTCCAACCTTTAGGTTAGCAGCGAACGCGCTAGCCAAGTGCGCCACGGAGACAGTCGTGCTTCACTCCCACCACCGTCAGAACATTTCTTCAGAGCTATCAGCTCAAAGAAGAAAAAGCGCCGAACCACCACCGGGTGAGCTCGAACCTCCAACCTTTCGGTTAACAGCCGATCGCGCTAGCCGATTGGGCCACGGAGGCAGTCGTGCTCCACTGTCACCACAGTAAGAACATTTCTTCAGAGCTATCAGCCCAAAGAAAAAGAAACGCCGCACCACCACCGAGTTGGCTCGAACCTCCAACCTCTCGGTTAACAGCCGATCGCGCTAGCCAATGGCGCCACGGAGACAGTCGTGCTCCGCTCTCACCACCATCAGAACATACCTTAAACGCCATCAGCGCAAAGCAAAAAAAAGCGACACACCGTCCACAGGTGGGCTCAAAACTGCAATCTTTCGGTTAACAACCGATCGCGCTAGCCAATTGCGCCACGGAGACACTCCTGCTCCACTCTCACCACCGTTAGAACATTTCTTCGGAGCTGTCAGGCCAAAGGAAAAAAAGCGCCGCCCCACCACCGGGTGAGCTCGAACCTCCAACCTTTCGGTTCACAGCCGATTGCGCTAGCCAATAGCGCCACGGAGACAGTCGCGCTTCAATATCCCCACCATCAGAACATATCTTCAGGGCTATCAGCCCAAAGAAAAAAAAAGCGCCGCACTTCCACCGAGTGGGCTCGAACCTCCAACCTTTCGGTTAACAGCCAATCGTGCCACCCAATTGCGCCACGGAGACAGTCGTGCTCCACTCTCACCACCGTCAGAACATTTCTTCAGACTATCAGCCCAAAGAAAAAAAAGCGCCGCACCACCACCGGGTGGGCTCGAACCTCCAACCTTTAGGTTAGCAGCGAACGCGCTAGCCAAGTGCGCCACGGAGACAGTCGTGCTTCACTCCCACCACCGTCAGAACATTTCTTCAGAGCTATCAGCTCAAAGAAGAAAAAGCGCCGAACCACCACCGGGTGAGCTCGAACCTCCAACCTTTCGGTTAACAGCCGATCGCGCTAGCCAATTGGGCCACGGAGGCAGTCGTGCTCCACTGTCACCACAGTAAGAACATTTCTTCAGAGCTATCAGCCCAAAGAAAAAAAAGCGCCGCACCTCCACTGGGTGGGCTCGAACCTCCAACCTTTCGGTTAACAGCCGATCGCGCTAGCCAATTGCGCCACGGAGACAGTCGTGCTTCACTCTCACCACCATCAGAACATACCTTCAACGCCATCAGCGCAAAGCAAAAAAAAAGCGACACACCGTCCACAGGTGGGCTCGAAACTCCAATCTTTCGGTTAACAACCGATCGCGCTAGCCAATTGCGCCACGGAGACACTCCTGCTCCACTCTCACCACCGTTAGAACATTTCTTCGGAGCTGTCAGGCCAAAGGAAAAAAAGCGCCGCACCACCACCGGGTGAGCTCGAACCTCCAATTTTTCGGTTAACAGCCCATCCTGCCACACAATTGCGCCACGGAGACAGTCGTGCTCCACTCTCACCACCTTAAGGATATTTCTTCAGACTATCAGCCCAAAGAAAAAAAAGCACCGCACCGCCACCGGGTGGGCTCGAACCTCCAACCTTTAGGTTAACAGCGAACGCGCTAGCCAATTGCGCCATGGAGACAGTCGTGCTCCACTCTCACCACCGTCAGAACATTTCTTCAGAGCTATCAGCTCAAAGAACAAAAAGCGCCGCACCACCACCGGGTGGGCTCGAACCTCCAACCTTTCGGTTAACAGCCGATCGCGCTAGCCAATTGGGCCACGGAGGCAGTCGTGCTCCACTCTCACCACAGTCAGAACATTTCTTCAGAGCTATCAGCCCAATGAAAAAGAAACGCCGCACCAACACCGGGTGGGCTCGAACCTCCAACCTCTCGGTTAACAGCCGATCGCGCTAGCCAATGGCGCCACGGAGACAGTCGTGCTCCGCTCTCACCACCGTCAGAACAATTCTTCAGAGCTATCAGCCCAAAGAAAAAAAAGCGCCACACCACCACCGGGTCGGCTCGAAACTCCTGCCTTTCGGTTAACGGCCGAACGCGCTAGCCAATTGCGCCACGGAGACAGTGGTGCTCCACTCTCACCACTGTCAGAACATTTCTTCAGAGCTATCAGCCCAAAGAAAAAAAAGCGCCGCACCACCACCGGGTGGGCTCGAGCCTCCAACCTTTCGGTTAACGGCCGATCGCACTAGCCAATTGCGCCACGGAGACAGTCGTGCTTCACTCTTACCACCGTCAGAACATTTCTTTAGAGCTATCAGCCCAAAGAAAAAGAAACGCCGCACCACCACCGGGTGGGCTCGAACTTCCAACCTTTTGGTTAACAGCCGATCGCGCTAGCCACTGGCGCCACGGAGACAGTCGTGCTCCGCTCTCACCACCATCACAACATTTCTTCAGAGCTATCAGCCCAAAGAAAAAAAAGCGCCACACCACCACCGGGTGTGCTCGAACCTCCAACCTTTCGGTTAACAGCCGATCGCGCTAGCCAATTGGGCGACGGAGGCAGTCGTGCTCCACTCTCACCACCGTCAGTACATTTTTCAGAGCTATCAGCCCAAAGAAAAAGAAACACCGCACCACCACCGGGTTGGCTCGAACCTCCAACCTCTCGGTTAACAGCCGGTTGCTCTAGCCAATGGCGCCACGGAGACAGTCGTGCTCCGCTCTCACCACCGTCAGATTATTTCTTCAGAGCTATCAGCCCAAAGAAAAAAAAGCGCCACACCACCACCGGGTGGGCTCGAACCTCCAGCCTTTCGGTTAACGGCCGAACGCGCTAGCCAATTGCGCCACGGAGACAGTCATGCGCCACTCTCACCACCATCAGAACATACCTTCAAAGCTATCAGCGCAAAGAAAAAAGCAACACACCACTCCTGGGAGGGCTCGAAATTCCAACCTTTCGGTTAACAGCCGATCACGCTAGCCGATTGCGCCACGGAGACAGTCGTGCTTCACTCTCACCACCATCATAACATACCTTAAACGCCATCTGCGCAAAGCAAAAAAAAGTGACACACCGTCCACAGGTGGGCTCGAAACTGCAATCTTTCGGTTAACAACCGATCGCGCTAGCCAATTGCGCCACGGAGACACTCCTGCTCCACTCTCACCACCGTTAGAACATTTCTTCGGAGCTGTCAGGCCAAAGGAAAAAAAGCGCCGCACCACCACCGGGTGAGCTCGAACCTCCAACCTTTCGGTTAACAGCCGATTGCGCTAGCCAATAGCGCCACGGAGACAGTCGCGCTTCAATATCCCCACCATCAGAACATATCTTCAAAGCTATCAGCGCAAAGAAAAAAGCAACACACCACTCCCGGGAGGGATCGCACCTCCAACTTTTCGGTTAACAGCCGATCGCGCTAGCCAATTGCGCCACGGAGACAGTCGTGCTCCACTCTCACCACCGTCAGAACATTTCCTCAGAGCTATCAGCCCAAAGGAAAAAAAGCGCCGCACTTCCCCCGAGTGGGCTCGAACCTCCAACCTTTCGGTTAACAGCCCATCGTGCCACCCAATTGCGCCACGGAGACAGTCGTGCTCCACTCTCACCACCGTCAGAACATTTCTTCAGACTATCAGCCCAAAGAAAAAAAAGCGCCGCACCACCACCGGGTGGGCTCGAACCTCCAACCTTTAGGTTAACAGCGAACGCGCTAGCCAATTGCGCCACGGAGACAGTCGTGCTTCACTCCCACCACCGTCAGAACATTTCTTCAGAGCTATCAGCTCAAAGAAGAAAAAGCGCCGAACCACCACCGGGTGAGCTCGAACCTCCAACCTTTCGGTTAACAGCCGATCGCGCTAGCCAATTGGGCCACGGAGGCAGTCGTGCTCCACTGTCACCACAGTAAGAACATTTCTTCAGAGCTATCAGCCCAAAGAAAAAGAAACGCCGCACCACCACCGAGTTGGCTCGAACCTCCAACCTCTCGGTTAACAGCCGATCGCGCTAGCCAATGGCGCCACGGAGACCGTCGTGCTCCGCTCTCACCACCATCAGAACATACCTTAAACGCCATCAGCGCAAAGCAAAAAAAAGCGACACACCGTCCACAGGTGGGCTCGAAACTGCAATCTTTCGGTTAACAACCGATCGCGCTAGCCAATTGCGCCACGGAGACACTCCTGCTCCACTCTCACCACCGTTAGAACATTTCTTCGGAGCTGTCAGGCCAAAGGAAAAAAAGCGCCGCACCACCACCGGGTGAGCTCGAACCTCCAACCTTTCGGTTAACAGCCGATTGCGCTAGCCAATAGCGCCACGGAGACAGTCACGCTTCAATATCCCCACCATCAGAACATATCTTCAGAGCTATCAGCCCAAAGAAAAAAAAAGCGCCGCTCCTCCACTGGGTGGGCTCGAACCTCCAGCCTTTCGGTTAACAGCCGATCGCACTAGCCAATTGCGCCACGGAGACAGTCGTGCGCCACTCTCACCACCATCAGAACATATCTTCAAAGTTATCAGCGCAAAGAAAAAAGCAACACACCACTCCTGGGTGGGCTCGAAATTCCAACCTTTCGGTTAACAGCCGATCGCGCTAGCCAATTGCGCCACGGAGACAGTCGTGCTTCACTCTCACCACCATCAGAACATACCTTCAACGCCATCAGCGCAAAGCAAAAAAAAAGCGACACACCGTCCACAGGTGGGCTCGAAACTCCAATCTTTCGGTTAACAACCGATCGCGCTAGCCAATTGCGCCACGGAGACACTCCTGCTCCACTCTCACCACCGTTAGAACATTTCTTCGGAGCTGTCAGGCCAAAGGAAAAAAAGCGGCGCACCACCACCGGGTGAGCTCGAACCTCCAATTTTTCGGTTAACAGCCCATCGTGCCACACAATTGCGCCACGGAGACAGTCGTGCTCCACTCTCACCACCGTCAGGATATTTCTTCAGACTATCAGCCCAAAGAAAAAAAAGCGCCGCACCACCACCGGGTGGGCTCGAACCTCCAACCTTTCGGTTAACAGCCGATCGCGCTAGCCAATTGGGCCACGGAGGCAGTCGTGCTCCATTCTTACCACAGTCAGAACATTTCTTCAGAGCTATCAGCCCAAAGAAAAAGAAACGCCGCACCAACACCGGGTGGGCTCGAACCTCCAACCTCTCGGTTAACAGCCGATCGCGCTAGCCAATGGCGCCACGGAGACAGTCGTGCTCCGCTCTCACCACTGTCAGAACAATTCTTCAGAGCTATCAGCCCAAAGAAAAAAAAGCGCCACACCACCACCGGGTGGGCTCGAAACTCCTGCCTTTCGGTTAACGGCCGAACGCGCTAGCCAATTGCGCCACGGAGACAGTGGTGCTCCACTCTCACCACTGTCAGAACATTTCTTCAGAGCTATCAGCCCAAAGAAAAAAAAGCGCCGCACCACCACCGGGTGGGCTCGAGCCTCCAACCTTTCGGTTAACGGCCGATCGCACTAGCCAATTGCGCCACGGAGACAGTCGTGCTTCACTCTTACCACCGTCAGAACATTTCTTCAGAGCTATCAGCCCAAAGAAAAAGAAACGCCGCACAACCACCGGGTGGGCTC
Source organism: Rhipicephalus microplus (assembly GCF_043290135.1). Taxonomy (NCBI): domain Eukaryota; kingdom Metazoa; phylum Arthropoda; class Arachnida; order Ixodida; family Ixodidae; genus Rhipicephalus; species Rhipicephalus microplus. The sequence continues at coordinate 43,374,442 of NW_027464586.1, forward strand.
GAACTTCCAACCTTTTGATAACAGCCGATCGCGCTAGCCACTGGCGCCACGGAGACAGTCGTGCTCCGCTCTCACCACCATCACAACATTTCTTCAGAGCTATCAGCCCAAAGAAAAAAAAGCGCCACACCACCACCGGGTGTGCTCGAACCTACAGCCTTTCGGTTAACGGCCGAACGCGCGAGCCAATTGCGCCACGCAGACAGTCGTGCTCCACTCTCACCACCATCAGAACATATCTTCAAAGCTATCAGCGCAAAGAAAAAAGCAACACACCACTCCCGGGAAGGCTCGAAACTACAACCTTTCGGTTAACAGCCGATCGCGCTAGCCAATTGCGCCACGGAGACAGTAGCGCAGCACTCCCACCTCCGTCAGGATATTTCTTCAGAGCTATCAGCCCAAAGAAAAAAAAAAGCGCCGCACCACCACCGGGTGGGCTCGAACCTCCAAACTTTCGGTTAACAGCCGGATGCGCTAGCCCATTGCACCACGGAGACAGTCGTGCTCCACTCTCACCACCGTTAGAACATTTCTTCGGAGCTGTCAGGCCAAAGGAAAAAAAGCGCCGCACCACCACCGGGTGGGCTCGAACCTCCTGACTTTCGGTTAACGGTCGAAGGCACTAGCCAATTGCGCCACGAAGACAGTGGTGCTCCACTCTCACCACTGTCAGAACATTTCTTAAGAGCTATCAGCCCAAAGAGAAAAAAGCGCCGCACCACCACCGGGTGGGCTCGAGCCTCCAACCTTTCGGTTAACGGCCGATCGCGCTAGCCAATTGCGCCACGGAGACAGTCGTGCCTCACTCTTACCACCGTCAGAACATTTCTTCAGAGCTATCAGCCCAAAGAAAAAGAAACGCCGCACCACCACCGGGTGGGCTCGAACTTCCCACCTTTTTGTTAAACCGATCGCGCTAGCCACTGGCGCCACGGAGACAGTCGTGCTCCGCTCTCACCACCATCAGAACATTTCTTCAGAGCTATCAGCCCAAAGAAAAAAAAGCGCCACACCACCACCGGGTGGACTCGAACCTCCAGCCTTTCGGTTAACGGCCGAACGCGCTAGCCAATTGCGTCACGGAGACAGTCGTGCTCCACTCTCACCACCATCAGACCATATCTTCAAAGCTATCAGCGCAAAGAAAAAAGCAACACACCACTCCCGGGAGGGCTCGAAATTCCAACCTTTCGGTAAACAGCCGATCGCGCTAGGCAATTGCGCCACGGAGACAGTATAGAGCAGCACTCCCACCACCGTCAGAACATTTCTTCAGAGCTATCAGCTCAAAGAAGAAAAAGCGCCGCACCACCACCGGGTGAGCTCGAACCTCCAACCTTTCGGTTAACAGCCGATCGCGCTAGCCAATTGGGCCACGGAGACAGTCGTGTTCCGCTCTCACCACCGTCAGATTATTTATTCAGAGCTATCAGCCCAAAGAAAAAAAAGCGCCACACCACCACCGGGTGGGCTCGAACCTCCAGCCTTTCGGTTAACGGCCGAACGCGCTAGCCAATTGCGCCACGGAGACAGTCGTGCTCCACTCTCACCACCGTCAGAACATTTCCTCAGAGCTATCAGCCCAAAGGAAAAAAAGCGCCGCACTTCCCCCGAGTGGGCTCGAACCTCCAACCTTTCGGTTAACAGCCCATCGTGCCACCCAATTGCGCCACGGAGACAGTCGTGCTCCACTCTCACCACCATCAGAACATACCTTAAACGCCATCAGCGCAAAGCAAAAAAAAGCGACACATCGTCCACAGGTGGGCTCGAAACTGCAATCTTTCGGTTAACAACCGATCGCGCTAGCCGATTGCGCCACGGAGACACTCCTGCTCCACTCTCACCACCGTTAGAACATTTCTTCGGAGCTGTCAGGCCAAAGGAAAAAAAGCGCCGCACCACCACCGGGTGAGCTCGAACCTCCAACCTTTCGGTTAACAGCCGATTGCGCTAGCCAATAGCGCCACGGAGACAGTCACGCTTCAATATCCCCACCATCAGAACATATCTTCAGAGCTATCAGCCCAAAGAAAAAAAAAGCGCCGCACCTCCACTGGGTGGGCTCGAACCTCCAGCCTTTCGGTTAACAGCCGATGGCACTAGCCAATTGCGCCACGGAGACAGTCGTGCGCCACTCTCACCACCATCAGAACATATCTTCAAAGTTATCAGCGCAAAGAAAAAAGCAACACACCACTCCTGGGAGGGCTCGAAATTCCAACCTTTCGGTTAACAGCCGATCGCGCTAGCCAATTGCACCACGGAGACAGTCGTGCTTCACTCTCACCACCATCAGAACATACCTTCAACGCCATCAGCGCCAAGCAAAAAAAAAGCGACACACCGTCCACAGGTGGGCTCGAAACTCCAATCTTTCGGTTAACAACCGATCGCGCTAGCCAATTGCGCCACGGAGACACTCCTGCTCCACTCTCACCACCGTTAGAACATTTCTTCGGAGCTGTCAGGCCAAAGGAAAAAAAGCGGCGCACCACCACCGGGTGAGCTCGAACCTCCAATTTTTCGGTTAACAGCCCATCGTGCCACACAATTGCGCCACGGAGACAGTCGTGCTCCACTCTCACCACCGTCAGGATATTTCTTCAGACTATCAGCCCAAAGAAAAAAAAGCAACGCACCGCCACCGGGTGGGCTCGACCCTCTAACCTTCAGGTTAACAGCGAACGCGCGAGCCAATTGCGCCACGGAGACAGTTGTGCTCCACTCTCACCACCGTCAGAACATTTCTTCAGAGCTATCAGCTCAAAGAAGAAAAAGCGCCGCACCACCACCGGGTGGGCTCGAACCTCCAACCTTTCGGTTAACAGCCGATCGCGCTAGCCAATTGGGCCACGGAGGCAGTCGTGCTCCACTCTCACCACAGTCAGAACATTTCTTCAGAGCTATCAGCCCAAAGAAAAAGAAACGCCGCACCAACACCGGGTGGGCTCGAACTTCCAACCTCTCGGTTAACAGCCGATCGCGCTAGCCAATGGCGCCACGGAGACAGTCGTGCTCCGCTCTCACCACCGTCAGAACAATTCTTCAGAGCTATCAGCCCAAAGAAAAAAAAGCGCCAGACCACCACCGGGTGGGCTCGAAACTCCTGCCTTTCGGTTAACGGCCGAACGCGCTAGCCAATTGCGCCACGGAGACAGTGGTGCTCCACTCTCACCACTGTCAGAACATTTCTTCAGAGCTATCAGCCCAAAGAAAAAAAAGCGCCGCACCACCACCGGGTGGGCTCGAGCCTCCAACCTTTCGGTTAACGGCCGATCGCACTAGCCAATTGCGCCACGGAGACAGTCGTGCTTCACTCTTACCACCGTCAGAACATTTCTTCAGAGCTATCAGCCCAAAGAAAAAGAAACGCCGCACCACCACCGGGTGGGCTCGAACTTCCAACCTTTTGGTTAACAGCCGATCGCGCTAGCCACTGGCGCCACGGAGACAGTCGTGCTCCGCTCTCACCACCATCACAACATTTCTTCAGAGCTATCAGCCCAAAGAAAAAAAAGCGCCACACCACCACCGGGTGTGCTCGAACCTACAGCCTTTCGGTTAACGGCCGAACGCGCGAGCCAATTGCGCCACGCAGACAGTCGTGCTCCACTCTCACCACCATCAGAACATATCTTCAAAGCTATCAGCGCAATGAAAAAAGCAACACACCACTCCCGGGAGGGCTCGAAATTCCAACCTTTCGGTTAACAGCCGATCGCGCTAGGCAATTGCGCCACGGAGACAGTATAGAGCAGCACACTCACCTCCGTCAGAACATTTCTTCAGAGCTATCAGCCCAAAGAAAAAAAAAGCGCCGCACCTCCACCGGGTGGGCTCGAATCTCCAGCCTTTCGGTTAACAGCCGATCGCGCTAGCCAATTGCGCCACGGAGACAGTCGTGCTCCACTCTCACCACCATCAGAACATATCTCCAAAGCTATCAGCGCAAAGAAAAGAGCAACACACCCCTCCTGGGAAGGCTCGAAACTACAACCTTTCGGTTAACAGCCGATCGCGCTAGCCAATTGCGCCACGGAGACAGTAGCGCAGCACTCCCACCTCCGTCAGGATATTTCTTCAGAGCTATCAGCCCAAAGAAAAAAAAAGCGCCGCACCACCACCGGGTGGGCTCGAACCTCCAAACTTTCGGTTAACAGCCGGATGCGCTAGCCCATTGCGCCACGGAGACAGTCGTGCTCCACTCTCACCACCGTTAGAACATTTCTTCGGAGCTGTCAGGCCAAAGGAAAAAAAGCGCCGCACCACCACCGGGTGGGCTCGAACCTCCTGACTTTCGGTTAACGGTCGAAGACGCTAGCCAATTGCGCCACGGAGACAGTGGTGCTCCACTCTCACCACTGTCAGAACATTTCTTAAGAGCTATCAGCCCAAAGAGAAAAAAGCGCCGCACCACCACCGGGTGGGATCGAGCCTCCAACCTTTCGGTTAACGGCCGATCGCGCTAGCCAATTGCGCCACGGAGACAGTCGTGCTTCACTCTTACCACCGTCAGAACATTTCTTCAGAGCTATCAGCCCAAAGAAAAAGAAACGCCGCACCACCACCGGGTGGGCTCGAACTTCTCACCTTTTGGTTAAACCGATCGCGCTAGCCACTGGCGCCACGGAGACAGTCGTGCTCCGCTCTCACCACCATCAGAACATTTCTTCAGAGCTATCAGCCCAAAGAAAAAAAAGCGCCACACCACCACCGGGTGGGCTCGAACCTCCAGCCTTTCGGTTAACGGCCGAACGCGCTAGCCAATTGCGTCACGGAGACAGTCGTGCTCCACTCTCACCACCATCAGAACACATCTTCAAAGCTATCAGCGCAAAGAAAAAAGCAACACACCACTCCCGGGAGGGCTCGAAATTCCAACCTTTCGGTAAACAGCCGATCGCGCTAGGCAATTGCGCCACGGAGACAGTATAGAGCAGCCCTCCCACCACCGTCAGAACATTTCTTCAGAGCTATCAGCTCAAAGAAGAAAAAGCGCCGCACCACCACCGGGTGAGCTCGAACCTCCAACCTTTCGGTTAACAGCCGATCGCGCTAGCCAATTGGGCCACGGAGGCAGTCGTGCTCCACTGTCACCACAGTAAGAACATTTCTTCAGAGCTATCAGCCCAAAGAAAAAAAAGCGCCACACCAACACCGGGTGGGCTCGAACCTCCTGCCTTTCAATTAACGGCCGAACGCGCTAGCCAATTGCGCCACGGAGACAGTGGTGCTGCACTCTCACCACTGTCAGAACATTTCTTCAGGGCTATCAGCCCAAAGAAAAAAAGGCGCCGCACCACCACCGGGTGGGCTCGAGCCTCCAACCTTTCGGTTAACGGCCGATCGCGCTAGCCAATTGCGCCACGGAGACAGTCGTGCTTCACTCTCACCACCATCAGAACATACCTTCAAAGCTATCAGCGCAAAGATAAAAGCAACACACCACTCCCGGGAGGGCTCGAAATTCCAACCTTTCGGTTAACAGCCGATCGCGCTAGGCAATTACGCCACGGAGACAGTATAGAGCAGCACTCCCACCTCCGTCAGAACATTTCTTCAGAGCTATCAGCCCAAAGAAAAAAAAAAGCGCCGCACCTCCACTGGGTGGGCTCGAACCTCCAGCCTTTCGGTTAACAGCCGATCGCACTAGCCAATTGCGCCACGGAGACAGTCGTGCGCCACTCTCACCACCATCAGAACATATCTTCAAAGCTATCAACGCAAAGAAAAGAGCAACACACCACTCCTGGGAGGGCTCGAAATTCCAACCTTTCGGTTAACAGCCGATCGCGCTAGCCAATTGCGCCACGGAGACAGTCGTGCTTCACTCTCACCACCATCAGAACATACCTTCAACGCCATCAGCGCAAAGCAAAAAAAAGCGACACACCGTCCACAGGTGGGCTCGAAACTCCAATCTTTCGGTTAACAACCGATCGCGCTAGCCAATTGCGCCACGGAGACACTCCTGCTCCACTCTCACCACCGTTAGAACATTTCTTCGGAGCTGTCAGGCCAAAGGAAAAAAAGCGCCGCACCACCACCGGGTGAGTTCGAACCTCCAATTTTTCGGTTAACAGCCCATCGTGCCACACAATTGCGCCACGGAGACAGTCGTGCTCCACTCTCACCACCGTCAGGATATTTCTTCAGACTATCAGCTCAAAGAAAAAAAAGCGCCGCACCGCCACCGGGTGGGCTCGAACCTTCAACCTTTAGGTTAACAGCGAACGCGCTAGCCAATTGCGCCACGGAGACAGTCGTGCTCCACTCTCACCACCGTCAGAACATTTCTTCAGAGCTATCAGCCCAAAGAAGAAAAAGCGCCGCACCACCACCGGGTGGGCTCGAACCTCCAACCTTTCGGTTAACAGCCGATCGCGCGAGCCAATTGGGCCACGGAGGCAGTCGTGCTCCACTCTCACCACAGCCAGAACATTTCTTCAGAGCTATCAGCCCAAAGAAAAAGAAACGCCGCACCAACACCGGGTGGGCTCGAACCTCCAACCTCTCGGTTAACAGCCGATCGCGCTAGCCAATGGCACCACGGAGACAGTCGTGCTCCGCTCTCACCACCGTCAGAACATTTCTTCAGAGCTATCAGCCCAAAGAAAAAAAAGCGCCACACCACCACCGGGTGGGCTCGAAACTCCTGCCTTTCGGTTAACGGCCGAACGCGCTAGCCAATTCCGCCACGGAGACAGTGGTGCTCCACTCTCACCACTGTCAGAACATTTCTTCAGAGCTATCAGCCCAAAGAAAAAAAAGCGCCACACCAACACCGGGTGGGCTCGAACCTCCTGCCTTTCAATTAACGGCCGAACGCGCTAGCCAATTGCGCCACGGAGACAGTGGTGCTCCACTCTCACCACTGTCAGAACATTTCTTCAGGGCTATCAGCCCAAAGAAAAAAAGGCGCCGCACCACCACCGGGTGGGCTCGAGCCTCCAACCTTTCGGTTAACGGCCGATCGCGCTAGCCAATTGCGCCACGGAGACAGTCGTGCTTCACTCTCACCACCATCAGAACATACCTTCAAAGCTATCAGCGCAAAGATAAAAGCAACACACCACTCCCGGGAGGGCTCGAAATTCCAACCTTTCGGTTAACAGCCGATCGCGCTAGGCAATTACGCCACGGAGACAGTATAGAGCAGCACTCCCACCTCCGTCAGAACATTTCTTCAGAGCTATCAGCCCAAAGAAAAAGAAACGCCGCACCAACACCGGGTGGGCTCGAACCTCCAACCTCTCGGTTAACAGCCGATCGCGCTAGCCAATGGCGCCACAGAGACAGTCGTGCTCCGCTCTCACCACTGTCAGAACAATTCTTCAGAGCTATCAGCCCAAAGAAAAAAAAGCGCCACACCACCACCGGGTGGGCTCGAAACTCCTGCCTTTCGGTTAACGGCCGAACGCGCTAGCCAATTGCGCCACGGAGACAGTGGTGCTCCACTCTCACCACTGTCAGAACATTTCTTCAGAGCTATCAGCCCAAAGAAAAAAAAGCGCCGCACCACCACCGGGTGGGCTCGAGCCTCCAACCTTTCGGTTAACGGCCGATCGCACTAGCCGATTGCGCCACGGAGACAGTCGTGCTTCACTCTTACCACCGTCAGAACATTTCTTCAGAGCTATCAGCCCAAAGAAAAAGAAACGCCGCACCACCACCGGGTGGGCTCGAACTTCCAACCTTTTGATAACAGCCGATCGCGCTAGCCACTGGCGCCACGGAGACAGTCGTGCTCCGCTCTCACCACCATCACAACATTTCTTCAGAGCTATCAGCCCAAAGAGAAAAAAGCGCCGCACCACCACCGGGTGGGCTCGAGCCTCCAACCTTTCGCTTAACGGCCGATCGCGCTAGCCAATTGCGCCACGGAGACAGTCGTGCTTCACTCTTACCACCGTCAGAACATTTCTTCAGAGCTATCAGCCCAAAGAAAAAGAAACGCCGCACCACCACCGGGTGGGCTCGAACTTCCCACCTTTTTGTTAAACCGATCGCGCTAGCCACTGGCGCCACGGAGACAGTCGTGCTCCGCTCTCACCACCATCAGAACATTTCTTCAGAGCTATCAGCCCAAAGAAAAAAAAGCGCCACACCACCACCGGGTGGACTCGAACCTCCAGCCTTTCGGTTAACGGCCGAACGCGCTAGCCAATTGCGTCACGGAGACAGTCGTGCTCCACTCTCACCACCATCAGAACATATCTTCAAAGCTATCAGCGCAAAGAAAAAAGCAACACACCACTCCCGGGAGGGCTCGAAATTCCAACCTTTCGGTAAACAGCCGATCGCGCTAGGCAATTGCGCCACGGAGACAGTATAGAGCAGCACACCCACCACCGTCAGAACATTTCTTCAGAGCTATCAGCTCAAAGAAGAAAAAGCGCCGCACCACCACCGGGTGAGCTCGAACCTCCAACCTTTCGGTTAACAGCCGATCGCGCTAGCCAATTGGGCCACGGAGACAGTCGTGGTCCACTCTCACCACCATCAGAACATATCTTCAAAGCTATCAGCGCAAAGAAAAAAGCAACACACCACTCCCGGGAGGGCTCGAAATTCCAACCTTTCGGTAAACAGCCGATCGCGCTAGGCAATTGCGCCACAGAGACAGTATAGAGCAGCCCTCCCACCACCGTCAGAACATTTCTTCAGAGCTATCAGCTCAAAGAAGAAAAAGCGCCGCACCACCACCGGGTGAGCTCGAACCTCCAACCTTTCGGTTAACAGCCGATCGCGGTAGCCAATTGGGCCACGGAGGCAGTCGTGCTCCACTGTCACCACAGTAAGAACATTTCTTCAGAGCTATCAGCCCAAAGAAAAAAAAACGCCGCACAACCACCGGGTTGGCTCGAACCTCCAACCTCTCGGTTAACAGCCGATCGCGCTAGCCAATGGCGCCACGGAGACAGTCGTGTTCCGCTCTCACCACCGTCAGATTATTTCTTCAGAGCTATCAGCCCAAAGAAAAAAAAGCGCCACACCACCACCGGGTGGGCTCGAACCTCCAGCCTTTCGGTTAACGGCCGAACGCGCTAGCCAATTGCGCCACGGAGACAGTCGTGCTCCACTCTCACCACCGTCAGAACATTTCCTCAGAGCTATCAGCCCAAAGGAAAAAAAGCGCCGCACTTCCCCCGAGTGGCCTCGAACCTCCAACCTTTCGGTTAACAGCCCATCGTGCCACCCAATTGCGCCACGGAGACAGTCGTGCTCCACTCTCACCACCATCAGAACATACCTTAAACGCCATCAGCGCAAAGCAAAAAAAAGCGACACATCGTCCACAGGTGGGCTCGAAACTGCAATCTTTCGGTTAACAACCGATCGCGCTAGCCGATTGCGCCACGGAGACACTCCTGCTCCACTCTCACCACCGTTAGAACATTTCTTCGGAGCTGTCAGGCCAAAGGAAAAAAAGCGCCGCACCACCACCGGGTGAGCTCGAACCTCCAACCTTTCGGTTAACAGCCGATTGCGCTAGCCAATAGCGCCACGGAGACAGTCACGCTTCAATATCCCCACCATCAGAACATATCTTCAGAGCTATCAGCCCAAAGAAAAAAAAAGCGCCGCACCTCCACTGGGTGGGCTCGAACCTCCAGCCTTTCGGTTAACAGCCGATGGCACTAGCCAATTGCGCCACGGAGACAGTCGTGCGCCACTCTCACCACCATCAGAACATATCTTCAAAGTTATCAGCGCAAAGAAAAAAGCAACACACCACTCCTGGGAGGGCTCGAAATTCCAACCTTTCGGTTAACAGCCGATCGCGCTAGCCAATTGCACCACGGAGACAGTCGTGCTTCACTCTCACCATCATCAGAACATACCTTCAACGCCATCAGCGCAAAGCAAAAAAAAAGCGACACACCGTCCACAGGTGGGCTCGAAACTCCAATCTTTCGGTTAACAACCGATCGCGCTAGCCAATTGCGCCACGGAGACACTCCTGCTCCACTCTCACCACCGTTAGAACATTTCTTCGGAGCTGTCAGGCCAAAGGAAAAAAAGCGGCGCACCACCACCGGGTGAGCTCGAACCTCCAATTTTTCGGTTAACAGCCCATCGTGCCACACAATTGCGCCACGGAGACAGTCGTGCTCCACTCTCACCACCGTCAGGATATTTCTTCAGACTATCAGCCCAAAGAAAAAAAAGCAACGCACCGCCACCGGGTGGGCTCGACCCTCTAACCTTCAGGTTAACAGCGAACGCGCGAGCCAATTGCGCCACGGAGACAGTTGTGCTCCACTCTCACCACCGTCAGAACATTTCTTCAGAGCTATCAGCTCAAAGAAGAAAAAGCGCCGCACCACCACCGGGTGGGCTCGAACCTCCAACCTTTCGGTTAACAGCTGATCGCGCTAGCCAATTGGGCCACGGAGGCAGTCGTGCTCCACTCTCACCACAGTCAGAACATTTCTTCAGAGCTATCAGCCCAAAGAAAAAGAAACGCCGCACCAACACCGGGTGGGCTCGAACTTCCAACCTCTCGGTTAACAGCCGATCGCGCTAGCCAATGGCGCCACGGAGACAGTCGTGCTCCGCTCTCATCACCGTCAGAACAATTCTTCAGAGCTATCAGCCCAAAGAAAAAAAAGCGCCACACCACCACCGGGTGGGCTCGAAACTCCTGCCTTTCGGTTAACGGCCGAACGCGCTAGCCAATTGCGCCACGGAGACAGTGGTGCTCCACTCTCACCACTGTCAGAACATTTCTTCAGAGCTATCAGCCCAAAGAAAAAAAAAGCGCCGCACCACCACCGGGTGGGCTCGAGCCTCCAACCTTTCGGTTAACGGCTTATCGCACTAGCCAATTGCGCCACGGAGACAGTCGTGCTTCACTCTTACCACCGTCAGAACATTTCTTCAGAGCTATCAGCCCAAAGAAAAAGAAACGCCGCACCACCACCGGGTGGGCTCGAACTTCCAACCTTTTGGTTAACAGCCGATCGCGCTAGCCACTGGCGCCACGGAGACAGTCGTGCTCCGCTCTCACCACCATCACAACATTTCTTCAGAGCTATCAGCCCAAAGAAAAAAAAGCGCCACACCACCACCGGGTGTGCTCGAACCTACAGCCTTTCGGTTAACGGCCGAACGCGCGAGCCAATTGCGCCACGCAGACAGTCGTGCTCCACTCTCACCACCATCAGAACATATCTTCAAAGCTATCAGCGCAATGAAAAAAGCAACACACCACTCCCGGGAGGGCTCGAAATTCCAACCTTTCGGTTAACAGCCGATCGCGCTAGGCAATTGCGCCACGGAGACAGTATAGAGCAGCACACTCACCTCCGTCAGAACATTTCTTCAGAGCTATCAGCCCAAAGAAAAAAAAAGCGCCGCACCTCCACCGGGTGGGCTCGAATCTCCAGCCTTTCGGTTAACAGCCGATCGCGCTAGCCAATTGCGCCACGGAGACAGTCGTGCTCCACTCTCACCACCATCAGAACATATCTCCAAAGCTATCAGCGCAAAGAAAAGAGCAACACACCACTCCCGGGAAGGCTCGAAACTACAACCTTTCGGTTAACAGCCGATCGCGCTAGCCAATTGCGCCACGGAGACAGTAGCGCAGCACTCCCACCTCCGTCAGGATATTTCTTCAGAGCTATCAGCCCAAAGAAAAAAAAGCGCCGCACCACCACCGGGTGGGCTCGAACCTCCAAACTTTCGGTTAACAGCCGGATGCGCTAGCCCATTGCGCCACGGAGACAGTCGTGCTCCACTCTCACCACCGTTAGAACATTTCTTCGGAGCTGTCAGGCCAAAGGAAAAAAAGCGCCGCACCACCACCGGGTGGGCTCGAACCTCCTGACTTTCGGTTAACGGTCGAAGGCGCTAGCCAATTGCGCCACGGAGACAGTGGTGCTCCACTCTCACCACTGTCAGAACATTTCTTAAGAGCTATCAGCCCAAAGAGAAAAAAGCGCCGCACCACCACCGGGTGGGATCGAGCCTCCAACCTTTCGGTTAACGGCCGATCGCGCTAGCCAATTGCGCCACGGAGACAGTCGTGCTTCACTCTTACCGCCGTCAGAACATTTCTTCAGAGCTATCAGCCCAAAGAAAAAGAAACGCCGCACCACCACCGGGTGGGCTCGAACTTCTCACCTTTTGGTTAAACCGATCGCGCTAGCCACTGGCGCCACGGAGACAGTCGTGCTCCGCTCTCACCACCATCAGAACATTTCTTCAGAGCTATCAGCCCAAAGAAAAAAAGCGCCACACCACCACCGGGTGGGCTCGAACCTCCAGCCTTTCGGTTAACGGCCGAACGCGCTAGCCAATTGCGTCACGGAGACAGTCGTGCTCCACTCTCACCACCATCAGAACACATCTTCAAAGCTATCAGCGCAAAGAAAAAAGCAACACACCACTCCCGGGAGGGCTCGAAATTCCAACCTTTCGGTAAACAGCCGATCGCGCTAGGCAATTGCGCCACGGAGACAGTATAGAGCAGCCCTCCCACCACAGTTAGAACATTTCTTCAGAGCTATCAGCTCAAAGAAGAAAAAGCGCCGCACCACCACCGGGTGAGCTCGAACCTCCAACCTTTCGGTTAACAGCCGATCGCGCTAGCCAATTGGGCCACGGAGGCAGTCGTGCTCCACTGTCACCACAGTAAGAACATTTCTTCAGAGCTATCAGCCCAAAGAAAAAAAAGCGCCACACCAACACCGGGTGGGCTCGAACCTCCTGCCTTTCAATTAACGGCCGAACGCGCTAGCCAATTGCGCCACGGAGACAGTGGTGCTGCACTCTCACCACTGTCAGAACATTTCTTCAGGGCTATCAGCCCAAAGAAAAAAGGCGCCGCACCACCACCGGGTGGGCTCGAGCCTCCAACCTTTCGGTTAACGGCCGATCGCGCTAGCCAATTGCGCCACGGAGACAGTCGTGCTTCACTCTCACCACCATCAGAACATACCTTCAAAGCTATCAGCGCAAAGATAAAAGCAACACACCACTCCCGGGAGGGCTCGAAATTCCAACCTTTCGGTTAACAGCCGATCGCGCTAGGCAATTACGCCACGGAGACAGTATAGAGCAGCACTCCCACCTCCGTCAGAACATTTCTTCAGAGCTATCAGCCCAAAGAAAAAAAAAAGCGCCGCACCTCCACTGGGTGGGCTCGAACCTCCAGCCTTTCGGTTAACAGCCGATCGCACTAGCCAATTGCGCCACGGAGACAGTCGTGCGCCACTCTCACCACCATCAGAACATATCTTCAAAGCTATCAACGCAAAGAAAAGAGCAACACACCACTCCTGGGAGGGCTCGAAATTCCAACCTTTCGGTTAACAGCCGATCGCGCTAGCCAATTGCGCCACGGAGACAGTCGTGCTTCACTCTCACCACCATCAGAACATACCTTCAACGCCATCAGCGCAAAGCAAAAAAAAGCGACACACCGTCCACAGGTGGGCTCGAAACTCCAATCTTTCGGTTAACAACCGATCGCGCTAGCCAATTGCGCCACGGAGACACTCCTGCTCCACTCTCACCACCGTTAGAACATTTCTTCGGAGCTGTCAGGCCAAAGGAAAAAAGCGCCGCACCACCACCGGGTGAGTTCGAACCTCCAATTTTTCGGTTAACAGCCCATCGTGCCACACAATTGCGCCACGGAGACAGTCGTGCTCCACTCTCACCACCGTCAGGATATTTCTTCAGACTATCAGCTCAAAGAAAAAAAAGCGCCGCACCGCCACCGGGTGGGCTCGAACCTTCAACCTTTAGGTTAACAGCGAACGCGCTAGCCAATTGCGCCACGGAGACAGTCGTGCTCCACTCTCACCACCGTCAGAACATTTCTTCAGAGCTATCAGCCCAAAGAAGAAAAAGCGCCGCACCACCACCGGGTGGGCTCGAACCTCCAACCTTTCGGTTAACAGCCGATCGCGCGAGCCAATTGGGCCACGGAGGCAGTCGTGCTCCACTCTCACCACAGCCAGAACATTTCTTCAGAGCTATCAGCCCAAAGAAAAAGAAACGCCGCACCAACACCGGGTGGGCTCGAACCTCCAACCTCTCGGTTAACAGCCGATCGCGCTAGCCAATGGCACCACGGAGACAGTCGTGCTCCGCTCTCACCACCGTCAGAACATTTCTTCAGAGCTATCAGCCCAAAGAAAAAAAAGCGCCACACCACCACCGGGTGGGCTCGAAACTCCTGCCTTTCGGTTAACGGCCGAACGCGCTAGCCAATTCCGCCACGGAGACAGTGGTGCTCCACTCTCACCACTGTCAGAACATTTCTTCAGAGCTATCAGCCCAAAGAAAAAAAAGCGCCACACCAACACCGGGTGGGCTCGAACCTCCTGCCTTTCAATTAACGGCCGAACGCGCTAGCCAATTGCGCCACGGAGACAGTGGTGCTCCACTCTCACCACTGTCAGAACATTTCTTCAGGGCTATCAGCCCAAAGAAAAAAAGGCGCCGCACCACCACCGGGTGGGCTCGAGCCTCCAACCTTTCGGTTAACGGCCGATCGCGCTAGCCAATTGCGCCACGGAGACAGTCGTGCTTCACTCTCACCACCATCAGAACATACCTTCAAAGCTATCAGCGCAAAGATAAAAGCAACACACCACTCCCGGGAGGGCTCGAAATTCCAACCTTTCGGTTAACAGCCGATCGCGCTAGGCAATTACGCCACGGAGACAGTATAGAGCAGCACTCCCACCTCCGTCAGAACATTTCTTCAGAGCTATCAGCCCAAAGAAAAAAAAAGCGCCGCACCTCCACTGGGTGGGCTCGAACCTCCAGCCTTTCGGTTAACAGCCGATCGCACTAGCCAATTGCGCCACGGAGACAGTCGTGCGCCACTCTCACCACCATCAGAACATATCTTCAAAGCTATCAGCGCAAAGAAAAGAGCAACACACCACTCCTGGGAGGGCTCGAAATTCCAACCTTTCGGTTAACAGCCGATCGCGCTAGCCAATTGCGCCACGTAGACAGTCGTGCTTCACTCTCACCACCATCAGAACATACCTTCAACGCCATCAGCGCAAAGCAAAAAAAAAGCGACACACCGTCCACAGGTGGGCTCGAAACTCCAATCTTTCGGTTAACAACCGAAAGCCGCACCACCACCGGGTGGGCTCGAACTTCCAACCTTTTGATAACAGCCGATCGCGCTAGCCACTGGCGCCACGGAGACAGTCGTGCTCCGCTCTCACCACCATCACAACATTTCTTCAGAGCTATCAGCCCAAAGAAAAAAAAGCGCCACACCACCACCGGGTGTGCTCGAACCTACAGCCTTTCGGTTAACGGCCGAACGCGCGAGCCAATTGCGCCACGCAGACAGTCGTGCTCCACTCTCACCACCATCAGAACATATCTTCAAAGCTATCAGCGCAAAGAAAAAAGCAACACACCACTCCCGGGAAGGCTCGAAACTACAACCTTTCGGTTAACAGCCGATCGCGCTAGCCAATTGCGCCACGGAGACAGTAGCGCAGCACTCCCACCTCCGTCAGGATATTTCTTCAGAGCTATCAGCCCAAAGAAAAAAAAAGCGCCGCACCACCACCGGGTGGGCTCGAACCTCCAAACTTTCGGTTAACAGCCGGATGCGCTAGCCCATTGCACCACGGAGACAGTCGTGCTCCACTCTCACCACCGTTAGAACATTTCTTCGGAGCTGTCAGGCCAAAGGAAAAAAAGCGCCGCACCACCACCGGGTGGGCTCGAACCTCCTGACTTTCGGTTAACGGTCGAAGGCGCTAGCCAATTGCGCCACGGAGACAGTGGTGCTCCACTCTCACCACTGTCAGAACATTTCTTAAGAGCTATCAGCCCAAAAAGAAAAAAGCGCCGCACCACCACCGGGTGGGCTCGGGCCTCCAACCTTTCGGTTAACGGCCGATCGCGCTAGCCAATTGCGCCACGGAGACAGTCGTGCTTCACTCTTACCACCGTCAGAACATTTCTTCAGAGCTATCAGCCCAAAGAAAAAGAAACGCCGCACCACCACCGGGTGGGCTCGAACTTCCCACCTTTTTGTTAAACCGATCGCGCTAGCCACTGGCGCCACGGAGACAGTCGTGCTCCGCTCTCACCACCATCAGAACATTTCTTCAGAGCTATCAGCCCAAAGAAAAAAAAGCGCCACACCACCACCGGGTGGACTCGAACCTCCAGCCTTTCGGTTAACGGCCGAACGCGCTAGCCAATTGCGTCACGGAGACAGTCGTGCTCCACTCTCACCACCATCAGAACATATCTTCAAAGCTATCAGCGCAAAGAAAAAAGCAACACACCACTCCCGGGAGGGCTCGAAATTCCAACCTTTCGGTAAACAGCCGATCGCGCTAGGCAATTGCGCCACGGAGACAGTATAGAGCAGCACTCCCACCACCGTCAGAACATTTCTTCAGAGCTATCAGCTCAAAGAAGAAAAAGCGCCGCACCACCACCGGGTGAGCTCGAACCTCCAACCTTTCGGTTAACAGCCGATCGCGCTAGCCAATTGGGCCACGGAGACAGTCGTGGTCCACTCTCACCACCATCAGAACATATCTTCAAAGCTATCAGCGCAAAGAAAAAAGCAACACACCACTCCCGGGAGGGCTCGAAATTCCAACCTTTCGGTAAACAGCCGATCGCGCTAGGCAATTGCGCCACAGAGACAGTATAGAGCAGCCCTCCCACCACCGTCAGAACATTTCTTCAGAGCTATCAGCTCAAAGAAGAAAAAGCGCCGCACCACCACCGGGTGAGCTCGAACCTCCAACCTTTCGGTTAACAGCCGATCGCGGTAGCCAATTGGGCCACGGAGGCAGTCGTGCTCCACTGTCACCACAGTAAGAACATTTCTTCAGAGCTATCAGCCCAAAGAAAAAAAAACGCCGCACCACCACCGGGTTGGCTCGAACCTCCAACCTCTCGGTTAACAGCCGATCGCGCTAGCCAATGGCGCCACGGAGACAGTCGTGTTCCGCTCTCACCACCGTCAGATTATTTCTTCAGAGCTATCAGCCCAAAGAAAAAAAAGCGCCACACCACCACCGGGTGGGCTCGAACCTCCAGCCTTTCGGTTAACGGCCGAACGCGCTAGCCAATTGCGCCACGGAGACAGTCGTGCTCCACTCTCACCACCGTCAGAACATTTCCTCAGAGCTATCAGCCCAAAGGAAAAAAAGCGCCGCACTTCCCCCGAGTGGGCTCGAACCTCCAACCTTTCGGTTAACAGCCCATCGTGCCACCCAATTGCGCCACGGAGACAGTCGTGCTCCACTCTCACCACCATCAGAACATACCTTAAACGCCATCAGCGCAAAGCAAAAAAAAGCGACACATCGTCCACAGGTGGGCTCGAAACTGCAATCTTTCGGTTAACAACCGATCGCGCTAGCCGATTGCGCCACGGAGACACTCCTGCTCCACTCTCACCACCGTTAGAACATTTCTTCGGAGCTGTCAGGCCAAAGGAAAAAAAGCGCCGCACCACCACCGGGTGAGCTCGAACCTCCAACCTTTCGGTTAACAGCCGATTGCGCTAGCCAATAGCGCCACGGAGACAGTCACGCTTCAATATCCCCACCATCAGAACATATCTTCAGAGCTATCAGCCCAAAGAAAAAAAAAGCGCCGCACCTCCACTGGGTGGGCTCGAACCTCCAGCCTTTCGGTTAACAGCCGATGGCACTAGCCAATTGCGCCACGGAGACAGTCGTGCGCCACTCTCACCACCATCAGAACATATCTTCAAAGTTATCAGCGCAAAGAAAAAAGCAACACACCACTCCTGGGAGGGCTCGAAATTCCAACCTTTCGGTTAACAGCCGATCGCGCTAGCCAATTGCACCACGGAGACAGTCGTGCTTCACTCTCACCACCATCAGAACATACCTTCAACGCCATCAGCGCAAAGCAAAAAAAAAGCGACACACCGTCCACAGGTGGGCTCGAAACTCCAATCTTTCGGTTAACAACCGATCGCGCTAGCCAATTGCGCCACGGAGACACTCCTGCTCCACTCTCACCACCGTTAGAACATTTCTTCGGAGCTGTCAGGCCAAAGGAAAAAAAGCGGCGCACCACCACCGGGTGAGCTCGAACCTCCAATTTTACGGTTAACAGCCCATCGTGCCACACAATTGCGCCACGGAGACAGTCGTGCTCCACTCTCACCACCGTCAGGATATTTCTTCAGACTATCAGCCCAAAGAAAAAAAAGCAACGCACCGCCACCGGGTGGGCTCGACCCTCTAACCTTCAGGTTAACAGCGAACGCGCGAGCCAATTGCGCCACGGAGACAGTTGTGCTCCACTCTCACCACCGTCAGAACATTTCTTCAGAGCTATCAGCTCAAAGAAGAAAAAGCGCCGCACCACCACCGGGTGGGCTCGAACCTCCAACCTTTCGGTTAACAGCTGATCGCGCTAGCCAATTGGGCCACGGAGGCAGTCGTGCTCCACTCTCACCACAGTCAGAACATTTCTTCAGAGCTATCAGCCCAAAGAAAAAGAAACGCCGCACCAACACCGGGTGGGCTCGAACTTCCAACCTCTCGGTTAACAGCCGATCGCGCTAGCCAATGGCGCCACGGAGACAGTCGTGCTCCGCTCTCACCACCGTCAGAACAATTCTTCAGAGCTATCAGCCCAAAGAAAAAAAAGCGCCACACCACCACCGGGTGGGCTCGAAACTCCTGCCTTTCGGTTAACGGCCGAACGCGCTAGCCAATTGCGCCACGGAGACAGTGGTGCTCCACTCTCACCACTGTCAGAACATTTCTTCAGAGCTATCAGCCCAAAGAAAAAAAAGCGCCGCACCACCACCGGGTGGGCTCGAGCCTCCAACCTTTCGGTTAACGGCTTATCGCACTAGCCAATTGCGCCACGGAGACAGTCGTGCTTCACTCTTACCACCGTCAGAACATTTCTTCAGAGCTATCAGCCCAAAGAAAAAGAAACGCCGCACCACCACCGGGTGGGCTCGAACTTCCAACCTTTTGGTTAACAGCCGATCGCGCTAGCCACTGGCGCCACGGAGACAGTCGTGCTCCGCTCTCACCACCATCACAACATTTCTTCAGAGCTATCAGCCCAAAGAAAAAAAAGCGCCACACCACCACCGGGTGTGCTCGAACCTACAGCCTTTCGGTTAACGGCCGAACGCGCGAGCCAATTGCGCCACGCAGACAGTCGTGCTCCACTCTCACCACCATCAGAACATATCTTCAAAGCTATCAGCGCAATGAAAAAAGCAACACACCACTCCCGGGAGGGCTCGAAATTCCAACCTTTCGGTTAACAGCCGATCGCGCTAGGCAATTGCGCCACGGAGACAGTATAGAGCAGCACACTCACCTCCGTCAGAACATTTCTTCAGAGCTATCAGCCCAAAGAAAAAAAAAGCGCCGCACCTCCACCGGGTGGGCTCGAATCTCCAGCCTTTCGGTTAACAGCCGATCGCGCTAGCCAATTGCGCCACGGAGACAGTCGTGCTCCACTCTCACCACCATCAGAACATATCTCCAAAGCTATCAGCGCAAAGAAAAGAGCAACACACCACTCCCGGGAAGGCTCGAAACTACAACCTTTCGGTTAACAGCCGATCGCGCTAGCCAATTGCGCCACGGAGACAGTAGCGCAGCACTCCCACCTCCGTCAGGATATTTCTTCAGAGCTATCAGCCCAAAGAAAAAAAAGCGCCGCACCACCACCGGGTGGGCTCGAACCTCCAAACTTTCGGTTAACAGCCGGATGCGCTAGCCCATTGCGCCACGGAGACAGTCGTGCTCCACTCTCACCACCGTTAGAACATTTCTTCGGAGCTGTCAGGCCAAAGGAAAAAAAGCGCCGCACCACCACCGGGTGGGCTCGAACCTCCTGACTTTCGGTTAACGGTCGAAGGCGCTAGCCAATTGCGCCACGGAGACAGTGGTGCTCCACTCTCACCACTGTCAGAACATTTCTTAAGAGCTATCAGCCCAAAGAGAAAAAAGCGCCGCACCACCACCGGGTGGGATCGAGCCTCCAACCTTTCGGTTAACGGCCGATCGCGCTAGCCAATTGCGCCACGGAGACAGTCGTGCTTCACTCTTACCGCCGTCAGAACATTTCTTCAGAGCTATCAGCCCAAAGAAAAAGAAACGCCGCACCACCACCGGGTGGGCTCGAACTTCTCACCTTTTGGTTAAACCGATCGCGCTAGCCACTGGCGCCACGGAGACAGTCGTGCTCCGCTCTCACCACCATCAGAACATTTCTTCAGAGCTATCAGCCCAAAGAAAAAAAAGCGCCACACCACCACCGGGTGGGCTCGAACCTCCAGCCTTTCGGTTTACGGCCGAACGCGCTAGCCAATTGCGTCACGGAGACAGTCGTGCTCCACTCTCACCACCATCAGAACACATCTTCAAAGCTATCAGCGCAAAGAAAAAAGCAACACACCACTCCCGGGAGGGCTCGAAATTCCAACCTTTCGGTAAACAGCCGATCGCGCTAGGCAATTGCGCCACGGAGACAGTATAGAGCAGCCCTCCCACCACCGTCAGAACATTTCTTCAGAGCTATCAGCTCAAAGAAGAAAAAGCGCCGCACCACCACCGGGTGAGCTCGAACCTCCAACCTTTCGGTTAACAGCCGATCGCGCTAGCCAATTGGGCCACGGAGGCAGTCGTGCTCCACTGTCACCACAGTAAGAACATTTCTTCAGAGCTATCAGCCCAAAGAAAAAAAAGCGCCACACCAACACCGGGTGGGCTCGAACCTCCTGCCTTTCAATTAACGGCCGAAGGCGCTAGCCAATTGCGCCACGGAGACAGTGGTGCTGCACTCTCACCACTGTCAGAACATTTCTTCAGGGCTATCAGCCCAAAGAAAAAAAGGCGCCGCACCACCACCGGGTGGGCTCGAGCCTCCAACCTTTCGGTTAACGGCCGATCGCGCTAGCCAATTGCGCCACGGAGACAGTCGTGCTTCACTCTCACCACCATCAGAACATACCTTCAAAGCTATCAGCGCAAAGATAAAAGCAACACACCACTCCCGGGAGGGCTCGAAATTCCAACCTTTCGGTTAACAGCCGATCGCGCTAGGCAATTACGCCACGGAGACAGTATAGAGCAGCACTCCCACCTCCGTCAGAACATTTCTTCAGAGCTATCAGCCCAAAGAAAAAAAAAAGCGCCGCACCTCCACTGGGTGGGCTCGAACCTCCAGCCTTTCGGTTAACAGCCGATCGCACTAGCCAATTGCGCCACGGAGACAGTCGTGCGCCACTCTCACCACCATCAGAACATATCTTCAAAGCTATCAACGCAAAGAAAAGAGCAACACACCACTCCTGGGAGGGCTCGAAATTCCAACCTTTCGGTTAACAGCCGATCGCGCTAGCCAATTGCGCCACGGAGACAGTCGTGCTTCACTCTCACCACCATCAGAACATACCTTCAACGCCATCAGCGCAAAGCAAAAAAAAAGCGACACACCGTCCACAGGTGGGCTCGAAACTCCAATCTTTCGGTTAACAACCGATCGCGCTAGCCAATTGCGCCACGGAGACACTCCTGCTCCACTCTCACCACCGTTAGAACATTTCTTCGGAGCTGTCAGGCCAAAGGAAAAAAAGCGGCGCACCACCACCGGGTGAGCTCGAACCTCCAATTTTTCGGTTAACAGCCCATCGTGCCACACAATTGCGCCACGGAGACAGTCGTGCTCCACTCTCACCACCGTCAGGATATTTCTTCAGACTATCAGCCCAAAGAAAAAAAAGCAACGCACCGCCACCGGGTGGGCTCGACCCTCTAACCTTCAGGTTAACAGCGAACGCGCGAGCCAATTGCGCCACGGAGACAGTTGTGCTCCACTCTCACCACCGTCAGAACATTTCTTCAGAGCTATCAGCTCAAAGAAGAAAAAGCGCCGCACCACCACCGGGTGGGCTCGAACCTCCAACCTTTCGGTTAACAGCTGATCGCGCTAGCCAATTGGGCCACGGAGGCAGTCGTGCTCCACTCTCACCACAGTCAGAACATTTCTTCAGAGCTATCAGCCCAAAGAAAAAGAAACGCCGCACCAACACCGGGTGGGCTCGAACTTCCAACCTCTCGGTTAACAGCCGATCGCGCTAGCCAATGGCGCCACGGAGACAGTCGTGCTCCGCTCTCACCACCGTCAGAACAATTCTTCAGAGCTATCAGCCCAAAGAAAAAAAAGCGCCACACCACCACCGGGTGGGCTCGAAACTCCTGCCTTTCGGTTAACGGCCGAACGCGCTAGCCAATTGCGCCACGGAGACAGTGGTGCTCCACTCTCACCACTGTCAGAACATTTCTTCAGAGCTATCAGCCCAAAGAAAAAAAAGCGCCGCACCACCACCGGGTGGGCTCGAACCTCCAACCTTTCGGTTAACGGCTTATCGCACTAGCCAATTGCGCCACGGAGACAGTCGTGCTTCACTCTTACCACCGTCAGAACATTTCTTCAGAGCTATCAGCCCAAAGAAAAAGAAACGCCGCACCACCACCGGGTGGGCTCGAACTTCCAACCTTTTGGTTAACAGCCGATCGCGCTAGCCACTGGCGCCACGGAGACAGTCGTGCTCCGCTCTCACCACCATCACAACATTTCTTCAGAGCTATCAGCCCAAAGAAAAAAAAGCGCCACACCACCACCGGGTGTGCTCGAACCTACAGCCTTTCGGTTAACGGCCGAACGCGCGAGCCAATTGCGCCACGCAGACAGTCGTGCTCCACTCTCACCACCATCAGAACATATCTTCAAAGCTATCAGCGCAATGAAAAAAGCAACACACCACTCCCGGGAGGGCTCGAAAT
The DNA here is from genome assembly GCF_043290135.1 of Rhipicephalus microplus. Classification (NCBI taxonomy): domain Eukaryota; kingdom Metazoa; phylum Arthropoda; class Arachnida; order Ixodida; family Ixodidae; genus Rhipicephalus; species Rhipicephalus microplus. The sequence continues at coordinate 43,397,271 of NW_027464586.1, forward strand.
TCCAACCTTTCGGTTAACAGCCGATCGCGCTAGGCAATTGCGCCACGGAGACAGTATAGAGCAGCACACTCACCTCCGTCAGAACATTTCTTCAGAGCTATCAGCCCAAAGAAAAAAAAGCGCCGCACCTCCACCGGGTGGGCTCGAATCTCCAGCCTTTCGGTTAACAGCCGATCGCGCTAGCCAATTGCGCCACGGAGACAGTCGTGCTCCACTCTCACCACCATCAGAACATATCTCCAAAGCTATCAGCGCAAAGAAAAGAGCAACACACCACTCCCGGGAAGGCTCGAAACTACAACCTTTCGGTTAACAGCCGATCGCGCTAGCCAATTGCGCCACGGAGACAGTAGCGCAGCACTCCCACCTCCGTCAGGATATTTCTTCAGAGCTATCAGCCCAAAGAAAAAAAAGCGCCGCACCACCACCGGGTGGGCTCGAACCTCCAAACTTTCGGTTAACAGCCGGATGCGCTAGCCCATTGCGCCACGGAGACAGTCGTGCTCCACTCTCACCACCGTTAGAACATTTCTTCGGAGCTGTCAGGCCAAAGGAAAAAAAGCGCCGCACTTCCCCCGAGTGGGCTCGAACCTCCAACCTTTCGGTTAACAGCCCATCGTGCCACCCAATTGCGCCACGGAGACAGTCGTGCTCCACTCTCACCACCATCAGAACATACCTTAAACGCCATCAGCGCAAAGCAAAAAAAAGCGACACATCGTCCACAGGTGGGCTCGAAACTGCAATCTTTCGGTTAACAACCGATCGCGCTAGCCGATTGCGCCACGGAGACACTCCTGCTCCACTCTCACCACCGTTAGAACATTTCTTCGGAGCTGTCAGGCCAAAGGAAAAAAAGCGCCGCACCACCACCGGGTGAGCTCGAACCTCCAACCTTTCGGTTAACAGCCGATTGCGCTAGCCAATAGCGCCACGGAGACAGTCACGCTTCAATATCCCCACCATCAGAACATATCTTCAGAGCTATCAGCCCAAAGAAAAAAAAAGCGCCGCACCTCCACTGGGTGGGCTCGAACCTCCAGCCTTTCGGTTAACAGCCGATGGCACTAGCCAATTGCGCCACGGAGACAGTCGTGCGCCACTCTCACCACCATCAGAACATATCTTCAAAGTTATCAGCGCAAAGAAAAAAGCAACACACCACTCCTGGGAGGGCTCGAAATTCCAACCTTTCGGTTAACAGCCGATCGCGCTAGCCAATTGCACCACGGAGACAGTCGTGCTTCACTCTCACCACCATCAGAACATACCTTCAACGCCATCAGCGCCAAGCAAAAAAAAAGCGACACACCGTCCACAGGTGGGCTCGAAACTCCAATCTTTCGGTTAACAACCGATCGCGCTAGCCAATTGCGCCACGGAGACACTCCTGCTCCACTCTCACCACCGTTAGAACATTTCTTCGGAGCTGTCAGGCCAAAGGAAAAAAAGCGGCGCACCACCACCGGGTGAGCTCGAACCTCCAATTTTTCGGTTAACAGCCCATCGTGCCACACAATTGCGCCACGGAGACAGTCGTGCTCCACTCTCACCACCGTCAGGATATTTCTTCAGACTATCAGCCCAAAGAAAAAAAAGCAACGCACCGCCACCGGGTGGGCTCGACCCTCTAACCTTCAGGTTAACAGCGAACGCGCGAGCCAATTGCGCCACGGAGACAGTTGTGCTCCACTCTCACCACCGTCAGAACATTTCTTCAGAGCTATCAGCTCAAAGAAGAAAAAGCGCCGCACCACCACCGGGTGGGCTCGAACCTCCAACCTTTCGGTTAACAGCCGATCGCGCTAGCCAATTGGGCCACGGAGGCAGTCGTGCTCCACTCTCACCACAGTCAGAACATTTCTTCAGAGCTATCAGCCCAAAGAAAAAGAAACGCCGCACCAACACCGGGTGGGCTCGAACTTCCAACCTCTCGGTTAACAGCCGATCGCGCTAGCCAATGGCGCCACGGAGACAGTCGTGCTCCGCTCTCACCACCGTCAGAACAATTCTTCAGAGCTATCAGCCCAAAGAAAAAAAAGCGCCAGACCACCACCGGGTGGGCTCGAAACTCCTGCCTTTCGGTTAACGGCCGAACGCGCTAGCCAATTGCGCCACGGAGACAGTGGTGCTCCACTCTCACCACTGTCAGAACATTTCTTCAGAGCTATCAGCCCAAAGAAAAAAAAGCGCCGCACCACCACCGGGTGGGCTCGAGCCTCCAACCTTTCGGTTAACGGCCGATCGCACTAGCCAATTGCGCCACGGAGACAGTCGTGCTTCACTCTTACCACCGTCAGAACATTTCTTCAGAGCTATCAGCCCAAAGAAAAAGAAACGCCGCACCACCACCGGGTGGGCTCGAACTTCCAACCTTTTGGTTAACAGCCGATCGCGCTAGCCACTGGCGCCACGGAGACAGTCGTGCTCCGCTCTCACCACCATCACAACATTTCTTCAGAGCTATCAGCCCAAAGAAAAAAAAGCGCCACACCACCACCGGGTGTGCTCGAACCTACAGCCTTTCGGTTAACGGCCGAACGCGCGAGCCAATTGCGCCACGCAGACAGTCGTGCTCCACTCTCACCACCATCAGAACATATCTTCAAAGCTATCAGCGCAATGAAAAAAGCAACACACCACTCCCGGGAGGGCTCGAAATTCCAACCTTTCGGTTAACAGCCGATCGCGCTAGGCAATTGCGCCACGGAGACAGTATAGAGCAGCACACTCACCTCCGTCAGAACATTTCTTCAGAGCTATCAGCCCAAAGAAAAAAAAAGCGCCGCACCTCCACCGGGTGGGCTCGAATCTCCAGCCTTTCGGTTAACAGCCGATCGCGCTAGCCAATTGCGCCACGGAGACAGTCGTGCTCCACTCTCACCACCATCAGAACATATCTCCAAAGCTATCAGCGCAAAGAAAAGAGCAACACACCCCTCCTGGGAAGGCTCGAAACTACAACCTTTCGGTTAACAGCCGATCGCGCTAGCCAATTGCGCCACGGAGACAGTAGCGCAGCACTCCCACCTCCGTCAGGATATTTCTTCAGAGCTATCAGCCCAAAGAAAAAAAAAGCGCCGCACCACCACCGGGTGGGCTCGAACCTCCAAACTTTCGGTTAACAGCCGGATGCGCTAGCCCATTGCGCCACGGAGACAGTCGTGCTCCACTCTCACCACCGTTAGAACATTTCTTCGGAGCTGTCAGGCCAAAGGAAAAAAAGCGCCGCACCACCACCGGGTGGGCTCGAACCTCCTGACTTTCGGTTAACGGTCGAAGACGCTAGCCAATTGCGCCACGGAGACAGTGGTGCTCCACTCTCACCACTGTCAGAACATTTCTTAAGAGCTATCAGCCCAAAGAGAAAAAAGCGCCGCACCACCACCGGGTGGGATCGAGCCTCCAACCTTTCGGTTAACGGCCGATCGCGCTAGCCAATTGCGCCACGGAGACAGTCGTGCTTCACTCTTACCACCGTCAGAACATTTCTTCAGAGCTATCAGCCCAAAGAAAAAGAAACGCCGCACCACCACCGGGTGGGCTCGAACTTCTCACCTTTTGGTTAAACCGATCGCGCTAGCCACTGGCGCCACGGAGACAGTCGTGCTCCGCTCTCACCACCATCAGAACATTTCTTCAGAGCTATCAGCCCAAAGAAAAAAAAGCGCCACACCACCACCGGGTGGGCTCGAACCTCCAGCCTTTCGGTTAACGGCCGAACGCGCTAGCCAATTGCGTCACGGAGACAGTCGTGCTCCACTCTCACCACCATCAGAACACATCTTCAAAGCTATCAGCGCAAAGAAAAAAGCAACACACCACTCCCGGGAGGGCTCGAAATTCCAACCTTTCGGTAAACAGCCGATCGCGCTAGGCAATTGCGCCACGGAGACAGTATAGAGCAGCCCTCCCACCACCGTCAGAACATTTCTTCAGAGCTATCAGCTCAAAGAAGAAAAAGCGCCGCACCACCACCGGGTGAGCTCGAACCTCCAACCTTTCGGTTAACAGCCGATCGCGCTAGCCAATTGGGCCACGGAGGCAGTCGTGCTCCACTGTCACCACAGTAAGAACATTTCTTCAGAGCTATCAGCCCAAAGAAAAAAAAGCGCCACACCAACACCGGGTGGGCTCGAACCTCCTGCCTTTCAATTAACGGCCGAACGCGCTAGCCAATTGCGCCACGGAGACAGTGGTGCTGCACTCTCACCACTGTCAGAACATTTCTTCAGGGCTATCAGCCCAAAGAAAAAAAGGCGCCGCACCACCACCGGGTGGGCTCGAGCCTCCAACCTTTCGGTTAACGGCCGATCGCGCTAGCCAATTGCGCCACGGAGACAGTCGTGCTTCACTCTCACCACCATCAGAACATACCTTCAAAGCTATCAGCGCAAAGATAAAAGCAACACACCACTCCCGGGAGGGCTCGAAATTCCAACCTTTCGGTTAACAGCCGATCGCGCTAGGCAATTACGCCACGGAGACAGTATAGAGCAGCACTCCCACCTCCGTCAGAACATTTCTTCAGAGCTATCAGCCCAAAGAAAAAAAAAAGCGCCGCACCTCCACTGGGTGGGCTCGAACCTCCAGCCTTTCGGTTAACAGCCGATCGCACTAGCCAATTGCGCCACGGAGACAGTCGTGCGCCACTCTCACCACCATCAGAACATATCTTCAAAGCTATCAACGCAAAGAAAAGAGCAACACACCACTCCTGGGAGGGCTCGAAATTCCAACCTTTCGGTTAACAGCCGATCGCGCTAGCCAATTGCGCCACGGAGACAGTCGTGCTTCACTCTCACCACCATCAGAACATACCTTCAACGCCATCAGCGCAAAGCAAAAAAAAGCGACACACCGTCCACAGGTGGGCTCGAAACTCCAATCTTTCGGTTAACAACCGATCGCGCTAGCCAATTGCGCCACGGAGACACTCCTGCTCCACTCTCACCACCGTTAGAACATTTCTTCGGAGCTGTCAGGCCAAAGGAAAAAAAGCGCCGCACCACCACCGGGTGAGTTCGAACCTCCAATTTTTCGGTTAACAGCCCATCGTGCCACACAATTGCGCCACGGAGACAGTCGTGCTCCACTCTCACCACCGTCAGGATATTTCTTCAGACTATCAGCTCAAAGAAAAAAAAGCGCCGCACCGCCACCGGGTGGGCTCGAACCTTCAACCTTTAGGTTAACAGCGAACGCGCTAGCCAATTGCGCCACGGAGACAGTCGTGCTCCACTCTCACCACCGTCAGAACATTTCTTCAGAGCTATCAGCCCAAAGAAGAAAAAGCGCCGCACCACCACCGGGTGGGCTCGAACCTCCAACCTTTCGGTTAACAGCCGATCGCGCGAGCCAATTGGGCCACGGAGGCAGTCGTGCTCCACTCTCACCACAGCCAGAACATTTCTTCAGAGCTATCAGCCCAAAGAAAAAGAAACGCCGCACCAACACCGGGTGGGCTCGAACCTCCAACCTCTCGGTTAACAGCCGATCGCGCTAGCCAATGGCACCACGGAGACAGTCGTGCTCCGCTCTCACCACCGTCAGAACATTTCTTCAGAGCTATCAGCCCAAAGAAAAAAAAGCGCCACACCACCACCGGGTGGGCTCGAAACTCCTGCCTTTCGGTTAACGGCCGAACGCGCTAGCCAATTCCGCCACGGAGACAGTGGTGCTCCACTCTCACCACTGTCAGAACATTTCTTCAGAGCTATCAGCCCAAAGAAAAAAAAGCGCCACACCAACACCGGGTGGGCTCGAACCTCCTGCCTTTCAATTAACGGCCGAACGCGCTAGCCAATTGCGCCACGGAGACAGTGGTGCTCCACTCTCACCACTGTCAGAACATTTCTTCAGGGCTATCAGCCCAAAGAAAAAAAGGCGCCGCACCACCACCGGGTGGGCTCGAGCCTCCAACCTTTCGGTTAACGGCCGATCGCGCTAGCCAATTGCGCCACGGAGACAGTCGTGCTTCACTCTCACCACCATCAGAACATACCTTCAAAGCTATCAGCGCAAAGATAAAAGCAACACACCACTCCCGGGAGGGCTCGAAATTCCAACCTTTCGGTTAACAGCCGATCGCGCTAGGCAATTACGCCACGGAGACAGTATAGAGCAGCACTCCCACCTCCGTCAGAACATTTCTTCAGAGCTATCAGCCCAAAGAAAAAGAAACGCCGCACCAACACCGGGTGGGCTCGAACCTCCAACCTCTCGGTTAACAGCCGATCGCGCTAGCCAATGGCGCCACAGAGACAGTCGTGCTCCGCTCTCACCACTGTCAGAACAATTCTTCAGAGCTATCAGCCCAAAGAAAAAAAAGCGCCACACCACCACCGGGTGGGCTCGAAACTCCTGCCTTTCGGTTAACGGCCGAACGCGCTAGCCAATTGCGCCACGGAGACAGTGGTGCTCCACTCTCACCACTGTCAGAACATTTCTTCAGAGCTATCAGCCCAAAGAAAAAAAAGCGCCGCACCACCACCGGGTGGGCTCGAGCCTCCAACCTTTCGGTTAACGGCCGATCGCACTAGCCAATTGCGCCACGGAGACAGTCGTGCTTCACTCTTACCACCGTCAGAACATTTCTTCAGAGCTATCAGCCCAAAGAAAAAGAAACGCCGCACCACCACCGGGTGGGCTCGAACTTCCAACCTTTTGATAACAGCCGATCGCGCTAGCCACTGGCGCCACGGAGACAGTCGTGCTCCGCTCTCACCACCATCACAACATTTCTTCAGAGCTATCAGCCCAAAGAGAAAAAAGCGCCGCACCACCACCGGGTGGGCTCGAGCCTCCAACCTTTCGGTTAACGGCCGATCGCGCTAGCCAATTGCGCCACGGAGACAGTCGTGCTTCACTCTTACCACCGTCAGAACATTTCTTCAGAGCTATCAGCCCAAAGAAAAAGAAACGCCGCACCACCACCGGGTGGGCTCGAACTTCCCACCTTTTTGTTAAACCGATCGCGCTAGCCACTGGCGCCACGGAGACAGTCGTGCTCCGCTCTCACCACCATCAGAACATTTCTTCAGAGCTATCAGCCCAAAGAAAAAAAAGCGCCACACCACCACCGGGTGGACTCGAACCTCCAGCCTTTCGGTTAACGGCCGAACGCGCTAGCCAATTGCGTCACGGAGACAGTCGTGCTCCACTCTCACCACCATCAGAACATATCTTCAAAGCTATCAGCGCAAAGAAAAAAGCAACACACCACTCCCGGGAGGGCTCGAAATTCCAACCTTTCGGTAAACAGCCGATCGCGCTAGGCAATTGCGCCACGGAGACAGTATAGAGCAGCACACCCACCACCGTCAGAACATTTCTTCAGAGCTATCAGCTCAAAGAAGAAAAAGCGCCGCACCACCACCGGGTGAGCTCGAACCTCCAACCTTTCGGTTAACAGCCGATCGCGCTAGCCAATTGGGCCACGGAGACAGTCGTGGTCCACTCTCACCACCATCAGAACATATCTTCAAAGCTATCAGCGCAAAGAAAAAAGCAACACACCACTCCCGGGAGGGCTCGAAATTCCAACCTTTCGGTAAACAGCCGATCGCGCTAGGCAATTGCGCCACAGAGACAGTATAGAGCAGCCCTCCCACCACCGTCAGAACATTTCTTCAGAGCTATCAGCTCAAAGAAGAAAAAGCGCCGCACCACCACCGGGTGAGCTCGAACCTCCAACCTTTCGGTTAACAGCCGATCGCGGTAGCCAATTGGGCCACGGAGGCAGTCGTGCTCCACTGTCACCACAGTAAGAACATTTCTTCAGAGCTATCAGCCCAAAGAAAAAAAAACGCCGCACCACCACCGGGTTGGCTCGAACCTCCAACCTCTCGGTTAACAGCCGATCGCGCTAGCCAATGGCGCCACGGAGACAGTCGTGTTCCGCTCTCACCACCGTCAGATTATTTCTTCAGAGCTATCAGCCCAAAGAAAAAAAAGCGCCACACCACCACCGGGTGGGCTCGAACCTCCAGCCTTTCGGTTAACGGCCGAACGCGCTAGCCAATTGCGCCACGGAGACAGTCGTGCTCCACTCTCACCACCGTCAGAACATTTCCTCAGAGCTATCAGCCCAAAGGAAAAAAAGCGCCGCACTTCCCCCGAGTGGCCTCGAACCTCCAACCTTTCGGTTAACAGCCCATCGTGCCACCCAATTGCGCCACGGAGACAGTCGTGCTCCACTCTCACCACCATCAGAACATACCTTAAACGCCATCAGCGCAAAGCAAAAAAAAGCGACACATCGTCCACAGGTGGGCTCGAAACTGCAATCTTTCGGTTAACAACCGATCGCGCTAGCCGATTGCGCCACGGAGACACTCCTGCTCCACTCTCACCACCGTTAGAACATTTCTTCGGAGCTGTCAGGCCAAAGGAAAAAAAGCGCCGCACCACCACCGGGTGAGCTCGAACCTCCAACCTTTCGGTTAACAGCCGATTGCGCTAGCCAATAGCGCCACGGAGACAGTCACGCTTCAATATCCCCACCATCAGAACATATCTTCAGAGCTATCAGCCCAAAGAAAAAAAAAGCGCCGCACCTCCACTGGGTGGGCTCGAACCTCCAGCCTTTCGGTTAACAGCCGATGGCACTAGCCAATTGCGCCACGGAGACAGTCGTGCGCCACTCTCACCACCATCAGAACATATCTTCAAAGTTATCAGCGCAAAGAAAAAAGCAACACACCACTCCTGGGAGGGCTCGAAATTCCAACCTTTCGGTTAACAGCCGATCGCGCTAGCCAATTGCACCACGGAGACAGTCGTGCTTCACTCTCACCATCATCAGAACATACCTTCAACGCCATCAGCGCAAAGCAAAAAAAAAGCGACACACCGTCCACAGGTGGGCTCGAAACTCCAATCTTTCGGTTAACAACCGATCGCGCTAGCCAATTGCGCCACGGAGACACTCCTGCTCCACTCTCACCACCGTTAGAACATTTCTTCGGAGCTGTCAGGCCAAAGGAAAAAAAGCGGCGCACCACCACCGGGTGAGCTCGAACCTCCAATTTTTCGGTTAACAGCCCATCGTGCCACACAATTGCGCCACGGAGACAGTCGTGCTCCACTCTCACCACCGTCAGGATATTTCTTCAGACTATCAGCCCAAAGAAAAAAAAGCAACGCACCGCCACCGGGTGGGCTCGACCCTCTAACCTTCAGGTTAACAGCGAACGCGCGAGCCAATTGCGCCACGGAGACAGTTGTGCTCCACTCTCACCACCGTCAGAACATTTCTTCAGAGCTATCAGCTCAAAGAAGAAAAAGCGCCGCACCACCACCGGGTGGGCTCGAACCTCCAACCTTTCGGTTAACAGCTGATCGCGCTAGCCAATTGGGCCACGGAGGCAGTCGTGCTCCACTCTCACCACAGTCAGAACATTTCTTCAGAGCTATCAGCCCAAAGAAAAAGAAACGCCGCACCAACACCGGGTGGGCTCGAACTTCCAACCTCTCGGTTAACAGCCGATCGCGCTAGCCAATGGCGCCACGGAGACAGTCGTGCTCCGCTCTCATCACCGTCAGAACAATTCTTCAGAGCTATCAGCCCAAAGAAAAAAAAGCGCCACACCACCACCGGGTGGGCTCGAAACTCCTGCCTTTCGGTTAACGGCCGAACGCGCTAGCCAATTGCGCCACGGAGACAGTGGTGCTCCACTCTCACCACTGTCAGAACATTTCTTCAGAGCTATCAGCCCAAAGAAAAAAAAAGCGCCGCACCACCACCGGGTGGGCTCGAGCCTCCAACCTTTCGGTTAACGGCTTATCGCACTAGCCAATTGCGCCACGGAGACAGTCGTGCTTCACTCTTACCACCGTCAGAACATTTCTTCAGAGCTATCAGCCCAAAGAAAAAGAAACGCCGCACCACCACCGGGTGGGCTCGAACTTCCAACCTTTTGGTTAACAGCCGATCACGCTAGCCACTGGCGCCACGGAGACAGTCGTGCTCCGCTCTCACCACCATCACAACATTTCTTCAGAGCTATCAGCCCAAAGAAAAAAAAGCGCCACACCACCACCGGGTGTGCTCGAACCTACAGCCTTTCGGTTAACGGCCGAACGCGCGAGCCAATTGCGCCACGCAGACAGTCGTGCTCCACTCTCACCACCATCAGAACATATCTTCAAAGCTATCAGCGCAATGAAAAAAGCAACACACCACTCCCGGGAGGGCTCGAAATTCCAACCTTTCGGTTAACAGCCGATCGCGCTAGGCAATTGCGCCACGGAGACAGTATAGAGCAGCACACTCACCTCCGTCAGAACATTTCTTCAGAGCTATCAGCCCAAAGAAAAAAAAAGCGCCGCACCTCCACCGGGTGGGCTCGAATCTCCAGCCTTTCGGTTAACAGCCGATCGCGCTAGCCAATTGCGCCACGGAGACAGTCGTGCTCCACTCTCACCACCATCAGAACATATCTCCAAAGCTATCAGCGCAAAGAAAAGAGCAACACACCACTCCCGGGAAGGCTCGAAACTACAACCTTTCGGTTAACAGCCGATCGCGCTAGCCAATTGCGCCACGGAGACAGTAGCGCAGCACTCCCACCTCCGTCAGGATATTTCTTCAGAGCTATCAGCCCAAAGAAAAAAAAGCGCCGCACCACCACCGGGTGGGCTCGAACCTCCAAACTTTCGGTTAACAGCCGGATGCGCTAGCCCATTGCGCCACGGAGACAGTCGTGCTCCACTCTCACCACCGTTAGAACATTTCTTCGGAGCTGTCAGGCCAAAGGAAAAAAAGCGCCGCACCACCACCGGGTGGGCTCGAACCTCCTGACTTTCGGTTAACGGTCGAAGGCGCTAGCCAATTGCGCCACGGAGACAGTGGTGCTCCACTCTCACCACTGTCAGAACATTTCTTAAGAGCTATCAGCCCAAAGAGAAAAAAGCGCCGCACCACCACCGGGTGGGATCGAGCCTCCAACCTTTCGGTTAACGGCCGATCGCGCTAGCCAATTGCGCCACGGAGACAGTCGTGCTTCACTCTTACCGCCGTCAGAACATTTCTTCAGAGCTATCAGCCCAAAGAAAAAGAAACGCCGCACCACCACCGGGTGGGCTCGAACTTCTCACCTTTTGGTTAAACCGATCGCGCTAGCCACTGGCGCCACGGAGACAGTCGTGCTCCGCTCTCACCACCATCAGAACATTTCTTCAGAGCTATCAGCCCAAAGAAAAAAAGCGCCACACCACCACCGGGTGGGCTCGAACCTCCAGCCTTTCGGTTAACGGCCGAACGCGCTAGCCAATTGCGTCACGGAGACAGTCGTGCTCCACTCTCACCACCATCAGAACACATCTTCAAAGCTATCAGCGCAAAGAAAAAAGCAACACACCACTCCCGGGAGGGCTCGAAATTCCAACCTTTCGGTAAACAGCCGATCGCGCTAGGCAATTGCGCCACGGAGACAGTATAGAGCAGCCCTCCCACCACCGTCAGAACATTTCTTCAGAGCTATCAGCTCAAAGAAGAAAAAGCGCCGCACCACCACCGGGTGAGCTCGAACCTCCAACCTTTCGGTTAACAGCCGATCGCGCTAGCCAATTGGGCCACGGAGGCAGTCGTGCTCCACTGTCACCACAGTAAGAACATTTCTTCAGAGCTATCAGCCCAAAGAAAAAAAAGCGCCACACCAACACCGGGTGGGCTCGAACCTCCTGCCTTTCAATTAACGGCCGAACGCGCTAGCCAATTGCGCCACGGAGACAGTGGTGCTGCACTCTCACCACTGTCAGAACATTTCTTCAGGGCTATCAGCCCAAAGAAAAAAGGCGCCGCACCACCACCGGGTGGGCTCGAGCCTCCAACCTTTCGGTTAACGGCCGATCGCGCTAGCCAATTGCGCCACGGAGACAGTCGTGCTTCACTCTCACCACCATCAGAACATACCTTCAAAGCTATCAGCGCAAAGATAAAAGCAACACACCACTCCCGGGAGGGCTCGAAATTCCAACCTTTCGGTTAACAGCCGATCGCGCTAGGCAATTACGCCACGGAGACAGTATAGAGCAGCACTCCCACCTCCGTCAGAACATTTCTTCAGAGCTATCAGCCCAAAGAAAAAAAAAAGCGCCGCACCTCCACTGGGTGGGCTCGAACCTCCAGCCTTTCGGTTAACAGCCGATCGCACTAGCCAATTGCGCCACGGAGACAGTCGTGCGCCACTCTCACCACCATCAGAACATATCTTCAAAGCTATCAACGCAAAGAAAAGAGCAACACACCACTCCTGGGAGGGCTCGAAATTCCAACCTTTCGGTTAACAGCCGATCGCGCTAGCCAATTGCGCCACGGAGACAGTCGTGCTTCACTCTCACCACCATCAGAACATACCTTCAACGCCATCAGCGCAAAGCAAAAAAAAGCGACACACCGTCCACAGGTGGGCTCGAAACTCCAATCTTTCGGTTAACAACCGATCGCGCTAGCCAATTGCGCCACGGAGACACTCCTGCTCCACTCTCACCACCGTTAGAACATTTCTTCGGAGCTGTCAGGCCAAAGGAAAAAAGCGCCGCACCACCACCGGGTGAGTTCGAACCTCCAATTTTTCGGTTAACAGCCCATCGTGCCACACAATTGCGCCACGGAGACAGTCGTGCTCCACTCTCACCACCGTCAGGATATTTCTTCAGACTATCAGCTCAAAGAAAAAAAAGCGCCGCACCGCCACCGGGTGGGCTCGAACCTTCAACCTTTAGGTTAACAGCGAACGCGCTAGCCAATTGCGCCACGGAGACAGTCGTGCTCCACTCTCACCACCGTCAGAACATTTCTTCAGAGCTATCAGCCCAAAGAAGAAAAAGCGCCGCACCACCACCGGGTGGGCTCGAACCTCCAACCTTTCGGTTAACAGCCGATCGCGCGAGCCAATTGGGCCACGGAGGCAGTCGTGCTCCACTCTCACCACAGCCAGAACATTTCTTCAGAGCTATCAGCCCAAAGAAAAAGAAACGCCGCACCAACACCGGGTGGGCTCGAACCTCCAACCTCTCGGTTAACAGCCGATCGCGCTAGCCAATGGCACCACGGAGACAGTCGTGCTCCGCTCTCACCACCGTCAGAACATTTCTTCAGAGCTATCAGCCCAAAGAAAAAAAAGCGCCACACCACCACCGGGTGGGCTCGAAACTCCTGCCTTTCGGTTAACGGCCGAACGCGCTAGCCAATTCCGCCACGGAGACAGTGGTGCTCCACTCTCACCACTGTCAGAACATTTCTTCAGAGCTATCAGCCCAAAGAAAAAAAAGCGCCACACCAACACCGGGTGGGCTCGAACCTCCTGCCTTTCAATTAACGGCCGAACGCGCTAGCCAATTGCGCCACGGAGACAGTGGTGCTCCACTCTCACCACTGTCAGAACATTTCTTCAGGGCTATCAGCCCGAAGAAAAAAAGGCGCCGCACCACCACCGGGTGGGCTCGAGCCTCCAACCTTTCGGTTAACGGCCGATCGCGCTAGCCAATTGCGCCACGGAGACAGTCGTGCTTCACTCTCACCACCATCAGAACATACCTTCAAAGCTATCAGCGCAAAGATAAAAGCAACACACCACTCCCGGGAGGGCTCGAAATTCCAACCTTTCGGTTAACAGCCGATCGCGCTAGGCAATTACGCCACGGAGACAGTATAGAGCAGCACTCCCACCTCCGTCAGAACATTTCTTCAGAGCTATCAGCCCAAAGAAAAAAAAAGCGCCGCACCTCCACTGGGTGGGCTCGAACCTCCAGCCTTTCGGTTAACAGCCGATCGCACTAGCCAATTGCGCCACGGAGACAGTCGTGCGCCACTCTCACCACCATCAGAACATATCTTCAAAGCTATCAGCGCAAAGAAAAGAGCAACACACCACTCCTGGGAGGGCTCGAAATTCCAACCTTTCGGTTAACAGCCGATCGCGCTAGCCAATTGCGCCACGTAGACAGTCGTGCTTCACTCTCACCACCATCAGAACATACCTTCAACGCCATCAGCGCAAAGCAAAAAAAAAGCGACACACCGTCCACAGGTGGGCTCGAAACTCCAATCTTTCGGTTAACAACCGAAAGCCGCACCACCACCGGGTGGGCTCGAACTTCCAACCTTTTGATAACAGCCGATCGCGCTAGCCACTGGCGCCACGGAGACAGTCGTGCTCCGCTCTCACCACCATCACAACATTTCTTCAGAGCTATCAGCCCAAAGAAAAAAAAGCGCCACACCACCACCGGGTGTGCTCGAACCTACAGCCTTTCGGTTAACGGCCGAACGCGCGAGCCAATTGCGCCACGCAGACAGTCGTGCTCCACTCTCACCACCATCAGAACATATCTTCAAAGCTATCAGCGCAAAGAAAAAAGCAACACACCACTCCCGGGAAGGCTCGAAACTACAACCTTTCGGTTAACAGCCGATCGCGCTAGCCAATTGCGCCACGGAGACAGTAGCGCAGCACTCCCACCTCCGTCAGGATATTTCTTCAGAGCTATCAGCCCAAAGAAAAAAAAAGCGCCGCACCACCACCGGGTGGGCTCGAACCTCCAAACTTTCGGTTAACAGCCGGATGCGCTAGCCCATTGCACCACGGAGACAGTCGTGCTCCACTCTCACCACCGTTAGAACATTTCTTCGGAGCTGTCAGGCCAAAGGAAAAAAAGCGCCGCACCACCACCGGGTGGGCTCGAACCTCCTGACTTTCGGTTAACGGTCGAAGGCGCTAGCCAATTGCGCCACGGAGACAGTGGTGCTCCACTCTCACCACTGTCAGAACATTTCTTAAGAGCTATCAGCCCAAAAAGAAAAAAGCGCCGCACCACCACCGGGTGGGCTCGGGCCTCCAACCTTTCGGTTAACGGCCGATCGCGCTAGCCAATTGCGCCACGGAGACAGTCGTGCTTCACTCTTACCACCGTCAGAACATTTCTTCAGAGCTATCAGCCCAAAGAAAAAGAAACGCCGCACCACCACCGGGTGGGCTCGAACTTCCCACCTTTTTGTTAAACCGATCGCGCTAGCCACTGGCGCCACGGAGACAGTCGTGCTCCACTCTCACCACCATCAGAACATTTCTTCAGAGCTATCAGCCCAAAGAAAAAAAAGCGCCACACCACCACCGGGTGGACTCGAACCTCCAGCCTTTCGGTTAACGGCCGAACGCGCTAGCCAATTGCGTCACGGAGACAGTCGTGCTCCACTCTCACCACCATCAGAACATATCTTCAAAGCTATCAGCGCAAAGAAAAAAGCAACACACCACTCCCGGGAGGGCTCGAAATTCCAACCTTTCGGTAAACAGCCGATCGCGCTAGGCAATTGCGCCACGGAGACAGTATAGAGCAGCACTCCCACCACCGTCAGAACATTTCTTCAGAGCTATCAGCTCAAAGAAGAAAAAGCGCCGCACCACCACCGGGTGAGCTCGAACCTCCAACCTTTCGGTTAACAGCCGATCGCGCTAGCCAATTGGGCCACGGAGACAGTCGTGGTCCACTCTCACCACCATCAGAACATATCTTCAAAGCTATCAGCGCAAAGAAAAAAGCAACACACCACTCCCGGGAGGGCTCGAAACTCCAACCTTTCGGTAAACAGCCGATCGCGCTAGGCAATTGCGCCACAGAGACAGTATAGAGCAGCCCTCCCACCACCGTCAGAACATTTCTTCAGAGCTATCAGCTCAAAGAAGAAAAAGCGCCGCACCACCACCGGGTGAGCTCGAACCTCCAACCTTTCGGTTAACAGCCGATCGCGGTAGCCAATTGGGCCACGGAGGCAGTCGTGCTCCACTGTCACCACAGTAAGAACATTTCTTCAGAGCTATCAGCCCAAAGAAAAAAAAACGCCGCACCACCACCGGGTTGGCTCGAACCTCCAACCTCTCGGTTAACAGCCGATCGCGCTAGCCAATGGCGCCACGGAGACAGTCGTGTTCCGCTCTCACCACCGTCAGATTATTTCTTCAGAGCTATCAGCCCAAAGAAAAAAAAGCGCCACACCACCACCGGGTGGGCTCGAACCTCCAGCCTTTCGGTTAACGGCCGAACGCGCTAGCCAATTGCGCCACGGAGACAGTCGTGCTCCACTCTCACCACCGTCAGAACATTTCCTCAGAGCTATCAGCCCAAAGGAAAAAAAGCGCCGCACTTCCCCCGAGTGGGCTCGAACCTCCAACCTTTCGGTTAACAGCCCATCGTGCCACCCAATTGCGCCACGGAGACAGTCGTGCTCCACTCTCACCACCATCAGAACATACCTTAAACGCCATCAGCGCAAAGCAAAAAAAAGCGACACATCGTCCACAGGTGGGCTCGAAACTGCAATCTTTCGGTTAACAACCGATCGCGCTAGCCGATTGCGCCACGGAGACACTCCTGCTCCACTCTCACCACCGTTAGAACATTTCTTCGGAGCTGTCAGGCCAAAGGAAAAAAAGCGCCGCACCACCACCGGGTGAGCTCGAACCTCCAACCTTTCGGTTAACAGCCGATTGCGCTAGCCAATAGCGCCACGGAGACAGTCACGCTTCAATATCCCCACCATCAGAACATATCTTCAGAGCTATCAGCCCAAAGAAAAAAAAAGCGCCGCACCTCCACTGGGTGGGCTCGAACCTCCAGCCTTTCGGTTAACAGCCGATGGCACTAGCCAATTGCGCCACGGAGACAGTCGTGCGCCACTCTCACCACCATCAGAACATATCTTCAAAGTTATCAGCGCAAAGAAAAAAGCAACACACCACTCCTGGGAGGGCTCGAAATTCCAACCTTTCGGTTAACAGCCGATCGCGCTAGCCAATTGCACCACGGAGACAGTCGTGCTTCACTCTCACCACCATCAGAACATACCTTCAACGCCATCAGCGCAAAGCAAAAAAAAAGCGACACACCGTCCACAGGTGGGCTCGAAACTCCAATCTTTCGGTTAACAACCGATCGCGCTAGCCAATTGCGCCACGGAGACACTCCTGCTCCACTCTCACCACCGTTAGAACATTTCTTCGGAGCTGTCAGGCCAAAGGAAAAAAAGCGGCGCACCACCACCGGGTGAGCTCGAACCTCCAATTTTTCGGTTAACAGCCCATCGTGCCACACAATTGCGCCACGGAGACAGTCGTGCTCCACTCTCACCACCGTCAGGATATTTCTTCAGACTATCAGCCCAAAGAAAAAAAAGCAACGCACCGCCACCGGGTGGGCTCGACCCTCTAACCTTCAGGTTAACAGCGAACGCGCGAGCCAATTGCGCCACGGAGACAGTTGTGCTCCACTCTCACCACCGTCAGAACATTTCTTCAGAGCTATCAGCTCAAAGAAGAAAAAGCGCCGCACCACCACCGGGTGGGCTCGAACCTCCAACCTTTCGGTTAACAGCTGATCGCGCTAGCCAATTGGGCCACGGAGGCAGTCGTGCTCCACTCTCACCACAGTCAGAACATTTCTTCAGAGCTATCAGCCCAAAGAAAAAGAAACGCCGCACCAACACCGGGTGGGCTCGAACTTCCAACCTCTCGGTTAACAGCCGATCGCGCTAGCCAATGGCGCCACGGAGACAGTCGTGCTCCGCTCTCACCACCGTCAGAACAATTCTTCAGAGCTATCAGCCCAAAGAAAAAAAAGCGCCACACCACCACCGGGTGGGCTCGAAACTCCTGCCTTTCGGTTAACGGCCGAACGCGCTAGCCAATTGCGCCACGGAGACAGTGGTGCTCCACTCTCACCACTGTCAGAACATTTCTTCAGAGCTATCAGCCCAAAGAAAAAAAAGCGCCGCACCACCACCGGGTGGGCTCGAGCCTCCAACCTTTCGGTTAACGGCTTATCGCACTAGCCAATTGCGCCACGGAGACAGTCGTGCTTCACTCTTACCACCGTCAGAACATTTCTTCAGAGCTATCAGCCCAAAGAAAAAGAAACGCCGCACCACCACCGGGTGGGCTCGAACTTCCAACCTTTTGGTTAACAGCCGATCGCGCTAGCCACTGGCGCCACGGAGACAGTCGTGCTCCGCTCTCACCACCATCACAACATTTCTTCAGAGCTATCAGCCCAAAGAAAAAAAAGCGCCACACCACCACCGGGTGTGCTCGAACCTACAGCCTTTCGGTTAACGGCCGAACGCGCGAGCCAATTGCGCCACGCAGACAGTCGTGCTCCACTCTCACCACCATCAGAACATATCTTCAAAGCTATCAGCGCAATGAAAAAAGCAACACACCACTCCCGGGAGGGCTCGAAATTCCAACCTTTCGGTTAACAGCCGATCGCGCTAGGCAATTGCGCCACGGAGACAGTATAGAGCAGCACACTCACCTCCGTCAGAACATTTCTTCAGAGCTATCAGCCCAAAGAAAAAAAAAGCGCCGCACCTCCACCGGGTGGGCTCGAATCTCCAGCCTTTCGGTTAACAGCCGATCGCGCTAGCCAATTGCGCCACGGAGACAGTCGTGCTCCACTCTCACCACCATCAGAACATATCTCCAAAGCTATCAGCGCAAAGAAAAGAGCAACACACCACTCCCGGGAAGGCTCGAAACTACAACCTTTCGGTTAACAGCCGATCGCGCTAGCCAATTGCGCCACGGAGACAGTAGCGCAGCACTCCCACCTCCGTCAGGATATTTCTTCAGAGCTATCAGCCCAAAGAAAAAAAAGCGCCGCACCACCACCGGGTGGGCTCGAACCTCCAAACTTTCGGTTAACAGCCGGATGCGCTAGCCCATTGCGCCACGGAGACAGTCGTGCTCCACTCTCACCACCGTTAGAACATTTCTTCGGAGCTGTCAGGCCAAAGGAAAAAAAGCGCCGCACCACCACCGGGTGGGCTCGAACCTCCTGACTTTCGGTTAACGGTCGAAGGCGCTAGCCAATTGCGCCACGGAGACAGTGGTGCTCCACTCTCACCACTGTCAGAACATTTCTTAAGAGCTATCAGCCCAAAGAGAAAAAAGCGCCGCACCACCACCGGGTGGGATCGAGCCTCCAACCTTTCGGTTAACGGCCGATCGCGCTAGCCAATTGCGCCACGGAGACAGTCGTGCTTCACTCTTACCGCCGTCAGAACATTTCTTCAGAGCTATCAGCCCAAAGAAAAAGAAACGCCGCACCACCACCGGGTGGGCTCGAACTTCTCACCTTTTGGTTAAACCGATCGCGCTAGCCACTGGCGCCACGGAGACAGTCGTGCTCCGCTCTCACCACCATCAGAACATTTCTTCAGAGCTATCAGCCCAAAGAAAAAAAAGCGCCACACCACCACCGGGTGGGCTCGAACCTCCAGCCTTTCGGTTTACGGCCGAACGCGCTAGCCAATTGCGTCACGGAGACAGTCGTGCTCCACTCTCACCACCATCAGAACACATCTTCAAAGCTATCAGCGCAAAGAAAAAAGCAACACACCACTCCCGGGAGGGCTCGAAATTCCAACCTTTCGGTAAACAGCCGATCGCGCTAGGCAATTGCGCCACGGAGACAGTATAGAGCAGCCCTCCCACCACCGTCAGAACATTTCTTCAGAGCTATCAGCTCAAAGAAGAAAAAGCGCCGCACCACCACCGGGTGAGCTCGAACCTCCAACCTTTCGGTTAACAGCCGATCGCGCTAGCCAATTGGGCCACGGAGGCAGTCGTGCTCCACTGTCACCACAGTAAGAACATTTCTTCAGAGCTATCAGCCCAAAGAAAAAAAAGCGCCACACCAACACCGGGTGGGCTCGAACCTCCTGCCTTTCAATTAACGGCCGAAGGCGCTAGCCAATTGCGCCACGGAGACAGTGGTGCTGCACTCTCACCACTGTCAGAACATTTCTTCAGGGCTATCAGCCCAAAGAAAAAAAGGCGCCGCACCACCACCGGGTGGGCTCGAGCCTCCAACCTTTCGGTTAACGGCCGATCGCGCTAGCCAATTGCGCCACGGAGACAGTCGTGCTTCACTCTCACCACCATCAGAACATACCTTCAAAGCTATCAGCGCAAAGATAAAAGCAACACACCACTCCCGGGAGGGCTCGAAATTCCAACCTTTCGGTTAACAGCCGATCGCGCTAGGCAATTACGCCACGGAGACAGTATAGAGCAGCACTCCCACCTCCGTCAGAACATTTCTTCAGAGCTATCAGCCCAAAGAAAAAAAAAAGCGCCGCACCTCCACTGGGTGGGCTCGAACCTCCAGCCTTTCGGTTAACAGCCGATCGCACTAGCCAATTGCGCCACGGAGACAGTCGTGCGCCACTCTCACCACCATCAGAACATATCTTCAAAGCTATCAACGCAAAGAAAAGAGCAACACACCACTCCTGGGAGGGCTCGAAATTCCAACCTTTCGGTTAACAGCCGATCGCGCTAGCCAATTGCGCCACGGAGACAGTCGTGCTTCACTCTCACCACCATCAGAACATACCTTCAACGCCATCAGCGCAAAGCAAAAAAAAAGCGGCACACCGTCCACAGGTGGGCTCGAAACTCCAATCTTTCGGTTAACAACCGATCGCGCTAGCCAATTGCGCCACGGAGACACTCCTGCTCCACTCTCACCACCGTTAGAACATTTCTTCGGAGCTGTCAGGCCAAAGGAAAAAAAGCGCCGCACCACCACCGGGTGAGTTCGAACCTCCAATTTTTCGGTTAACAGCCCATCGTGCCACACAATTGCGCCACGGAGACAGTCGTGCTCCACTCTCACCACCGACAGGATATTTCTTCAGACTATCAGCTCAAAGAAAAAAAAGCGCCGCACCGCCACCGGGTGGGCTCGAACCTTCAACCTTTAGGTTAACAGCGAACGCGCTAGCCAATTGCGCCACGGAGACAGTCGTGCTCCACTCTCACCACCGTCAGAACATTTCTTCAGAGCTATCAGCCCAAAGAAGAAAAAGCGCCGCACCACCACCGGGTGGGCTCGAACCTCCAACCTTTCGGTTAACAGCCGATCGCGCGAGCCAATTGGGCCACGGAGGCAGTCGTGCTCCACTCTCACCACCGTCAGATTATTTCTTCAGAGCTATCAGCCCAAAGAAAAAAAAGCGCCACACCACCACCGGGTGGGCTCGAACCTCCAACCTCTCGGTTAACAGCCGATCGCGCTAGCCAATGGCGCCACGGAGACAGTCGTGTTCCGCTCTCACCACCGTCAGATTATTTCTTCAGAGCTATCAGCCCAAAGAAAAAAAAGCGCCACACCACCACCGGGTGGGCTCGAACCTCCAGCCTTTCGGTTAACGGCCGAACGCGCTAGCCAATTGCGCCACGGAGACAGTCGTGCTCCACTCTCACCACCGTCAGAACATTTCCTCAGAGCTATCAGCCCAAAGGAAAAAAAGCGCCGCACTTCCCCCGAGTGGGCTCGAACCTCCAACCTTTCGGTTAACAGCCCATCGTGCCACCCAATTGCGCCACGGAGACAGTCGTGCTCCACTCTCACCACCATCAGAACATACCTTAAACGCCATCAGCGCAAAGCAAAAAAAAGCGACACATCGTCCACAGGTGGGCTCGAAACTGCAATCTTTCGGTTAACAACCGATCGCGCTAGCCGATTGCGCCACGGAGACACTCCTGCTCCACTCTCACCACCGTTAGAACATTTCTTCGGAGCTGTCAGGCCAAAGGAAAAAAAGCGCCGCACCACCACCGGGTGAGCTCGAACCTCCAACCTTTCGGTTAACAGCCGATTGCGCTAGCCAATAGCGCCACGGAGACAGTCACGCTTCAATATCCCCACCATCAGAACATATCTTCAGAGCTATCAGCCCAAAGAAAAAAAAAGCGCCGCACCTCCACTGGGTGGGCTCGAACCTCCAGCCTTTCGGTTAACAGCCGATGGCACTAGCCAATTGCGCCACGGAGACAGTCGTGCGCCACTCTCACCACCATCAGAACATATCTTCAAAGTTATCAGCGCAAAGAAAAAAGCAACACACCACTCCTGGGAGGGCTCGAAATTCCAACCTTTCGGTTAACAGCCGATCGCGCTAGCCAATTGCACCACGGAGACAGTCGTGCTTCACTCTCACCACCATCAGAACATACCTTCAACGCCATCAGCGCAAAGCAAAAAAAAAGCGACACACCGTCCACAGGTGGGCTCGAAACTCCAATCTTTCGGTTAACAACCGATCGCGCTAGCCAATTGCGCCACGGAGACACTCCTGCTCCACTCTCACCACCGTTAGAACATTTCTTCGGAGCTGTCAGGCCAAAGGAAAAAAAGCGGCGCACCACCACCGGGTGAGCTCGAACCTCCAATTTTTCGGTTAACAGCCCATCGTGCCACACAATTGCGCCACGGAGACAGTCGTGCTCCACTCTCACCACCGTCAGGATATTTCTTCAGACTATCAGCCCAAAGAAAAAAAAGCAACGCACCGCCACCGGGTGGGCTCGACCCTCTAACCTTCAGGTTAACAGCGAACGCGCGAGCCAATTGCGCCACGGAGACAGTTGTGCTCCACTCTCACCACCGTCAGAACATTTCTTCAGAGCTATCAGCTCAAAGAAGAAAAAGCGCCGCACCACCACCGGGTGGGCTCGAACCTCCAACCTTTCGGTTAACAGCTGATCGCGCTAGCCAATTGGGCCACGGAGGCAGTCGTGCTCCACTCTCACCACAGTCAGAACATTTCTTCAGAGCTATCAGCCCAAAGAAAAAGAAACGCCGCACCAACACCGGGTGGGCTCGAACTTCCAACCTCTCGGTTAACAGCCGATCGCGCTAGCCAATGGCGCCACGGAGACAGTCGTGCTCCGCTCTCACCACCGTCAGAACAATTCTTCAGAGCTATCAGCCCAAAGAAAAAAAAGCGCCACACCACCACCGGGTGGGCTCGAAACTCCTGCCTTTCGGTTAACGGCCGAACGCGCTAGCCAATTGCGCCACGGAGACAGTGGTGCTCCACTCTCACCACTGTCAGAACATTTCTTCAGAGCTATCAGCCCAAAGAAAAAAAAGCGCCGCACCACCACCGGGTGGGCTCGAGCCTCCAACCTTTCGGTTAACGGCTTATCGCACTAGCCAATTGCGCCACGGAGACAGTCGTGCTTCACTCTTACCACCGTCAGAACATTTCTTTAGAGCTATCAGCCCAAAGAAAAAGAAACGCCGCACCACCACCGGGTGGGCTCGAACTTCCAACCTTTTGGTTAACAGCCGATCGCGCTAGCCACTGGCGCCACGGAGACAGTCGTGCTCCGCTCTCACCACCATCACAACATTTCTTCAGAGCTATCAGCCCAAAGAAAAAAAAGCGCCACACCACCACCGGGTGTGCTCGAACCTACAGCCTTTCGGTTAACGGCCGAACGCGCGAGCCAATTGCGCCACGCAGACAGTCGTGCTCCACTCTCACCACCATCAGAACATATCTTCAAAGCTATCAGCGCAATGAAAAAAGCAACACACCACTCCCGGGAGGGCTCGAAATTCCAACCTTTCGGTTAACAGCCGATCGCGCTAGGCAATTGCGCCACGGAGACAGTATAGAGCAGCACACTCACCTCCGTCAGAACATTTCTTCAGAGCTATCAGCCCAAAGAAAAAAAAAGCGCCGCACCTCCACCGGGTGGGCTCGAATCTCCAGCCTTTCGGTTAACAGCCGATCGCGCTAGCCAATTGCGCCACGGAGACAGTCGTGCTCCACTCTCACCACCATCAGAACATATCTCCAAAGCTATCAGCGCAAAGAAAAGAGCAACACACCACTCCCGGGAAGGCTCGAAACTACAACCTTTCGGTTAACAGCCGATCGCGCTAGCCAATTGCGCCACGGAGACAGTAGCGCAGCACTCCCACCTCCGTCAGGATATTTCTTCAGAGCTATCAGCCCAAAGAAAAAAAAGCGCCGCACCACCACCGGGTGGGCTCGAACCTCCAAACTTTCGGTTAACAGCCGGATGCGCTAGCCCATTGCGCCACGGAGACAGTCGTGCTCCACTCTCACCACCGTTAGAACATTTCTTCGGAGCTGTCAGGCCAAAGGAAAAAAAGCGCCGCACCACCACCGGGTGGGCTCGAACCTCCTGACTTTCGGTTAACGGTCGAAGGCGCTAGCCAATTGCGCCACGGAGACAGTGGTGCTCCACTCTCACCACTGTCAGAACATTTCTTAAGAGCTATCAGCCCAAAGAGAAAAAAGCGCCGCACCACCACCGGGTGGGATCGAGCCTCCAACCTTTCGGTTAACGGCCGATCGCGCTAGCCAATTGCGCCACGGAGACAGTCGTGCTTCACTCTTACCGCCGTCAGAACATTTCTTCAGAGCTATCAGCCCAAAGAAAAAGAAACGCCGCACCACCACCGGGTGGGCTCGAACTTCTCACCTTTTGGTTAAACCGATCGCGCTAGCCACTGGCGCCACGGAGACAGTCGTGCTCCGCTCTCACCACCATCAGAACATTTCTTCAGAGCTATCAGCCCAAAGAAAAAAAAGCGCCACACCACCACCGGGTGGGCTCGAACCTCCAGCCTTTCGGTTTACGGCCGAATGCGCTAGCCAATTGCGTCACGGAGACAGTCGTGCTCCACTCTCACCACCATCAGAACACATCTTCAAAGCTATCAGCGCAAAGAAAAAAGCAACACACCACTCCCGGGAGGGCTCGAAATTCCAACCTTTCGGTAAACAGCCGATCGCGCTAGGCAATTGCGCCACGGAGACAGTATAGAGCAGCCCTCCCACCACCGTCAGAACATTTCTTCAGAGCTATCAGCTCAAAGAAGAAAAAGCGCCGCACCACCACCGGGTGAGCTCGAACCTCCAACCTTTCGGTTAACAGCCGATCGCGCTAGCCAATTGGGCCACGGAGGCAGTCGTGCTCCACTGTCACCACAGTAAGAACATTTCTTCAGAGCTATCAGCCCAAAGAAAAAAAAGCGCCACACCAACACCGGGTGGGCTCGAACCTCCTGCCTTTCAATTAACGGCCGAACGCGCTAGCCAATTGCGCCACGGAGACAGTGGTGCTGCACTCTCACCACTGTCAGAACATTTCTTCAGGGCTATCAGCCCAAAGAAAAAAAGGCGCCGCACCACCACCGGGTGGGCTCGAGCCTCCAACCTTTCGGTTAACGGCCGATCGCGCTAGCCAATTGCGCCACGGAGACAGTCGTGCTTCACTCTCACCACCATCAGAACATACCTTCAAAGCTATCAGCGCAAAGATAAAAGCAACACACCACTCCCGGGAGGGCTCGAAATTCCAACCTTTCGGTTAACAGCCGATCGCGCTAGGCAATTACTCCACGGAGACAGTATAGAGCAGCACTCCCACCTCCGTCAGAACATTTCTTCAGAGCTATCAGCCCAAAGAAAAAAAAAAGCGCCGCACCTCCACTGGGTGGGCTCGAACCTCCAGCCTTTCGGTTAACAGCCGATCGCACTAGCCAATTGCGCCACGGAGACAGTCGTGCGCCACTCTCACCACCATCAGAACATATCTTCAAAGCTATCAACGCAAAGAAAAGAGCAACACACCACTCCCGGGAGGGCTCGAAATTCCAACCTTTCGGTTAACAGCCGATCGCGCTAGCCAATTGCGCCACGGAGACAGTCGTGCTTCACTCTCACCACCATCAGAACATACCTTCAACGCCATCAGCGCAAAGCAAAAAAAAAGCGACACACCGTCCACAGGTGGGCTCGAAACTCCAATCTTTCGGTTAACAACCGATCGCGCTAGCCAATTGCGCCACGGAGACACTCCTGCTCCACTCTCACCACCGTTAGAACATTTCTTCGGAGCTGTCAGGCCAAAGGAAAAAAAGCGCCGCACCACCACCGGGTGAGTTCGAACCTCCAATTTTTCGGTTAACAGCCCATCGTGCCACACAATTGCGCCACGGAGACAGTCGTGCTCCACTCTCACCACCGTCAGGATATTTCTTCAGACTATCAGCTCAAAGAAAAAAAAGCGCCGCACCGCCACCGGGTGGGCTCGAACCTTCAACCTTTAGGTTAACAGCGAACGCGCTAGCCAATTGCGCCACGGAGACAGTCGTGCTCCACTCTCACCACCGTCAGAACATTTCTTCAGAGCTATCAGCCCAAAGAAGAAAAAGCGCCGCACCACCACCGGGTGGGCTCGAACCTCCAACCTTTCGGTTAACAGCCGATCGCGCGAGCCAATTGGGCCACGGAGGCAGTCGTGCTCCACTCTCACCACAGCCAGAACATTTCTTCAGAGCTATCAGCCCAAAGAAAAAGAAACGCCGCACCAACACCGGGTGGGCTCGAACCTCCAACCTCTCGGTTAACAGCCGATCGCGCTAGCCAATGGCACCACGGAGACAGTGGTGCTCCACTCTCACCACTGTCAGAACATTTCTTCAGAGCTATCAGCCCAAAGAAAAAAAAGCGCCACACCAACACCGGGTGGGCTCGAACCTCCTGCCTTTCAATTAAAGGCCGAACGCGCTAGCCAATTGCGCCACGGAGACAGTGGTGCTCCACTCTCACCACTGTCAGAACATTTCTTCAGGGCTATCAGCCCAAAGAAAAAAAGGCGCTGCACCACCACCGGGTGGGCTCGAGCCTCCAACCTTTCGGTTAACGGCCGATCGCGCTAGCCAATTGCGCCACGGAGACAGTCGTGCTTCACTCTCACCACCATCAGAACATACCTTCAAAGCTATCAGCGCAAAGATAAAAGCAACACACCACTCCCGGGAGGGCTCGAAATTCCAACCTTTCGGTTAACAGCCGATCGCGCTAGGCAATTACGCCACGGAGACAGTATAGTGCAGCACTCCCACCTCCGTCAGAACATTTCTTCAGAGCTATCAGCCCAAAGAAAAAAAAGCGCCGCACCTCCACTGGGTGGGCTCGAACCTCCAGCCTTTCGGTTAACAGCCGATCGCACTAGCCAATTGCGCCACGGAGACAGTCGTGCGCCACTCTCACCACCATCAGAACATATCTTCAAAGCTATCAGCGCAAAGAAAAGAGCAACACACCACTCCTGGGAGGGCTCGAAATTCCAACCTTTCTGTTAACAGCCGATCGCGCTAGCCAATTGCGCCACGTAGACAGTCGTGCTTCACTCTCACCACCATCAGAACATACCTTCAACGCCATCAGCGCAAAGCAAAAAAAAAAGCGACACACCGTCCACAGGTGGGCTCGAAACTCCAATCTTTCGGTTAACAACCGATCGCGCTAGCCAATTGCGCCACGGAGACACTCCTGCTCCACTCTCACCACCGTTAGAACATTTCTTCGGAGCTGTCAGGCCAAAGGAAAAAAAGCGCCGCACCACCACCGGGTGAGTTCGAACCTCCAATTTTTCGGTTAACAGCCCATCGTGCCACACAATTGCGCCACGGAGACAGTCGTGCTCCACTCTCACCACCGTCAGGATATTTCTTCAGACTATCAGCTCAAAGAAAAAAAAGCGCCGCACCGCCACCGGGTGGGCTCGAACCTTCAACCTTTAGGTTAACAGCGAACGCGCTAGCCAATTGCGCCACGGAGACAGTCGTGCTCCACTCTCACCACCGTCAGAACATTTCTTCAGAGCTATCAGCCCAAAGAAGAAAAAGCGCCGCACCACCACCGGGTGGGCTCGAACCTCCAACCTTTCGGTTAACAGCCGATCGCGCGAGCCAATTGGGCCACGGAGGCAGTCGTGCTCCACTCTCACCACAGCCAGAACATTTCTTCAGAGCTATCAGCCCAAAGAAAAAGAAACGCCGCACCAACACCGGGTGGGCTCGAACCTCCAACCTCTCGGTTAACAGCCGATCGCGCTAGCCAATGGCACCACGGAAACAGTCGTGCTCCGCTCTCACCACCGTCAGAACATTTCTTCAGAGCTATCAGCCCAAAGAAAAAAAAGCGCCACACCACCACCGGGTGGGCTCGAAACTCCTGCCTTTCGGTTAACGGCCGAACGCGCTAGCCAATTGCGCCACGGAGACAGTGGTGCTCCACTCTCACCACTGTCAGAACATTTCTTCAGAGCTATCAGCCCAAAGAAAAAAAGCGCCGCACCACCACCGGGTGGGCTCGAGCCTCCAACCTTTCGGTTAACGGCCGATCGCACTAGCCAATTGCGCCACGGAGACAGTCGTGCTTCACTCTTACCACCGTCAGAACATTTCTTCAGAGCTATCAGCCCAAAGAAAAAGAAACGCCGCACCACCACCGGGTGGGCTCGAACTTCCAACCTTTTGGTTAACAGCCGATCGCGCTAGCCACTGGCGCCACGGAGACAGTCGTGCTCCGCTCTCACCACCATCACAACATTTCTTCAGAGCTATCAGCCCAAAGAAAAAAAAGCGCCACACCACCACCGGGTGTGCTCGAACCTACAGCCTTTCGGTTAACGGCCGAACGCGCAAGCCAATTGCGCCACGGAGACAGTCGTGCTCCACTCTCACCACCATCAGAACATATCTTCAAAGCTATCAGCGCAAAGAAAAAAGCAACACACCACTCCCTGGAGGGTTCCAAATTCCAACCTTTCGGTTAACAGCCGACCGCGCTAGGCAATTGCGCCACGGAGACAGTATAGAGCAGCACTCCCACCTCCATCAAAACATTTCTTCAGAGCTATCAGCCCAAAGAAAAAAAAAGCGCCGCACCCCAACCGGGTGGGCTCGAACCTCCAGCCTTTCGGTTAACAGCCGATCGCGCTAGCCAATTGCGCCACGGAGACAGTCGTGCTCCACTCTCACCACCATCGGAACATATCTCCAAAGCTATCAGCGCAAAGAAAAGAGCAACGCACCACTCCCGGGAAGGCTCGAAACTACAACCTTTCGGTTAACAGCCGATCGCGCTAGCCAATTGCGCCACGGAGACAGTAGCGCAGCACTCCCACCTCCGTCAGGATATTTCTTCAGAGCTATCAGCCCAAAGAAAAAAAAGCGCCGCACCACCACCGGGTGGGCTCGAACCTCCAAAGTTTCGGTTAACAGCCGGATGCGCTAGCCCATTGCGCCACGGAGACAGTCGTGCTCCACTCTCACAACCGTTAGAACATTTCTTCGGAGCTGTCAGGCCAAAGGAAAAAAAGCGCCGCACCACCACCGGGTGAGCTCTAACTTCCAACCTTTCGGTTAACAGCCGATTGCGCTAGCCAATAGCGCCACGGAGACAGGCGTGCTTCAATATCCCCACCATCAGAACATATCTTCAAAGCTATCAGCGCAAAGAAAAAAGCAACACACCACTCTCGGGAGGGATCGAACCTCCAACTTTTCAGTTAACAGCTGATCGCGCTAGCCAATGGCGCCACGGAGACAGTCGTGCTCCGCTCTCACCAACGTCAGAACATTTCTTCAGAGCTATCAGCCCAAAGAAAAAAAAGCGCCACACCACCACCGGGTGGGCTCGAACCTCCTGACTTTCGGTTAACGGTCGAAGGCGCTAGCCAATTGCGCCACGGAGACAGTGGTGCTCCACTCTCACCACTGTCAGAACATTTCTTAAGAGCTATCAGCCCAAAGAAAAAAAAGCGCCGCACCACCACCGGGTGGGCTCGAGCCTCCAACCTTTCGGTTAACGGCCGATCGCGCTAGCCAATTGCGGCACGGAGACAGTCGTGCTTCACTCTTAACACCGTCAGAACATTTCTTCAGAGCTATCAGCCCAAAGAAAAAGAAACGCCGCACCACCACCGGGTGGGCTCGAACTTCTCACCTTTTGGTTAAACCGATCGCGCTAGCCACTGGCGCCACGGAGACAGTCGTGCTCCGCTCTCACCACCATCAGAACATTTCTTCAGAGCTATCAGCCCAAAGAAAAAAAAGCGCCACACCACCACCGGGTGGGCTCGAACCTCCAGCCTTTCGGTTAACGGCCGAACGCGCTAGCCAATTGCGTCACGGAGACAGTCGTGCTCCACTCTCACCACCATCAGAACATTTCTTCAGAGCTATCAGCCCAAAGAAAAAAAAGCGCCACACCACCACCGGGTGGGCTCGAAACTCCTGCCTTTCGGTTAACGGCCGAACGCGCTAGCCAATTGCGCCACGGAGACAGTGGTGCTCCACTCTCACCACTGTCAGAACATTTCTTCAGAGCTATCAGCCCAAAGAAAAAAAGCGCCGCACCACCACCGGGTGGGCTCGAGCCTCCAACCTTTAGGTTAACAGCGAACGCGCTAGCCAATTGCGCCACGGAGACAGTCGTGCTCCACTCTCACCACCGTCAGAACATTTCTTCAGAGCTATCAGCCCAAAGAAGAAAAAGCGCCGCACCACCACCGGGTGGGCTCGAACCTCCAACCTTTCGGTTAACAGCCGATCGCGCGAGCCAATTGGGCCACGGAGGCAGTCGTGCTCCACTCTCACCACAGCCAGAACATTTCTTCAGAGCTATCAGCCCAAAGAAAAAGAAACGCCGCACCAACACCGGGTGGGCTCGAACCTCCAACCTCTCGGTTAACAGCCGATCGCGCTAGCCAATGGCACCACGGAAACAGTCGTGCTCCGCTCTCACCACCGTCAGAACATTTCTTCAGAGCTATCAGCCCAAAGAAAAAAAAGCGCCACACCACCACCGGGTGGGCTCGAAACTCCTGCCTTTCGGTTAACGGCCGAACGCGCTAGCCAATTGCGCCACGGAGACAGTGGTGCTCCACTCTCACCACTGTCAGAACATTTCTTCAGAGCTATCAGCCCAAAGAAAAAAAGCGCCGCACCACCACCGGGTGGGCTCGAGCCTCCAACCTTTCGGTTAACGGCCGATCGCACTAGCCAATTGCGCCACGGAGACAGTCGTGCTTCACTCTTACCACCGTCAGAACATTTCTTCAGAGCTATCAGCCCAAAGAAAAAGAAACGCCGCACCACCACCGGGTGGGCTCGAACTTCCAACCTTTTGGTTAACAGCCGATCGCGCTAGCCACTGGCGCCACGGAGACAGTCGTGCTCCGCTCTCACCACCATCACAACATTTCTTCAGAGCTATCAGCCCAAAGAAAAAAAAGCGCCACACCACCACCGGGTGTGCTCGAACCTACAGCCTTTCGGTTAACGGCCGAACGCGCAAGCCAATTGCGCCACGGAGACAGTCGTGCTCCACTCTCACCACCATCAGAACATATCTTCAAAGCTATCAGCGCAAAGAAAAAAGCAACACACCACTCCCTGGAGGGTTCCAAATTCCAACCTTTCGGTTAACAGCCGACCGCGCTAGGCAATTGCGCCACGGAGACAGTATAGAGCAGCACTCCCACCTCCATCAAAACATTTCTTCAGAGCTATCAGCCCAAAGAAAAAAAAAGCGCCGCACCCCAACCGGGTGGGCTCGAACCTCCAGCCTTTCGGTTAACAGCCGATCGCGCTAGCCAATTGCGCCACGGAGACAGTCGTGCTCCACTCTCACCACCATCGGAACATATCTCCAAAGCTATCAGCGCAAAGAAAAGAGCAACGCACCACTCCCGGGAAGGCTCGAAACTACAACCTTTCGGTTAACAGCCGATCGCGCTAGCCAATTGCGCCACGGAGACAGTAGCGCAGCACTCCCACCTCCGTCAGGATATTTCTTCAGAGCTATCAGCCCAAAGAAAAAAAAGCGCCGCACCACCACCGGGTGGGCTCGAACCTCCAAAGTTTCGGTTAACAGCCGGATGCGCTAGCCCATTGCGCCACGGAGACAGTCGTGCTCCACTCTCACAACCGTTAGAACATTTCTTCGGAGCTGTCAGGCCAAAGGAAAAAAAGCGCCGCACCACCACCGGGTGAGCTCTAACTTCCAACCTTTCGGTTAACAGCCGATTGCGCTAGCCAATAGCGCCACGGAGACAGGCGTGCTTCAATATCCCCACCATCAGAACATATCTTCAAAGCTATCAGCGCAAAGAAAAAAGCAACACACCACTCTCGGGAGGGATCGAACCTCCAACTTTTCAGTTAACAGCTGATCGCGCTAGCCAATGGCGCCACGGAGACAGTCGTGCTCCGCTCTCACCAACGTCAGAACATTTCTTCAGAGCTATCAGCCCAAAGAAAAAAAAGCGCCACACCACCACCGGGTGGGCTCGAACCTCCTGACTTTCGGTTAACGGTCGAAGGCGCTAGCCAATTGCGCCACGGAGACAGTGGTGCTCCACTCTCACCACTGTCAGAACATTTCTTAAGAGCTATCAGCCCAAAGAAAAAAAAGCGCCGCACCACCACCGGGTGGGCTCGAGCCTCCAACCTTTCGGTTAACGGCCGATCGCGCTAGCCAATTGCGGCACGGAGACAGTCGTGCTTCACTCTTAACACCGTCAGAACATTTCTTCAGAGCTATCAGCCCAAAGAAAAAGAAACGCCGCACCACCACCGGGTGGGCTCGAACTTCTCACCTTTTGGTTAAACCGATCGCGCTAGCCACTGGCGCCACGGAGACAGTCGTGCTCCGCTCTCACCACCATCAGAACATTTCTTCAGAGCTATCAGCCCAAAGAAAAAAAAGCGCCACACCACCACCGGGTGGGCTCGAACCTCCAGCCTTTCGGTTAACGGCCGAACGCGCTAGCCAATTGCGTCACGGAGACAGTCGTGCTCCACTCTCACCACCATCAGAACATATCTTCAAAGCTATCAGCGCAAAGAAAAGAGCAACACACCACTCCCGGGAAGGCTCGAAACTACAACCTTTCGGTTAACAGCCGATCGCGCTAGCCAATTGCGCCACGGAGACAGTAGCGCAGCACTCCCACCTCCGTCAGGATATTTCTTCAGAGCTATCAGCCCAAAGAAAAAAAGCGCCGCACCACCACCGGGTGGGCTCGAACCTCCAAACTTTCGGTTAACAGCCGGATGCGCTAGCCCATTGCGCCACGGAGACAGTCGTGCTCCACTCTCACCACCGTCAGAACATTTCTTCAGAGCTATCAGCTCAAAGAAGAAAAAGCGCCGCACCATCCCCGGGTGGGCTCGAACCTCCAACCTTTCGGTTAACAGCGGATCGCGCTAGCCAATTGGGCCACGGAGGCAGTCGTGCTGCACTCTCACCAATGTCAGAACATTTCTTCAGAGCTATCAGCCCAAAGAAAAAGAAACGCCGAACCACCACAGGGTGGGCTCGAACCTCCAACCTCTCGGTTAACAGCTGGTCGCGCTAGCCAATGGCGCCACGGAGACAGTCGTGCTCCGCTCTCACCACCGTCAGAACATTTCTTCAGAGCTATCAGCCCAAAGAAAAAAAAGCGCCACACCACCACCGGGTGGGCTCGAACCTCCAGCCTTTCGGTTAACGGCCGAACGCGCTAGCCAATTGCGCCACGGAGACAGTCGTGCTCCACGCTCACCACAGCCAGAACATTTCTTCAGAGCTATCAGCCCAAAGAAAAAGAAACGCCGCACCAACACCGGGTGGGCTCGAACCTCCAACCTCTCGGTTAACAGCCGATCGCGCTAGCCAATGGCACCACGGAGACAGTCGTGCTCCGCTCTCACCACCGTCAGAACATTTCTTCAGAGCTATCAGCCCAAAGAAAAAAAAGCGCCACACCTCCACCGGGTGGGCTCGAAACTCCTGCCTTTCGGTTAACGGCCGAACGCGCTAGCCAATTGCGCCACGGAGACAGTGGTGCTCCACTCTCACCACTGTCAGAACATTTCTTCAGAGCTATCAGCCCAAAGAAAAAAAAGCGCCGCACCACCACCAGGTGGGCTCGAGCCTCCAACCTTTCGGTTAACGGCCGATCGCACTAGCCAATTGCGCCACGGAGACAGTCGTGCTTCACTCTTACCACCGTCAGAACATTTCTTCAGAGCTATCAGCCCAAAGAAAAAGAAACGCCGCACCACCACCGGGTGGGCTCGAACTTCCAACCTTTTGGTTAACAGCCGATCGCGCTAGCCACTGGCGCCACGGAGACAGTCGTGCTCCGCTCTCACCACCATCACAACATTTCTTCAGAGCTATCAGCCCAAAGAAAAAAAAGTGCCACACCACCACCGGGTGTGCTCGAACCTACAGCCTTTCGGTTAACGGCCGAACGCGCAAGCCAATTGCGCCACGGAGACAGTCGTGCTCCACTCTCACCACCATCAGAACATATCTTCAAAGCTATCAGCGCAAAGAAAAAAGCAACACACCACTCCCTGGAGGGCTCCAAATTCCAACCTTTCGGTTAACAGCCGATCGCGCTAGGCAATTGCGCCACGGAGACAGTATAGAGCAGCACTCCCACCTCCATCAGAACATTTCTTCAGAGCTATCAGCCCAAAGAAAAAAAAGCGCCGCACCCCAACCGGGTGGGCTCGAACCTCCAGCCTTTCGGTTAACAGCCGATCGCGCTAGCCAATTGCGCCACGGAGACAGTCGTGCTCCACTCTCACCACCATCGGAACATATCTCCAAAGCTATCAGCGCAAAGAAAAGAGCAACGCACCACTCCCGGGAAGGCTCGAAACTACAACCTTTCGGTTAACAGCCGATCGCGCTAGCCAATTGCGCCACGGAGACAGTAGCGCAGCACTCCCACCTCCGTCAGGATATTTCTTCAGAGCTATCAGCCCAAAGAAAAAAAAGCGCCGCACCACCACCGGGTGGGCTCGAACCTCCAAACTTTCGGTTAACAGCCGGATGCGCTAGCCCATTGCGCCACGGAGACAGTCGTGCTCCACTCTCACAACCGTTAGAACATTTCTTCGGAGCTGTCAGGCCAAAGGAAAAAAAGCGCCGCACCACCACCGGGTGAGCTCGAACTTCCAACCTTTCGGTTAACAGCCGATTGCGCTAGCCAATAGCGCCACGGAGACAGTCGTGCTTCAATATCCCCACCATCAGAACATATCTTCAAAGCTATCAGCGCAAAGAAAAAAGCAACACACCACTCTCGGGAGGGATCGAACCTCCAACTTTTCGGTTAACAGCTGATCGCGCTAGCCAATGGCGCCACGGAGACAGTCGTGCTCCGCTCTCACCAACGTCAGAACATTTCTTCAGAGCTATCAGCCCAAAGAAAAAAAATCGCCACACCACCACCGGGTGGGCTCGAACCTCCTGACTTTCGGTTAACGGTCGAAGGCGCTAGCCAATTGCGCCACGGAGACAGTGGTGCTCCGCTCTCACCACTGTCAGAACATTTCTTAAGAGCTATCAGCCCAAAGAAAAAAAAGCGCCGCACCACCACCGGGTGGGCTCGAGCCTCCAACCTTTCGGTTAACGGCCGATCGCGCTAGCCAATTGCGCCACGGAGACAGTCGTGCTTCACTCTTAACACCGTCAGAACATTTCTTCAGAGCTATCAGCCCAAAGAAAAAGAAACGCCGCACCACCACCGGGTGGGCTCGAACTTCTCAACTTTTGGTTAAACCGATCGCGCTAGCCACTGGCGCCACGGAGACAGTCGTGCTCCGCTCTCACCACCATCAGAACATTTCTTCAGAGCTATCAGCCCAAAGAAAAAAAAGCGCCACACCACCACCGGGTGGGCTCGAACCTCCAGCCTTTCGGTTAACGGCCGAACGCGCTAGCCAATTGCGTCACGGAGACAGTCGTGCTCCACTCTCACCACCATCAGAACATATCTTCAAAGCTATCAGCGCAAAGAAAAGAGCAACACACCACTCCCGGGAAGGCTCGAAACTACAACCTTTCGGTTAACAGCCGATCGCGCTAGCCAATTGCGCCACGGAGACAGTAGCGCAGCACTCCCACCTCCGTCAGGATATTTCTTCAGAGCTATCAGCCCAAAGAAAAAAAAGCGCCGCACCACCACCGGGTGGGCTCGAACCTCCAAACTTTCGGTTAACAGCCGGATGCGCTAGCCCATTGCGCCACGGAGACAGTCGTGCTCCACTCTCACCACCGTCAGAACATTTCTTCAGAGCTATCAGCTCAAAGAAGAAAAAGCGCCGCACCATCCCCGGGTGGGCTCGAACCTCCAACCTTTCGGTTAACAGCGGATCGCGCTAGCCAATTGGGCCACGGAGGCAGTCGTGCTGCACTCTCACCACTGTCAGAACATTTCTTCAGAGCTATCAGCCCAAAGAAAAAGAAACGCCGAACCACCACCGGGTGGGCTCGAACCTCCAACCTCTCGGTTAACAGCTGGTCGCGCGAGCCAATGGCGCCACGGAGACAGTCGTGCTCCGCTCTCACCACCGTCAGAACATTTCTTCAGAGCTATCAGCCCAAAGAAAAAAAAGCGCCACACCACCACCGGGTGGGCTCGAACCTCCAGCCTTTCGGTTAACGGCCGAACGCGCTAGCCAATTGCGCCACGGAGACAGTCTTGCTCCACTCTCACCACCATCAGAACATATCTTCAAAGCTATCAGTGCAAAGAAAAAAGCAACACACCACTCCCGGGAGGGATCGAACCTCCAACTTTTCCGTTAACAGCCGATCGCGCTAGCCAATTGCGCCACGGAGACAGTCGTGCTCCTCTCTCACCGCCGTCAGAACATTTCCTCAGAGCTATCAGCCCAAAGGAAAAAAAGCGCCGCACCTCCACCGAGTGGGCTCGAACCTCCAACCTTTCGGTTAAGGGCCCATTGCGCTAGCCAATTGCGTCACGGAGACAGTCGTGCACCACTCTCATCACCGCAGAACATTTCTTCAGACTATCAGCCCAAAGAAAAAAAGCGCCGCACCACCACCGGGTGGGCTCGAACCTCCAGACTTTCGGTTAACAGCCGATCGCGCTAGCCAATTGCGCCACGGAGACAGTCGTGCTCCACTCTCACCACCATCAGAACATATCTCCAAAGCTATCAGCGCAAAGAAAAGAGCAACGCACCACTCCCGGGAAGGCTCGAAACTACAACCTTTCGGTTAACAGCCGATCGCGCTAGCCAATTGCGCCACGGAGACAGTAGCGCAGCACTCCCACCTCCGTCAGGATATTTCTTCAGAGCTATCAGCCCAAAGAAAAAAAAGCGCCGCACCACCACCGGGTGGGCTCGAACCTCCAAACTTTCGGTTAACAGCCGGATGCGCTAGCCCATTGCGCCACGGAGACAGTCGTGCTCCACTCTCACCACCGTTAGAACATTTCTTCGGAGCTGTCAGGCCAAAGGAAAAAAAGCGCCGCACCACCACCGGGTGAGCTCGAACTTCCAACCTTTCGGTTAACAGCCGATTGCGCTAGCCAATAGCGCCACGGAGACAGTCGTGCTTCAATATCCCCACCATCAGAACATATCTTCAAAGCTATCAGCGCAAAGAAAAAAGCAACACACCACTCTCGGGAGGGATCGAACCTCCAACTTTTCGGTTAACAGCTGATCGCGCTAGCCAATGGCGCCACGGAGACAGTCGTGCTCCGCTCTCACCAACGTCAGAACATTTCTTCAGAGCTATCAGCCCAAAGAAAAAAAATCGCCACACCACCACCGGGTGGGCTCGAACCTCCTGACTTTCGGTTAACGGTCGAAGGCGCTAGCCAATTGCGCCACGGAGACAGTGGTGCTCCGCTCTCACCACTGTCAGAACATTTCTTAAGAGCTATCAGCCCAAAGAAAAAAAAGCGCCGCACCACCACCGGGTGGGCTCGAGCCTCCAACCTTTCGGTTAACGGCCGATCGCGCTAGCCAATTGCGCCACGGAGACAGTCGTGCTTCACTCTTAACACCGTCAGAACATTTCTTCAGAGCTATCAGCCCAAAGAAAAAGAAACGCCGCACCACCACCGGGTGGGCTCGAACTTCTCAACTTTTGGTTAAACCGATCGCGCTAGCCACTGGCGCCACGGAGACAGTCGTGCTCCGCTCTCACCACCATCAGAACATTTCTTCAGAGCTATCAGCCCAAAGAAAAAAAAGCGCCACACCACCACCGGGTGGGCTCGAACCTCCAGCCTTTCGGTTAACGGCCGAACGCGCTAGCCAATTGCGTCACGGAGACAGTCGTGCTCCACTCTCACCACCATCAGAACATATCTTCAAAGCTATCAGCGCAAAGAAAAGAGCAACACACCACTCCCGGGAAGGCTCGAAACTACAACCTTTCGGTTAACAGCCGATCGCGCTAGCCAATTGCGCCACGGAGACAGTAGCGCAGCACTCCCACCTCCGTCAGGATATTTCTTCAGAGCTATCAGCCCAAAGAAAAAAAAGCGCCGCACCACCACCGGGTGGGCTCGAACCTCCAAACTTTCGGTTAACAGCCGGATGCGCTAGCCCATTGCGCCACGGAGACAGTCGTGCTCCACTCTCACCACCGTCAGAACATTTCTTCAGAGCTATCAGCTCAAAGAAGAAAAAGCGCCGCACCATCCCCGGGTGGGCTCGAACCTCCAACCTTTCGGTTAACAGCAGATCGCGCTAGCCAATTGGGCCACGGAGGCAGTCGTGCTGCACTCTCACCACTGTCAGAACATTTCTTCAGAGCTATCAGCCCAAAGAAAAAGAAACGCCGAACCACCACCGGGTGGGCTCGAACCTCCAACCTCTCGGTTAACAGCTGGTCGCGCGAGCCAATGGCGCCACGGAGACAGTCGTGCTCCGCTCTCACCACCGTCAGAACATTTCTTCAGAGCTATCAGCCCAAAGAAAAAAAAGCGCCACACCACCACCGGGTGGGCTCGAACCTCCAGCCTTTCGGTTAACGGCCGAACGCGCTAGCCAATTGCGCCACGGAGACAGTCTTGCTCCACTCTCACCACCATCAGAACATATCTTCAAAGCTATCAGTGCAAAGAAAAAAGCAACACACCACTCCCGGGAGGGATCGAACCTCCAACTTTTCCGTTAACAGCCGATCGCGCTAGCCAATTGCGCCACGGAGACAGTCGTGCTCCTCTCTCACCGCCGTCAGAACATTTCCTCAGAGCTATCAGCCCAAAGGAAAAAAAGCGCCGCACCTCCACCGAGTGGGCTCGAACCTCCAACCTTTCGGTTAAGGGCCCATTGCGCTAGCCAATTGCGTCACGGAGACAGTCGTGCACCACTCTCATCACCGCAGAACATTTCTTCAGACTATCAGCCCAAAGAAAAAAAGCGCCGCACCACCACCGGGTGGGCTCGAACCTCCAGACTTTCGGTTAACAGCCGATCGCGCTAGCCAATTGCGCCACGGAGACAGTCGTGCTCCACTCTCACCACCGTCAGAACATTTCCTCAGAGCTATCAGCCCAAAGGAAAAAAAGCGCCGCACCTCCACCGAGTGGGCTCGAACCTCCAACCTTTCGGTTAAGGGCCCATTGCGCTAGCCAATTGGGCCACGGAGGCAGTCGTGCTCCACTCTCACCACTGTCAGAACATTTCTTCAGAGCTATCAGCCCAAAGAAAAAAAAGCGCCACACCACCACCGGGTGGGCTCGAACCTCCAGCCTTTCGGTTAACAGCCGATCGCGCTAGCCAATTGCGCCACGGAGACAGTCGTGCTCCACTCTCACCACCATCAGAACATATCTCCAAAGCTATCAGCGCAAAGAAAAGAGCAACACACCACTCCCGGGAAGGCTCGAAACTACAACCTTTCGGTTAACAGCCGATCGCGCTAGCCAATTGCGCCACGGAGACAGTAGCGCAGCACTGCCACCTCCGTCAGGATATTTCTTCAGAGCTATCAGCCCAAAGAAAAAAAAGCGCCGCACCACCACCGGGTGGGCTCGAGCCTCCAACCTTTCGGTTAACGGCCGATCGCGCTAGCCAATATCGCCACGGAGACAGTCGTGCTTCACTCTTACCACCGTCAGAACATTTCTTCAGAGCTATCAGCCCAAAGAAAAAGAAACGTCGCACCACCAACGGGTGGGCTAGAACTTCCAACCTTTTGGTTAACAGTCCAACGCGCTAGCCACTGGCGCCACGGAGACAGTCGTG
This sequence comes from Rhipicephalus microplus, assembly GCF_043290135.1. Classification (NCBI taxonomy): domain Eukaryota; kingdom Metazoa; phylum Arthropoda; class Arachnida; order Ixodida; family Ixodidae; genus Rhipicephalus; species Rhipicephalus microplus. The sequence continues at coordinate 43,436,982 of NW_027464586.1, forward strand.
CTCCGCTCTCACCACAATCAGAACATTTCTTCAGAGCTATCAGCCCAAAGAAAAAAAAGCGCAACACCACCACCGGGTGGGCTCGAAACTCAAGCCTTTCGGTTAACGGCCGAACGCGCTAGCCAATTGCGTCACGGAGACAGTCGTGCTCCACTCTCACCACCATCAGAACATATCTTCAAAGCTATCAGCGCAAAGAAAAAAGCAACACACCACTCCCGGGAGGGCTCGAAATTCCAACCTTTCGGTTAACAGCCGATTGCGCTAGGCAATTGCGCCACGGACACAGTATAGAGCAGCACTCCCACCTCCGTCAGAACATTTCTTGAGAGCGATCAGCCCAAAGAAAAAAAAAGCGCCCCACCTCCACCGGGTGGGCTCGAACCTCCAGCCTTTCGGTTAACAGCCGATCGCGCTAGCCAATTGCGCCACGGAGACAGTCGTGCTCCACTCTCACCACCATCAGAACATATCTCCAAAGCTATCAGCGCAAGGAAAAGAGCAACACACCACTCCCGGGAAGGTTCGAAACTACAACCTTTCGGTTAACAGCCGATCGCGCAAGCCAATTGCGCCACGGAGACAGTAGCGCTGCACTCCCACCTCCGTCAGGATATTTTTTCAGAGCTATCAGCCCAAAGAAAAAAAAAGCGCCGCACCACCACCGGGTGGGCTCGAACCTCCAACCTTTCGGTTAACAGCCGAATGCGCTAGCCAATTGCGCCACGGAGACAGTCGTGCTCCACTCTCACCACCGTCAGAACATTTCTTAAGACTATCAGCCCAAAGAAAAAAAGCGCCGCACCACCACCGGGTGGGATCGAACCTCCAACCTTTCCGTTAACAGCCGAATGCGCTAGCCAATTGCGCCACGGAGACAGTCGTGCTCCACTCTCACCACCGTCAGAACATTTCATCAGAGTATTATCAGCTCAAAGAAGAAAAAGCGCCGCACCACCACCGGGTGGGCTCGAACCTCCAACCTTTCGGTTAACAGCCGATCGCGCTAGCCAATTGGGCCACGGAGGCAGTCGTGCTCCACTCTCACCACTGTCAGAACATTTCTTCAGAGCTATCAGCCCAAAGAAAAAGAAACACCGCACCACCACCGGGTGGGCTCGAACCTCCAACCTCTCGGTTAACAGCCGGTCGCACTAGCCAATGGCGCCACGGAGACAGTCGTGCTCCGCTCTCACCCCCGTTAGAACATTTCTTCGGAGCTGTCAGGCCAAAGGAAAAAAAGCGCCGCACCACCACCGGGTGAGCTCGAACTTCCAACCTTTCGGTTAACAGCCGATTGCGCTAGCCAATAGCGCCACGGAGACAGTCGTGCTTCAATATCCCCACCATCAGAACATATCTTCAAAGCTATCAGCGCTAAGAAAAAAGCAACACACCACTCTCGGGAGGGATCGAACCTCCAACTTTTCGGTTAACAGCCGATCGCGCTAGCCAATGGCGCCACGGAGACAGTCGTGCTCCGCTCTCACCAACGTCAGAACATTTCTTCAGAGCTATCAGCCCAAAGAAAAAAAGCGCCACACCACCACCGGGTGGGCTCGAACCTCCTGACTTTCGGTTAACGGTCGAAGGCGCTAGCCAATTGCGCCACGGAGGCAGTGGTGCTCCATTCTCACCACTGTCAGAACATTTCTTAAGAGCTATCAGCCCAAAGAGAAAAAAGCACCGCACCACCACCGAGGGGGCTCGAGCCTCCAACCTTTCGGTTAACGGCCGATCGCGCTTGCCAATTGCGCCACGGAGACAGTCGTGCTTCACTCTTACCACCGTCAGAACATTTCTTCAGAGCTATCAGCCCAAAGAAAAAGAAACGCCGCACCACCACCGGGTGGGCTCGAACTTCCCACCTTTTGGTTAAACCGATCGCGCTAGCCACTGGCGCCACGGAGACAGTCGTGCTCCGCTCTCACCACCATCAGAACATTTCTTCAGAGCTATCAGCCCAAAGAAAAAAAAGCGCCACACCACCACCGGGTGGGCTCGAACCTCACCTTTCGGTTAACGGCCGATCGCGCTCGCCAGTTGCGCCCCGGAGACAGTCCTGCTCTACTCTCACCACCATCAGAACATATCTTCAAAGCTATCAGCCCAAAGAAACAAAAGCGCCGCACCACCACCGGGTGGGATCGAACCTCCAGCCTTTCGGTTAACGGCCGAACGCGCTAGGCAATTGCGCTACGGAGACTGTCGTGCTCCACTCTCACCACCGTCAGAACACTTCTTCTGAGCTATCAGCCCAAAGAAAAAAAAGCGCCGCACCACCACCGGGTGGGCTCGAGCCTCCAACCTTTTGGTTAACAGCCGATCGCGCTAGCCAATGGCGCCACGGAGACAGTCGTGCTCCGCTCTCACCACCGTCAGAACATTTCTTCATAGCTATCAGCCCAAAGAAAAGAGCAACACACCACTCCCGGGAAGGCTCGAAACTACAACCTTTCGATTAACAGCCGATCGCGCTAGCCAATTGCGCCACGGAGACAGTAGTGCAGCACTCCCACCTCCGTCAGGACATTTCTTCAGAGCTATCAGCCCAAAGAAAAAAAGCACCGCACCACCACCGGGTGGGCTCGAACCTCCAAACTTTCGGTTAACAGCCGGATGCGCTAGCCAATTGCGCCACGGAGACAGTCGTGCTCCACTCTCACCACCGTCAGAACATTACTTCGGAGCTGTCAGCCCAAAAGAAAAAAAGCGCCGCACCACCACCGGGCGAGCTCGAACCTCCAACCTTTCGGTTAACAGCCGATTGCGCTAGCCAATAGCGCCACGGAGACAGTCGTGCCCCAATCTCCCCACCATGAGAACATATCTTCAAAGCTATCAGCGCAAAGAAAAAAGCAACACACCACTCCCGGGAGGGATCGAACCTCCAACTTTTCGGTTAACAGCCGATCGCGCTAGCCAATTGCGCCACGGAGACAGTCGTGCTCCACTCTCACCACCGTCAGAACATTTCCTCAGAGCTATCAGCCCAAAGGAAAAAAAGCGCCACACCTCCACCGGGTGGGCTCGAACCTCCAACCTTCCGGTTAACAGCCCATCGCGCTAGCCAATTGCGCCACGGAGACTGTCGTGCTCCACTCTCACTACTGTCAGAACATTTCTTCAGAGCTATCAGCCCAAAGAAAAAAAAGCGCCGCACCACCACCGGGTGGACTCGAGCCTCCAACCTTTCGGTTAACAGCCGATCGCGCTAGCCAATTGCGCCACAGAAACAGTCGTGCTTCACTCTTACCACCGTCAGAACATTTCTTCAGAGCTATCAGCCCAAAGAAAAAGAAACGCCGCACCACCACCGGGTGGGCTCGAACTTCCAACCTTATGGTTAACAGCCGATCGCACTAGCCACTGGCGCCAGGGAGACAGTCGTGCTCCGCTCTCGCAACCATCACAACATTCTTTCAGAGCTATCAGCCGAAAGAAAAAAGCGCCACACCACCACCGTGTGGGCTCGAACCTCCAGCCTTTCGGTTAACGGCCGAACGCGCTAGCCAAACGCGCCACGGATTGATTGATTGATATGTGGGGTTTAACGTCCCAAAACCACTATATGATTATGAGAGACGCCGTAGTGGAGTGCTCCGGAAATTTAGACCACCTGGGGTTCTTTAACGTGCACCCAAATCTTAGCACACGGGCCTACAACATTTCCGCCTCCATCGGAAATGCAGCCGCCACAGCCGGGATTCGAACCCGCGCCCTGCGGGTCAGCAGCCGAGTACCTTAGCCACTAGACCACCGCGGCGGGGCAAATGCGCCACGGAGACAGTCGTGCTCCACTCTCACCACCATCAGAACATATCTTCAAAGCTATCAGCGCAAAGAAAAAAGCAACACACCACTCCCGTGAAGGCTCGAAACTACAACCTTTCGGTTAACAGCCGATCGCGCTAGAAAATTGCACCACGGAGACAGTATCGCAGCACTCCCACCTCCGTCAGGATATTTCTTAGGAGCTATCAGCGCAAAGAAAAAAAAGCGCCGCACCACCACAGGGTGGGCTCGAACCTCCGAACTTTCGGTTAACAGCCGGATGCGCTAGACCATTGCGCCACGAAGACAGTCGTGCTCCACTCTCACCACCGTCAGAACATTTCTTCGGAGCTGTCAGGCCAAAGGAAAAAAAGCGCCGCACCACCACCGGGTGAGCTCGAACCTCCAACCTTTCGGTTAACAGCCGATTGCGCTAGCCAATAGCGCTATGGAGACAGTCGTGCTCCAATATCCCCACCATCAGAACATATCTTCAAAGTTATCAGCGCAAAGAAAAAAACAACACACCACTCCCGGGAGCGATCGAACCTCCAAGTTTTCGGTTAACAGCCGATCGCGCTAGCCAATCGCGCCAAGGAGACAGTCGTGCTCCACTCTCACCACCGTCAGAACATTTCTTCAGACTATCAGCCCAAAGAAAAAAAAGCGCCGCACCACCACCGGGTGGGCTCGAACCTCCAACCTTTAGGTTAATAGCCGAACGCGCTAGCCAATTGCGCAACGGAGACAGTCGTGCTCTACTCTCACCACCGTCAGAACATTTCTTCAGAGCTATCAGCTCAAAGAAGAAAAAGCGCCGCACCACCATTGGGTGGGCTCGAACCTCCAACCTTTCGGTTAACAGCCGATCGCGCTAGCCAATTGCGCCACGGAGATAGTCGTGCTGCACTCTTACCACCGTCAGAACATTTCTTCAGAGCTATAAGCCCAAAGAAAAAGAAACGCCACACCACCACCGGGTGGGCTCGAACTTCCAAACTTTTGGTAAACAGCCGATCGCGCTAGCCACTGGCGCCACGGAGACAGTCGTGCTCCGCTCTCACCACCACCAGAACATTTCTTCAAAGCTATCAGCCCAAAGAAAAAAAAGCGCCACACCACCACCGGGTGGGCTCGAACCTCCAGCCTTTCGGTTAATGGCCGAACGCGCTAGCCAATTTCGCCACGGAGACAGTCGTGCTCCACTCTCACCACCATCAGAACATATCTTCAAAGCTATCAGCGCAAAGAAAAAAGCAACACACCACTCCCGGGAGGGCTCGAAATTCCAACCTTTCGGTTAACAGCCGATCGCGCTAGGCAATTGCGCCACGGAGACAGTATAGAGCAGCACTCCCACCTCAGTCAGAACATTTCTTCAGAGCTATCAGCCCAAAGAAAAAAAAAGCGCCGCACCTCCACCAAGTGGGCTCGAACCTCCAGCCTTTCGGTTAACAGCCGATCGCGCTAGCCAATTGCGCCACGGAGACAGTCGTGCTCCACTCTCACCACCATCAGAACATATCTCCAAAGCTATCAGCGCAAAGAAAAGAGCAACACACCACTCCCGGGAAGGTTCGAAACTACAACCTTTCGGTTAACAGCCGATCGCGCTAGCGAATTGCGCCACGGAGACAGTAGCGCAGCACTCCCACCTCCGTCAGGATATTTCTTCAGAGCTATCAGCCCAAAGAAAAAAAAGCGCCGCACCACCACCGGGTGGGCTCGAACCTCTAAACTTTCGGTTAACAGCCGATCGCGCTAGCCAATTCCGCCACGGAGACAGTCGTGCTCCACTCTCACCACCGTCAGAACATTTCCTCAGAGCTATCAGCCCAAAGGAAAAAAAGCGCCGCACCTCCACCGAGTGGGCTCGAACCTCCAACCTTTCGGTTAAGGGCCCATCGCGCTAGCCAACTGCGCCACAGAGACAGTCGTGCTTCACTCTCACCACCATCAGAACATATCTTCAAAGCTATCAGCGCAAAGAAAAAAGCAACACACCACTCCCGGGAGGGCTCGAAATTCCAACCTTTCGGTTAACAGCCGATTGCGCAAGCCAATAGCGCCATGGAGACAGTCGTGCTCCAATCTCCCCACCATCAGGACATATCTTCAAAGCTATCAGCGCAAAGAAAAAAGCAACACACCACTCCCGGGAGGGATTGAACCTCCAACTTTTCGGTTAACAGCCGATCGCGCAAGCCAATTCCGCCACGGAGACAGTCGTGCTCCACTCCCACCACCGTCAGAACATTTCCTCAGAGCTATCAGCCCAAAGGCAAAAAAGCGCCGCACCTCCACCGAGTGGGCTGGAACCTCCAACCTTTCGGTTAAGGGCCCATTGCGCTAGCCAATTGCGCCACGGAGACAGTCGTGCTTCACTCTCACCACCATCAGAACATACCTTCAACGCCATCAGCGCAAAGCAAAAAAAAGCGACACACGGTCCACAGGTGGGCTCGAAACTCCAATCTTTCGGTTAACAACCGATCGCGCTAGCCAATCGTACCACGGAGACAGTCCTGCTCCACTCTCACCACCATGAGAACACATCTTTAAAGCTATCAGCCCAAATAAAAAGAAGCGCCGCACCACCACCGGGTGGGCTCGAATCTCCAACATTTCGGTTAACAGCCGATCGCGCTAGCCAATTGCGCCCCGGAGACAGTCCTGCTCCACTCTCACCACCATCAGAACATATCTTCAAAGCTTTCAGCCCAAAGAAAAAAAAGCAACAAACCACTCCCGGGAGGGCTCGAACCTTCAACCTTTCAGTTAATAGCCGATCGCGCTAGCCAATCGTACCACGGAGACAGTCCTGCTCCACTCTCACCACCATGAGAACACATCTTTAAAGCTATCAGCCCAAATAAAAAGAAGCGCCGCACCACCACCGGGTGGGCTCGAATCTCCAACATTTCGGTTAACAGCCGATCGCGCTAGCCAATTGCGCCCCGGAGACAGTCCTGCTCCACTCTCACCACCATCAGAACATATCTTCAAAGCTTTCAGCCCAAAGAAAAAAAAGCAACAAACCACTCCCGGGAGGGCTCGAACCTTCAACCTTTCAGTTAATAGCCGATCGCGCTAGCCAATTGCGCCACGGAAATAGTCGTGCTCCACTCTCACCACCGCCAGAACATTTCTTCAGAGCTATCAGCCCAAAGGAAAAAAAAAGCGCCACTCCACCACCAGGTGGGATCGAACCTCCAACCTTTCGGTTAACAGCCCATCGCGCTAGCCAATTGCGCCACGAAGACAGTCGTGCGCCACTCTCACCACCATCAGAACATATCTTCAAAGCTATCAGCGCAAAAAAAAGAAAGACACCACTCCCGGGAGGGCTCAAACCTCCAATGTTTTGGTTAACAGCCGAACGTGCTAGCCAATTTCGCCACAGAGACAGTCGTGCTCCGCTCTCACCACCATCAGAACTTATCTTCAAAGCTATCAGCCCAAAGAAAAAAAAGCAACACACCACCACTGGGTGGGCTCGAACCTCCAGCCTTTCGGTTAACGGCCGAACGCGCTAGCCAATTGCGCCACGGAGACAGTCGTGCTTTACTCTCACCACCATCAGAACATATCTTCAAAGCTATCAGCGCAAAGAAAAAAGCAACACACCACTCCCGGGAGGGCTCGAATTTCCAACCTTTCGCTTAACAGCCCATCGCGCTAGGCGATTGCGCAACGGAGACAGTGTAGTGCAGCACTCCCACCTCCGTCAGAACATTTCTTCAGAGCTACCAGCCCAAAGAAAAAAAAGCGCCGCACCTCCACCGGGTGGGCTCGAACCTCCAGCCTTTCGGTTAACAGCCGATCGCGCTAGCCAACTGCGCCACGGAGACAGTCGTGCTCCACTCTTAGCCCCAAAAGAACATATCGCCAAAGCTATCAGCACAAAAGAAAGAGCAACACACCACTCCCGGGAAGGCTCAAAACTACAACCTTTCGGTTAACTGCCGATCGCGCTAGCCAATTGCGCCACGGAGACAGTAGTGCAGCACTCCCACCTCCGTCAGGATATTTCTTCAGGGCTATTAGCCCAAAGAAAAAAAAGCGCCGCACCACCACCGGGTGGGCTCGAACCTCCAAACTTTCGGTTAACAGCCGGATGCGCTAGCCCATTGCGCCACGGAGACAGTCGTGCTCCACTCTCACCACCGTCAGAACATATCTTCAAAGCTATCAGCGCAAAGAAAAAAGCAACACACCACTCCCGGGAGGGATCGAACCTCCAACTTTTCATTTAACAGCCGATCGCGCTAGCCAGTTGCGCCACGGAGACAGTCGTGCTCCACTCTCACCACCGTCAGAACATCTCCTCAGAGCTATCAGCCCAAAGGAAAAAAAGCGCCGCACCTCCACCGAGTGGGCTCGAACCTCCAACCTTTAGGTTAACAGCCGAACGCGCTAGGCAATTCTGCCACGGAGACAGTCGTGCTCCACTCTCACCACCGTCAGAACATTTCTTCAGAGCTATCAGCTCAAAGAAGAAAAAGCGCCGCACCACCACCGGGTGGGCTCGGACCTCCAACCTTTCGGTTAACAGCCGATCGCGCTAGCCAATTGGGCCACGGAGGCAGTCGTGCTCCACTCTCACCACTGTCAGAACATTTCTTCAGAGCTATCAGCCCAAAGAAAAAGAAACGCCGCACCACCACCGGGTGGGCTCGAACCTCCAACCTCTCGGTTAACAGCCGATCGCGCTAGCCAATTGCGCCACGGAGACAGTCGTGCTCCGCTCCCACCACCGTCAGAACATTTCTTCAGCGCTATCAGCCCAAAGAAAAAAAAGCGCCACACCACCACCGGGTGGGCTCGAACCTCCAGCCTTTCGGTGAACGGCCGAACGCGCTAGCTAAATGCGCCACGGAGACAGTCGTGCTGCACTCTCACCACCGCAGAACATTTCTTCACACTATCAGCCCAAAGAAAAAAAGCGCCGCACCACCACTGGGTGGGCTCGAACCTCCAACCTTTCGGTTAACAGCCGAACGCGCTAGCCAATTGCGCCACGGAGACAGTCGTGCTCCAATCTCCCCACCATCAGAACATATCTTTAAAGCTATCAGCGCAAAGAAAAAAGCAACACACCACTCCCGGGAGGGATTGATCCTCCAACTTTTCGGTTAACAGCCGATCGCACTAGCCAATTGCGCCACGGAGACAGTCGTGCTCCACTCTCACCACCGTCAGAACATTTCCTCAGAGCTATCAGCCCAAAGGAAAAAAAGCGCCGCACATCCACCGAGTGGGCTTGAACCTCCAACCTTTCGGTTAAGGGCCCATTGCGCTAGCCAATTGCGCCACGCAGACAGACGTGCTCCACTCTCACCACCGCAGAACTTTTCTTCACACTATCAGCCCAAAGAAAAAAAGCGCCGCACCACCACCGGGGGGCTCGAACCTCCAACCTTTCGGTTAACAGCCGATCGCGCTAGCCAATTGCGCCACGGAGACAGTCGTGCTTCACTCTCACCACCATCAGAACATACCTTCAACGCCATCAGCGCAAAGCAAAAAAAAGCGACACACCTTCCACAGGTGGGCTCGAAACTCCAATCTTTCGGTTAACAACCGATCGCGCTAGCCAATTGCGCCACGGAGACAGTCCTGCTCCACTCTCACCACCATGAGAACATATCTTCAAAGCTATCAGCCCAAAGAAAAAGAAGCGCCGCACCACCACCGGGTGGGCTCGAACCTCCAACCTTTCGGTTAACAGCCGATCGCGCTAGCCAATTGCGCCCCGGAGACAGTCCTGCTCCACTCTCACCACCATCAGAACATATCTTCAAAGCTATCAGCGCAAAGAAAAAAGCAACACACCACTCCCGGGAGGGCTCGAAATTCCAACCTTTCGGTTAACAGCCGATCGCGCTAGGCAATTGCGCCACGGAGACAGTCGTGCTCCACTCTCACCACCGTCAGAACATTTCTTCAGACTATCAGCCCAAATAAAAAAAAGCGCCGCACCACCACCGGGTGGGCTCGAACCTCCAACCTTCAGGTTAACAGCCGAACGCGCTAGCCAATTGCGCCACGGAGACAGTCTTGCTCCACTCTCACCACCGTCAGAACATTTCTTCAGAGCTATCGGCTCAAAGAAGAAAAAGCGCCGCACCACCACCGGGTGGGCTCGAACCTCCAACCTTTCGGTTAACAGCCGATCGCGCTAGCCAATTGGGCCAAGGAGGCAGTCGTACTCCACTCTCACCTCCGTCAGGATATTTCTTCAGAGCTATCAGCCCAAAGAAAAAAAAGCGCCGCACCACCTCCGGGTGGGCTCGAACCTCCAAACTTTCGGTTAACAGCCGGATGCGCTAGACCATTGCGCCACGGAGACAGTCGTGCTCCACTCTCACCACCGTCAGAACATTTCTTCAGACTATCAGCCCAAATAAAAAAAAGCGCCGCACCACCACCGGGTGGGCTCGAACCTCCAACCTTCAGGTTAACAGCCGAACGCGCTAGCCAATTGCGCCACGGAGACAGTCTTGCTCCACTCTCACCACCGTCAGAACATTTCTTCAGAGCTATCGGCTCAAAGAAGAAAAAGCGCCGCACCACCACCGGGTGGGCTCGAACCTCCAACCTTTCGGTTAACAGCCGATCGCGCTAGCCAATTGGGCCAAGGAGGCAGTCGTGCTCCACTCTCACCACTGTCAGAACATTTCTTCAGAGCTATCAGCCCAAAGAAAAAGAAACGCCGCACCACCACCGGGTGGGCTCGAACCTCCATCCTCTCGGTTAACAGCCGATCGCGCTAGGCAATGGTGCCACGGAGACAGTCGTGCTCCGCTCTCACCACCGTCAGAACATTTCTTCAGAGCTATCAGCCCAAAGAAGAAAAAGCGCCACACCACCACCGGGTGGGCTCGAACCTCCTGCCTTTCGGTTAACGGCCGAACGCGCTAGCCAATTGCGCCACGGAGACAGTGGTGCTCCACTCTCACCACTGTCAGAACATTTCTTCAGAGCTATCAGCCCAAAGAAAAAAAAGCGCCGCACCACCACCGGGTGGGCTCGAGCCTCCAACCTTAAGGTTAACGGCCGATCGCGCTAGCCAATTGCGCCAAAGAGACAGTCGTGCTTCACTCTTACCACCGTCAGAACATTTCTTCAGAGCTATCAGCCCAAAGAAAAAGAAACGGCGCACCACCACCGGGTGGGCTCGAACTTCCAACCTTTTGGTTAACAGCTGATCGCGCTAGCCACTGGCGCCACGGAGACAGTCGTGCTCCGCTCTCACCACCATCAGAACATTTTTTCAGAGCTATCAGCCCAAAGAAAAAAAAAGCGCCGCACCTCCACCAAGTGGGCTCGAACCTCCAGCCTTTCGGTTAACAGCCGATCGCGCTAGCCAATTGCGCCACGGAGACAGTCGTGCTCCACTCTCACCACCATCAGAACATATCTCCAAAGCTATCAGCGCGAAGAAAAGAGCAACACACCACTCCCTGGAAGGCTCGAAACTACAACCTTTCGGTTAACAGCCGATCGCACTAGCCAATTGCGCCACGGAGACAGTAGCGCAGCACTCCCACCTCCGTCAGGATATTTCTTCAGAGCTATCAGCCCAAAGAAAAAAAAGCGCCGCACCACCACCGGGTGGGCTCGAACCTCAAAACTTCCGGTTAACAGCCGGATGCGCTAGCCCATTGCGCCACGGAGAATGTCGTGCTCCACTCTCACCACCATCAGAACATATCTCCAAAGCTATCAGCGCAAAGAAAAGAGCAACACACCACTCCCGGGAAGGCTCGAAACTACAACCTTTCGGCTAACAGCCAATCGCGCTAGCCAATTGCGCCACGGAGACAGTATCGCAGCACTACCACCTCCGTCAGGATATTTCTTCAGAGCTATCAGCCCAAAGAAAAAAAAGCGCCACACCACCTCCGGGTGGGCTCGAACCTCCAAACTTTCGGTTAACAGCCGGATGCGCTAGACCATTGCGCCACGGAGACAGTCGTGCTCCACTCTCACCACCGTCAGAACATTTCTTCAGAGTGTCAGCCCAAAGAAAAAAAAAGCGCGGCACCACCACCGGGGGAGCTCGAACCTCCAACCTTCAGGTTAACAGCCGAACGCGCTAGCCAATTGCGCCACGGAGACAGTCTTGCTCCACTCTCGCCACCGTCAGATCATTTCTTCAGAGGTATCGGCTCAAAGAAGAAAAAGCGCCGCACCACCACCGGGTGGGCTCGAACCTCCAACCTTTCGGTTAACAGCCGATCGCGCTAGCCAATTGGGCCAAGGAGGCAGTCGCGCTCCACTCTCACCACTGTCAGAACATTTCTTCAGAGCTATCAGCCCAAAGAAAAAGAAACGCCGCACCACCACCGGGTGGGCTCGAACCTCCATCCTCTCGGTTAACAGCCGATCGCGCTAGGCAATGGCGCCACGGAGACAGTCGTGCTCCGCTCTCACCACCGTCAGAACATTTCTTCAGAGCTATCAGCCCAAAGAAAAAAAAACGCCACACCACCACCGGGTGGGCTCGAACCTCCTGCCTTTCGGTTAACGGCCGAACGCGCTAGCCAATTGCGCCACGGAGACAGTGGTGCTCCACTCTCACCACTGTCAGAACATTTCTTCAGAGCTATCAGCCCAAAGAAAAAAAAGCGCCGCACCACCACCGGGTGTTCTCGAGCCTCCAACCTTAAGGTTAACGGCCGATCGCGCTAGCCAATTGCGCCAAGGAGACAGTCGTGCTTCACTCTTACCACCGTCAGAACATTTCTTCAGAGCTATCAGCCCAAAGAAAAAGAAACGCCGCACCACCACCGGGTGGGCTCGAACTTCCAACCTTTTGGTTAACAGCCGATCGCGCTAGCCACTGGCGCCACGGAGACAGTCGTGCTCCGCTCTCACCACCATCAGAACATTTCTTCAGAGCTATCAGCCCAAAGAAAAAAGCAACACACCACTTCCGGGAGGGCTCGAAATTCCAACCTTTCGGTTAACAGCCGATCGCGCTAGGCAATTGCGCCACGGAGACAGTATAGAGCAGCACTCCCACCTCCGTCAGAACATTTCTTCAGAGCTATCAGCCCAAAGAAAAAAAAGCGCCGCACCACCACTGGGTGGGCTCGAACCTCAAAACTTTCGGTTAACAGCCGGATGCGCTAGCCCATTGCGCCACGGAGACAGTCGTGCTCCACTCTCACCACCGTTAGAACATTTCTTCGGAGCTGTCAGGCCAAAGGAAAAAAAGCGCCTCACCACCACCGGGTGAGCTCGAACCCCCAACCTTTCGGTTAACAGCCGATTGCGCTAGCCAATAGCGCCACGGAGACAGTCGTGCTTCAATATCCCCACCATCAGAACATATCTTCAAAGCTATCAGCGCAAAGAAAAAAGCAACACACCACTCCCGGGAGGGATCGAACCTCCAACGTTTCGATTAACAGCCGATCGCGCTAGCCAATTGCGCCACGGAGACAGTCGTGCTCCACTCTCACCACCGTCAGAACATTTCCTCAGAGCTATCAGCCCAAAGGAAAAAAAGCGCCGCACCTCCACCGAGTGGGCTCGAACCTCCAACCTTTCGGTTAACAGCCCATCGTGCCACCCAATTGCGCCACGGAGACAGTCGTGCTCCACTCTCACCACCGTCAGATCATTTCTTCAGACTATCAGCCCAAAGAAAAAAAAGCGCCGCACCACCACCGGGTGGGCTCGAACCTCCAACCTTTAGGTTAACAGCCGAACGCGCTAGCCGATTGTGCCACGGAGACAGTCGTGCTCCACTGTAACCACCGTCAGAACATTTCTTCAGAGCTATCAGCTCAAAGAAGAAAAAGCGCCGCACCACCACCGGGTGGGCTCGAACCTCCAACCTTTCGGTTAACAGCCGATCGCGCTAGCCAATTGGGCCACGGAAGCAGTGGTGCTGCACTCTCACCACTGTCAGAACATTTCTTCAGAGCTATCAGCCCAAAAAAAAGAAACGCCGCACCACCACCGGGTGGGCTCGAACCTCCAACCTCTCGGTTAACAGCCGATCGCGCTAGCCAACGGCGCCACAAAGACAGTCGTGCTCCGCTCTCACCACCGTCAGAACATTTCTCCAGAGCTATCAGCCCAAAGAAAAAAAAGCGCCACACCACCACCGGGTGGGCTCGAACCTCCTGCCTTTCGGTTAACGGCCGAACGCGCTAGCCAATTGCGCCACGGAGACAGTCGTGCGCAACTCTCACCACCATCAGAACATATCTTCAAAGCTATCAGCGCAAAGAAAAAAGCAACACACCACTCCCGGGAGGGCCCGAAATTCCAACCTTTCGGTTAATAGCCGATTGCGCTAGCCAATAGCGCCACGGAGACAGTCGTGCTCCAATCTCCCCACCATCAGGACATATTTTCAAAGCTATCAGCGCAAAGAAAAGAGCAACACACCACTCCCGGGAGGGATCGAACCTCGAACTTTTCGGTTAACAGCCGATCGCGCTAGCCAATTGCACCACGGAGACAGTCGTGCTCCACTCTCACCACCATCAGAACATTTCCTCAGAGCTATCAGCCAAAAGGAAAAAAAGCGCCGCACCTCCACCGAGTGGGCTCGAACCTCCGACCTTTCGGTTAAGGGCCCATTGCGCTAGCCAATTGCGTCACGGAGACAGTCGTGCACCACTCTCACCACCGCAGAACATTTCTTCAGACTATCAGCCCAAAGAAAAAAAGCGCCGCACCACCACCGGGTGGGCTCGAACCTCCAACCTATCGGTTAACAGCCGAACGCGCTAGCCAATTGCGCCACGGAGACAGTCGTGCTCCACTCTCACCACCGTCAGAACATTTCTTCAGAGCTATCAGCTCAAAGAAGAAAAAGCACCGCACCTCCACCGGGTGGGCTCGAACCTCCAACCTTACGGTTCACAGCCGATCGCGCTAGCCAATTGGGCCACGGAGGCAGTCTTGCTTCACTCTCACCACTGTCAGAACATTTCTTCAGAGCTATCAGCCCAAAGAAAAGAAACGCCGCACCACCACCGGGTGGGCTCGAACCTCCAACCTCTTGGTTAACAGCCGGTCGTGCTAGCCAATGGCGCCACGGAGACAGTCGTGCTCCACTCTCACCACCGTCAGAAAGTTTCTTCAGAGCTATCAGCCCAAAGAAAAAAAAGCGCCACACCACCACCGGGTGGGCTCGAACCTCCAGCCTTTCGGTTAACGGCCGAACGCGCTAGCCAATTGCGCCACGGAGACAGTCCTGCTCCACTCTCACCACCATGAGAACATATCTTCAAAGCTATCAGCCCAAAGAAAAAGAAGCGCCGCACCACCACCGGGTGGGCTCGAACCTCCAACATTTCGGTTAAGAGCCGATCGTGCTAGCCAATTGCACCCCGGAGACAGTCCTGTTCCACTCTCACCACCATCAGAACATATCTTCAGAGCTATGAGCCCAAATAAAAAAAAGCGCCGAACCACCACCGGGTGGGCTCGAACCTCCAACCTTTTGGTTAACAGCTGATCGCGCTAGCCAATTGCGCCACGGAGACAGTCCTGCTCCACTCTCACCACCATCAGAACATATCTTCAAAGCTTTCAGCCCAAAGAAAAAAAAGCAACAAACCACTCCCGGGAGGGCTCGAACCTCCAACCTTTCAGTTAACAGCCGATCGCGCTAGCCAATTGCGCCACGGAAATAGTCGTGCTCCACTCTCACCACCGTCAGAACATTTCTTCAGAGCTATCAGCCCAAAGGAAAAAAAAGCGCCCCTCCACCACCAGGTGGGATCGAACCTCCAACCTTTCGGTTAACAGCCCATCGCGCTAGCCAATTGCGCCACGAAGACAGTCGTGCGCCACTCTCACCACCATTAGAACATATCTTCAAAGCTATCAGCGCAAAGAAAAAAGCAACACACCAGTCCCGGGAGGGCTCACACCTCCAATGTTTTGGTTAACAGCCGAACGTGCTAGCCAATTACGCCACGGAGACAGTCGTGCTCCGCTCTCACCACCATCAGAACATATCTTCAAAGCTATCAGCGCAAAGAAAAAAGCAACACACCACTCCCGGGAGGGCTCGAAATTCCAACCTTTCGGTTAACAGCCGATCGCGCTAGGCGATTGCGCCACGGAGACAGTATAGTGCAGCACTCTTACCTCCGTCACAACATTTCTTCAGAGCTATCAGCCCAAAGAAAAAAAAGCGCCGCACCTCCACCGAGTGGGCTCGAACCTCCAGCCTTTCGGTTAACAGCCGATCGCGCTAGCCAATTGCGCCACGGAGACGGTCGTGCTCCACTCTTACCACCATCAGAACATATCTCCAAAGCTATCAGCGCAAAAGAAAGAGCAACACACCACTCCCGGGAAGGCTCGAAACTACAACCTTTCGGTTAACAGCCGATCGCGCTAGCCAATTGCGCCACGGAGACAGTAGTGCAGCACTCCCACCTCCATCAGGATATTTCTTCAGGGCTATCAGCCCAAAGAAAAAAAAGCGCCGCACCACCACCGGGTGGGCTCGAGCCTTCTAACTTTCGTTTAACAGCCGGATGCGCTAGCCTATTGCGCCACGGAGACAGTCGTGCTCCACTCTCACCACCGTCAGAACATTTCTTCGGAGCTGTCAGGCCAAAAGAAAAAAAGCGCCGCAACACCACCGGGCGAGCTCGAACCTCCAACCTTTCGGTTAACAGCCGATTGCGCTAGCCAATAGCGCCACGGAGACAGTCGGGCTCCAATATCCCCACCATCAGAACATATCTTCAAAGCTATCAGCGCAAAGAAAAAAGCAGCACACCACTCCCGGGAGGGATCGAACCTCCAACTTTTCGGTTGACAGCCGATCGCGCTAGTCAGTTTCGCCACGTAGACAGTCGTGCTCCACTCTCACCACCGTCAGAACATTTCTTCAGAGCTATCAGCTCAAAGAAGAAAAAGCGCCGCACCACCACCGGGTGGGCTCGAACCTCCAACCTTTCGGTTAACAGCCGATCGCGCTACCCAATTGCGCCACGGAGACAGTCGTGCTCCAATGTCCCCACCATCAGAACATATCTTCAAAGCTATCAGCGCGAAGAAAAGAGCAACACACCACTCCCTGGAAGGCTCGAAACTACAACCTTTCGGTTAACAGCCGATCGCACTAGCCAATTGCGCCACGGAGACAGTAGCGCAGCACTCCCACCTCCGTCAGGATATTTCTTCAGAGCTATCAGCCCAAAGAAAAAAAAGCGCCGCACCACCACCGGGTGGGCTCGAACCTCAAAACTTTCGGTTAACAGCCGGATGCGCTAGCCCATTGCGCCACGGAGACAGTCGTGCTCCACTCTCACCACCGTTAGAACATTTCTTCGGAGCTGTCAGGCCAAAGGAAAAAAAGCGCCGCACCTCCACCGAGTGGGCTCGAACCTCCTGCCTTTCGGTTAACGGCCGAACGCGCTAGCCAATTGCGCCACGGAGACAGTCGTGCGCAACTCTCACCACCATCAGAACATATCTTCAAAGCTATCAGCGCAAAGAAAAAAGCAACACACCACTCCCGGGAGGGCCCGAAATTCCAACCTTTCGGTTAATAGCCGATTGCGCTAGCCAATAGCGCCACGGAGACAGTCGTGCTCCAATCTCCCCACCATCAGGACATATTTTCAAAGCTATCAGCGCAAAGAAAAGAGCAACACACCACTCCCGGGAGGGATCGAACCTCGAACTTTTCGGTTAACAGCCGATCGCGCTAGCCAATTGCACCACGGAGACAGTCGTGCTCCACTCTCACCACCATCAGAACATTTCCTCAGAGCTATCAGCCAAAAGGAAAAAAAGCGCCGCACCTCCACCGAGTGGGCTCGAACCTCCGACCTTTCGGTTAAGGGCCCATTGCGCTAGCCAATTGCGTCACGGAGACAGTCGTGCACCACTCTCACCACCGCAGAACATTTCTTCAGACTATCAGCCCAAAGAAAAAAAGCGCCGCACCACCACCGGGTGGGCTCGAACCTCCAACCTATCGGTTAACAGCCGAACGCGCTAGCCAATTGCGCCACGGAGACAGTCGTGCTCCACTCTCACCACCGTCAGAACATTTCTTCAGAGCTATCAGCTCAAAGAAGAAAAAGCACCGCACCTCCACCGGGTGGGCTCGAACCTCCAACCTTACGGTTCACAGCCGATCGCGCTAGCCAATTGGGCCACGGAGGCAGTCTTGCTTCACTCTCACCACTGTCAGAACATTTCTTCAGAGCTATCAGCCCAAAGAAAAGAAACGCCGCACCACCACCGGGTGGGCTCGAACCTCCAACCTCTTGGTTAACAGCCGGTCGTGCTAGCCAATGGCGCCACGGAGACAGTCGTGCTCCACTCTCACCACCGTCAGAAAGTTTCTTCAGAGCTATCAGCCCAAAGAAAAAAAAGCGCCACACCACCACCGGGTGGGCTCGAACCTCCAGCCTTTCGGTTAACGGCCGAACGCGCTAGCCAATTGCGCCACGGAGACAGTCCTGCTCCACTCTCACCACCATGAGAACATATCTTCAAAGCTATCAGCCCAAAGAAAAAGAAGCGCCGCACCACCACCGGGTGGGCTCGAACCTCCAACATTTCGGTTAAGAGCCGATCGTGCTAGCCAATTGCACCCCGGAGACAGTCCTGTTCCACTCTCACCACCATCAGAACATATCTTCAGAGCTATGAGCCCAAATAAAAAAAAGCGCCGAACCACCACCGGGTGGGCTCGAACCTCCAACCTTTTGGTTAACAGCTGATCGCGCTAGCCAATTGCGCCACGGAGACAGTCCTGCTCCACTCTCACCACCATCAGAACATATCTTCAAAGCTTTCAGCCCAAAGAAAAAAAAGCAACAAACCACTCCCGGGAGGGCTCGAACCTCCAACCTTTCAGTTAACAGCCGATCGCGCTAGCCAATTGCGCCACGGAAATAGTCGTGCTCCACTCTCACCACCGTCAGAACATTTCTTCAGAGCTATCAGCCCAAAGGAAAAAAAAGCGCCCCTCCACCACCAGGTGGGATCGAACCTCCAACCTTTCGGTTAACAGCCCATCGCGCTAGCCAATTGCGCCACGAAGACAGTCGTGCGCCACTCTCACCACCATTAGAACATATCTTCAAAGCTATCAGCGCAAAGAAAAAAGCAACACACCAGTCCCGGGAGGGCTCACACCTCCAATGTTTTGGTTAACAGCCGAACGTGCTAGCCAATTACGCCACGGAGACAGTCGTGCTCCGCTCTCACCACCATCAGAACATATCTTCAAAGCTATCAGCGCAAAGAAAAAAGCAACACACCACTCCCGGGAGGGCTCGAAATTCCAACCTTTCGGTTAACAGCCGATCGCGCTAGGCGATTGCGCCACGGAGACAGTATAGTGCAGCACTCTTACCTCCGTCACAACATTTCTTCAGAGCTATCAGCCCAAAGAAAAAAAAGCGCCGCACCTCCACCGAGTGGGCTCGAACCTCCAGCCTTTCGGTTAACAGCCGATCGCGCTAGCCAATTGCGCCACGGAGACGGTCGTGCTCCACTCTTACCACCATCAGAACATATCTCCAAAGCTATCAGCGCAAAAGAAAGAGCAACACACCACTCCCGGGAAGGCTCGAAACTACAACCTTTCGGTTAACAGCCGATCGCGCTAGCCAATTGCGCCACGGAGACAGTAGTGCAGCACTCCCACCTCCATCAGGATATTTCTTCAGGGCTATCAGCCCAAAGAAAAAAAAGCGCCGCACCACCACCGGGTGGGCTCGAGCCTTCTAACTTTCGTTTAACAGCCGGATGCGCTAGCCTATTGCGCCACGGAGACAGTCGTGCTCCACTCTCACCACCGTCAGAACATTTCTTCGGAGCTGTCAGGCCAAAAGAAAAAAAGCGCCGCAACACCACCGGGCGAGCTCGAACCTCCAACCTTTCGGTTAACAGCCGATTGCGCTAGCCAATAGCGCCACGGAGACAGTCGGGCTCCAATATCCCCACCATCAGAACATATCTTCAAAGCTATCAGCGCAAAGAAAAAAGCAGCACACCACTCCCGGGAGGGATCGAACCTCCAACTTTTCGGTTGACAGCCGATCGCGCTAGTCAGTTTCGCCACGTAGACAGTCGTGCTCCACTCTCACCACCGTCAGAACATTTCTTCAGAGCTATCAGCTCAAAGAAGAAAAAGCGCCGCACCACCACCGGGTGGGCTCGAACCTCCAACCTTTCGGTTAACAGCCGATCGCGCTACCCAATTGCGCCACGGAGACAGTCGTGCTCCAATGTCCCCACCATCAGAACATATCTTCAAAGCTATCAGCGCGAAGAAAAGAGCAACACACCACTCCCTGGAAGGCTCGAAACTACAACCTTTCGGTTAACAGCCGATCGCACTAGCCAATTGCGCCACGGAGACAGTAGCGCAGCACTCCCACCTCCGTCAGGATATTTCTTCAGAGCTATCAGCCCAAAGAAAAAAAAGCGCCGCACCACCACCGGGTGGGCTCGAACCTCAAAACTTTCGGTTAACAGCCGGATGCGCTAGCCCATTGCGCCACGGAGACAGTCGTGCTCCACTCTCACCACCGTTAGAACATTTCTTCGGAGCTGTCAGGCCAAAGGAAAAAAAGCGCCGCACCTCCACCGAGTGGGCTCGAACCTCCTGCCTTTCGGTTAACGGCCGAACGCGCTAGCCAATTGCGCCACGTAGACAGTCGTGCGCAACTCTCACCACCATCAGAACATATCTTCAAAGCTATCAGCGCAAAGAAAAAAGCAACACACCACTCCCGGGAGGGCCCGAAATTCCAACCTTTCGGTTAATAGCCGATTGCGCTAGCCAATAGCGCCACGGAGACAGTCGTGCTCCAATCTCCCCACCATCAGGACATATTTTCAAAGCTATCAGCGCAAAGAAAAGAGCAACACACCACTCCCGGGAGGGATAGAACCTCCAACTTTTCGGTTAACAGCCGATCGCGCTAGCCAATTGCGCCACGGAGACAGTCGTGCTCCACTCTCACCACCATCAGAACATTCCCTCAGAGCTATCAGCCAAAAGGAAAAAAAGCGCCGCACCTCCACCGAGTGGGCTCGAACCTCCAACCTTTCGGTTAAGGGCCCATTGCGCTAGCCAATTGCGTCACGGAGACAGTCGTGCACCACTCTCACCACCGCAGAACATTTCTTCAGACTATCAGCCCAAAGAAAAAAAGCGCCGCACCACCACCGGGTGGGCTCGAACCTCCAACCTATCGGTTAACAGCCGAACGCGCTAGCCAATTGCGCCACGGAGACAGTCGTGCTCCACTCTCACCACCGTCAGAACATTTCTTCAGAGCTATCAGCTCAAAGAAGAAAAAGCACCGCACCTCCACCGGGTGGGCTCGAACCTCCAACCTTACGGTTCACAGCCGATCGCGCTAGCCAATTGGGCCACGGAGGCAGTCTTGCTTCACTCTCACCACTGTCAGAACATTTCTTCAGAGCTATCAGCCCAAAGAAAAGAAACGCCGCACCACCACCGGGTGGGCTCGAACCTCCAACCTCTCGGTTAACAGCCGGTCGTGCTAGCCAATGGCGCCACGGAGACAGTCGTGCTCCACTCTCACCACCGTCAGAAAGTTTCTTCAGAGCTATCAGCCCAAAGAAAAAAAAGCGCCACACCACCACCGGGTGGGCTCGAACCTCAAGCCTTTCGGTTAACGGCCGAACGCGCTAGCCAATTGCGCCACGGAGACAGTCCTGCTCCACTCTCACCACCATGAGAACATATCTTCAAAGCTATCAGCCCAAAGAAAAAGAAGCGCCGCACCACCACCGTGTGGGCTCGAACCTCCAACATTTCGGTTAAGAGCCGATCGTGCTAGCCAATTGCACCCCGGAGACAGTCCTGTTCCACTCTCACCACCATCAGAACATATCTTCAGAGCTATGAGCCCAAATAAAAAAAAGCGCCGAACCACCACCGGGTGGGCTCGAACCTCCAACCTTTTGGTTAACAGCTGATCGCGCTAGCCAATTGCGCCACGGAGACAGTCCTGCTCCACTCTCACCACCATCAGAACATATCTTCAAAGCTTTCAGCCCAAAGAAAAAAAAAGCAACAAACCACTCCCGGGAGGGCTCGAACCTCCAACCTTTCAGTTAACAGCCGATCGCGCTAGCCAATTGCGCCACGGAAATAGTCGTGCTCCACTCTCACCACCGTCAGAACATTTCTTCAGAGCTATCAGCCCAAAGGAAAAAAAGCGCCCCTCCACCACCAGGTGGGATCGAACCTCCAACCTTTCGGTTAACAGCCCATCGCGCTAGCCAATTGCGCCACGAAGACAGTCGTGCGCCACTCTCACCACCATTAGAACATATCTTCAAAGCTATCAGCGCAAAGAAAAAAGCAACACACCAGTCCCGGGAGGGCTCACACCTCCAATGTTTTGGTTAACAGCCGAACGTGCTAGCCAATTACGCCACGGAGACAGTCGTGCTCCGCTCTCACCACCATCAGAACATATCTTCAAAGCTATCAGCGCAAAGAAAAAAGCAACACACCACTCCCGGGAGGGCTCGAAATTCCAACCTTTCGGTTAACAGCCGATCGCGCTAGGCGATTGCGCCACGGAGACAGTATAGTGCAGCACTCTTACCTCCGTCACAACATTTCTTCCAACCTTTCGGTTAAGGGCCCATTGCGCTAGCCATTTGCGTCACGGAGACAGTCGTGCACCACTCTCACCACCGCAGAACATTTCTTCAGACTATCAGCCCAAAGAAAAAAAGCGCCGCACCACCACCGTGTGGGCTCGAACCTCCAACCTATCGGTTAACAGCCGAACGCGCTAGCCAATTGCGCCACGGAGACAGGCGTGCTCCACTCTCACCACCGTCAGAACATTTCTTCAGAGCTATCAGCTCAAAGAAGAAAAAGCACCGCACCTCCACCGGGTGGGCTCGAACCTCCAACCTTACGGTTCACAGCCGATCGCGCTAGCCAATTGGGCCACGGAGGCAGTCTTGCTTCACTCTCACCACTGTCAGAACATTTCTTCAGAGCTATCAGCCCAAAGAAAAAGAAACGCCGCACCACCACCGGGTGGGCTCGAACCTCCAACCTCTCGGTTAACAGCCGGTCGCGCTAGCCAATGGCGCCACGGAGACAGTCGTGCTCCACTCTCACCACCGTCAGAAAGTTTCTTCAGAGCTATCAGCCCAAAGAAAAAAAAGCGCCACACCACCACCGGGTGGGCTCGAACCTCCAGCCTTTCGGTTAACGGCCGAACGCGCTAGCCAATTGCGCCACGGAGACAGTCGTGCGCCACTCTCACCACCATCAGAACATATCTTCAAAGCTATCAGCGCAAAGAAAAAAGCAACACACCAGTCCCGGGAGGGCTCACACCTCCAATGTTTTGGTTAACAGCCGAACGTGCTAGCCAATTACGCCACGGAGACAGTCGTGCTCCGCTCTCACCACCATCAGAACATATCTTCAAAGCTATCAGCGCAAAGAAAAAAGCAACACACCACTCCCGGGAGAGCTCGAAATTCCAACCTTTCGGTTAACAGCCGATCGCGCTAGGCGATTGCGCCATGGACACAGTATAGTGCAGCACTCTTACCTCCATCACAACATTTCTTCAGAGCTATCAGCCCAAAGAAAAAGAAGCGCCGCACCTCCACCGGGTGGGCTCGAACCTCCAGCCTTTCGGTTAACAGCCGATCGCGCTAGCCAATTGCGCCACGGAGACGGTCGTGCTCCACTCTTACCACCATCAGAACATATTTCCAAAGCTATCAGCGCAAAAGAAAGAGCAACACACCACTCCCGGGAAGGCTCGAAACTACAACCTTTCGGTTAACAGCCGATCGCGCTAGCCAATTGCGCCACGGAGACAGTAGTGCAGCACTCCCACCTCCATCAGGATATTTCTTCAGGGCTATCAGCCCAAAGAAAAAAAAGCGCCGCACCACCACCGGGTGGGCTCGAGCCTACAAACTTTCGTTTAACAGCCGGATGCGCTTGCCCATTGCGCCACGGAGACAGTCGTGCTCCACTCTCACCACCGTCAGAACATTTCTTCGGAGCTGTCAGGCCAAAAGAAAAAAAGCGCCGCAACACCACCGGGCGAGCTCGAACCTCCAACCTTTCGGTTAACAGCCGATTGCGCTAGCCAATAGCGCCACGGAGACAGTCGTGCTCCAATATCCCCACCATCAGAACATATCTTCAAAGCTATCAGCGCAAAGAAAAAAGCAGCACACCACTCCCGGGAGGGATCGAACCTCCAACTTTTCGGTTAACAGCCGATCGCGCTAGTCAGTTTCGCCACGTAGACAGTCGTGCTCCACTCTCACCACCGTCAGAACATTTCTTCAGAGCTATCAGCTGAAAGAAGAAAAAGCGCCGCACCACCACCGGGTGGGCTCGAACCTCCAACCTTTCGGTTAACAGCCGATCGCGCTAGCCAATTGGGCCACGGAGGCAGTCGTGCTCCACTCTCACCACTGTCAGAACATTTCTTCAGAGCTATCAGCCCAAAGAAAAAGAAACGCCGCACCACCACCGGGTGGGCTCGAACCTCTAACCTTTTGGTTAACAGCTGATCGCGCTAGCCAATCGCGCCACGGAGACAGTCCTGCTCCACTCTCACCACCATCAGAACAGAACTTCAAAGCTATCAGCCCAAAGAAAAAAAAGCAACAAACCACTCACGGGAGGGCTCGAACCTCCAACCTTTCAGTTAACAGCCGATCGCGCTAGCCAATTCCGCCACGGAGACAGTCGTGCTCCACTCTCAACACCGTCTGAACATTTCTTCAGAGCTATCAGCCCAAAGGAAAAAAAGTGCCGCCCCACCACCGGGTGGGCTCCAACCTCCAACCTTTCGGTTAACAGCCGATCGCGCTAGCCAATAGCGCCACGGAGACAGTCGTGCTGCTCTCTCACCACCGTCAGAATATTTCATCAAAGCTATCAGCGCAAAAAAAGCGACACACTGCTCCCGGGAGGGCTCGAGCCTCCAACCTTTCGGTTAACAGCCGAATGCGTTAGCCAATTGCGCAACGGAGATAGTCGTGCTCCACTTTCACCACCGTCAGAACATTTCTCCAAAGCTTTCAGCGCCAAGAAGAAAAAAGCGACACACCGCTCCCGGGAGGGCTCGAACCTCCAGCCTTTCGGTTAACGGCCGAACGCGCTAGCCAATTGCGCCATGGAGACAGTCGTGCTTCACTCTCACCACGGCAGAACATTTCTTCAGACTATCAGCCCAAAAAAAAGCGCCGCACCACCACCGGGTGGGCTCGAACTTCCAACCTTTCGGTTAACAGCCCAACGCGCTAGCCAATTGCAACACGGAGACAGTCGTGCTCCACTCTCACCACCGTCAGAACATTTCTTCAGAGCTATCAGCTCAAAGAAGAAAAACGCCGCACCACCACCGGCTGGGCTCGAACCTCCAACCGTTCAGCTAACAGCCGATCGCGCTAGCCAATTGGGCCACGGAGGCAGTCGTGCTCCACTCTCACCACTGTCAGAACATTTCTTCAGAGCTATCAGCCCAAAGAAAAAGAAACGCCGCACCACCACCGGGTGGGCTCGAAACTCCACCCTCTCGGTTAACAGCCAGTCGCGCTAGCCAATGGCGCCACGGAGACAGACCTGCTCCACTCTCACCACCATCAGAACATATCTTCAAAGCTTTCAGCCCAAAGAAAAAAAAGCAACAAACCACTCCCGGGAGGGCTCGAACCTCCAACCTTTCAGTTAACAGCCGATCGCCCTAGCCAATTGCACCACGGAGATAGTCGTGCTCCACTCTCACCACCGTCAGAACATTTCTTCAGAGCTATCAGCCCAAAGAAAAAGAAAGCGCCGCTCCACCACCAGGTGGGCTCGAACCTCCAACCTTTCTGTTAACAGCCGGTCGCGCTAGCCAATGGCGCCACGGAGACAGTCGTGCTCCACTCTCACCACCGTCAGAAAGTTTCTTCAGAGCTATCAGCCCAAAGAAAAAAAAGCGCCACACCACCACCGGGTGGGCTCGAACCTCCAGCCTTTCGGTTAACGGCCGAACGCGCTAGCCAATTGCGCCACGGAGACAGTCGTGCGCCACTCTCACCACCATCAGAACATATCTTCAAAGCTATCAGCGCAAAGAAAAAAGCAACACACCAGTCCCGGGAGGGCTCACACCTCCAATGTTTTGGTTAACAGCCGAACGTGCTAGCCAATTACGCCACGGAGACAGTCGTGCTCCGCTCTCACCACCATCAGAACATATCTTCAAAGCTATCAGCGCAAAGAAAAAAGCAACACACCACTCCCGGGAGAGCTCGAAATTCCAACCTTTCGGTTAACAGCCGATCGCGCTAGGCGATTGCGCCATGGACACAGTATAGTGCAGCACTCTTACCTCCATCACAACATTTCTTCAGAGCTATCAGCCCAAAGAAAAAAAAGCGCCGCACCTCCACCGGGTGGGCTCGAACCTCCAGCCTTTCGGTTAACAGCCGATCGCGCTAGCCAATTGCGCCACGGAGACGGTCGTGCTCCACTCTTACCACCATCAGAACATATTTCCAAAGCTATCAGCGCAAAAGAAAGAGCAACACACCACTCCCGGGAAGGCTCGAAACTACAACCTTTCGGTTAACAGCCGATCGCGCTAGCCAATTGCGCCACGGAGACAGTAGTGCAGCACTCCCACCTCCATCAGGATATTTCTTCAGGGCTATCAGCCCAAAGAAAAAAAAGCGCCGCACCACCACCGGGTGGGCTCGAGCCTACAAACTTTCGTTTAACAGCCGGATGCGCTTGCCCATTGCGCCACGGAGACAGTCGTGCTCCACTCTCACCACCGTCAGAACATTTCTTCGGAGCTGTCAGGCCAAAAGAAAAAAAGCGCCGCAACACCACCGGGCGAGCTCGAACCTCCAACCTTTCGGTTAACAGCCGATTGCGCTAGCCAATAGCGCCACGGAGACAGTCGTGCTCCAATATCCCCACCATCAGAACATATCTTCAAAGCTATCAGCGCAAAGAAAAAAGCAGCACACCACTCCCGGGAGGGATCGAACCTCCAACTTTTCGGTTAACAGCCGATCGCGCTAGTCAGTTTCGCCACGTAGACAGTCGTGCTCCACTCTCACCACCGTCAGAACATTTCTTCAGAGCTATCAGCTGAAAGAAGAAAAAGCGTCGCACCACCACCGGGTGGGCTCGAACCTCCAACCTTTCGGTTAACAGCCGATCGCGCTAGCCAATTGGGCCACGGAGGCAGTCGTGCTCCACTCTCACCACTGTCAGAACATTTCTTCAGAGCTATCAGCCCAAAGAAAAAGAAACGCCGCACCACCACCGGGTGGGCTCGAACCTCTAACCTTTTGGTTAACAGCTGATCGCGCTAGCCAATCGCGCCACGGAGACAGTCCTGCTCCACTCTCACCACCATCAGAACATAACTTCAAAGCTATCAGCCCAAAGAAAAAAAAGCAACAAACCACTCACGGGAGGGCTCGAACCTCCAACCTTTCAGTTAACAGCCGATCGCGCTAGCCAATTCCGCCACGGAGACAGTCGTGCTCCACTCTCAACACCGTCTGAACATTTCTTCAGAGCTATCAGCCCAAAGGAAAAAAAGTGCCGCCCCACCACCGGGTGGGCTCCAACCTCCAACCTTTCGGTTAACAGCCGATCGCGCTAGCCAATAGCGCCACGGAGACAGTCGTGCTGCTCTCTCACCACCGTCAGAATATTTCATCAAAGCTATCAGCGCAAAAAAAGCGACACACTGCTCCCGGGAGGGCTCGAGCCTCCAACCTTTCGGTTAACAGCCGAATGCGTTAGCCAATTGCGCAACGGAGATAGTCGTGCTCCACTTTCACCACCGTCAGAACATTTCTCCAAAGCTTTCAGCGCCAAGAAGAAAAAAGCGACACACCGCTCCCGGGAGGGCTCGAACCTCCAGCCTTTCGGTTAACGGCCGAACGCGCTAGCCAATTGCGCCATGGAGACAGTCGTGCTTCACTCTCACCACCACAGAACATTTCTTCAGACTATCAGCCCAAAAAAAAGCGCCGCACCACCACCGGGTGGGCTCGAACTTCCAACCTTTCGGTTAACAGCCCAACGCGCTAGCCAATTGCAACACGGAGACAGTCGTGCTCCACTCTCACCACCGTCAGAACATTTCTTCAGAGCTATCAGCTCAAAGAAGAAAAACGCCGCACCACCACCGGCTGGGCTCGAACCTCCAACCGTTCAGATAACAGCCGATCGCGCTAGCCAATTGGGCCACGGAGGCAGTCGTGCTCCACTCTCACCACTGTCAGAACATTTCTTCAGAGCTATCAGCCCAAAGAAAAAGAAACGCCGCACCACCACCGGGTGGGCTCGAAACTCCACCCTCTCGGTTAACAGCCAGTCGCGCTAGCCAATGGCGCCACGGAGACAGACCTGCTCCACTCTCACCACCATCAGAACATATCTTCAAAGCTTTCAGCCCAAAGAAAAAAAAGCAACAAACCACTCCCGGGAGGGCTCGAACCTCCAACCTTTCAGTTAACAGCCGATCGCCCTAGCCAATTGCACCACGGAGATAGTCGTGCTCCACTCTCACCACCGTCAGAACATTTCTTCAGAGCTATCAGCCCAAAGAAAAAGAAAGCGCCGCTCCACCACCAGGTGGGCTCGAACCTCCAACCTTTCTGTTAACAGCCCATCGCGCTAGCCAATGGCGCCACGGAGACAGTCGTGCTCCACTCTCACCACCGTCAGAAAGTTTCTTCAGAGCTATCAGCCCAAAGAAAAAAAAGCGCCACACCACCACCGGGTGGGCTCGAACCTCCAGCCTTTCGGTTAACGGCCGAACGCGCTAGCCAATTGCGCCACGGAGACGGTCGTGCTTCACTCTCACCACCATCAGAACATATCTTCAAAGCTATCAGCGCAAAGAAAAAAGCAACACACCACTCTCGTCAGGGCTCGAAATTCCAACCTTTCGGTTAACAGCCGATCGCGCTAGGCGATTAGCCCACGGAGACAGTATAGTGCAGCACTCCCACCTCCGTCAGAACATTTCTTCAGAGCTATCAGCCCAAAGAAAAAAAAGCGCCGCACCTCCTCCGGGTGGGCTCGAACCTCCAGCCTTTCGGTTAACAGCCGATCGCGCTAGCCAATTCCGCCACGGAGACAGTCGTGCTCCACTCTTACCACCGTCAGAACATATCTCCAAAGCTATCAGCGCAAAGAAAAGAGGAACACACCACCCCGGGAAGGCTAAAAACTACACCCTTTCGGTTAACAGCCGATCGCGCTAGCCAATTGCGCCACGGAGACAGTAGGGCAGCACTCCCACCTAAGTCAGGATATTTCTTCAGAGCTATCAGCCCAAAGAAAAAAAAGCGCCGCACCACCACCGGGTGGGCTCGAACCTCCAAACTTTCGGTTAACAGCCGGATGCGCTAGGCCATTGCGCCACGGAGACAGTCGTGCTCCACTCTCACCACCATGAGAACTTATCTTCAAAGCTATCAGCGCAAAGAAAATGAAGCGCCGCACCACCACCGGGTGGGCTCGAACCTCCAACGTTTCGGTTAACAGCCGATCGCGCTAGCCAATTGCGCCCCGGAGACAGTCCTGCTCCACTCTCACCACCATCACAACATATCTTCAGAGCTATGAGCCCAAAGAAAAAAAAGCGCCGAACCACCACCGGGTGGGCTCGAACCTCATACCTTTTGGTTAACAGCTGATCGCGCTAGCCAATTGCGCCACGGAGACAGTCCTGCTCCACTCTCACCATCATCAGAACATATCTTCAAAGCTTTCAGCCCAAAGAAAAAAAAGCAACAAACCACTGCCGGGAGGGCTCGAACCTCCAACCTTTCAGTTAACTGCCGATAGCGCTAGCCAATTGCACCACGGAGATAGTCGTGCTCCACTCTCACCACCGTCATAAAATTTCTTCAGAGCTATCAGCCCAAAGGAAAAAAAAGCGCCGCTTCACCACCAGGTGGGCTCGAACCTCCAACCTTTCGGTTAAAAGCCCATCGCGCTATCCAATTGCGCCACGAAGACAGTCGTGAGCCACTCTCACCACCATCAGAACATATCTTCAAAGCTATCAGCGCAAAGAAAAAAGCAACACACCACCACCGGGTGGGCTCGAACCTCCAGCCTTTCGGTTAACGGCCGAACGCGCTAGCCAATTGCGCCACGGAGACAGTCATGCTTCACTCTCACCACCATCAGAACATATCTTCAAAGCTATCAGCGCAAAGAAAAAAGCAACACACCACTCCCGGGAGGGCTCGAAATTCCAACCTTCCGGTTAACAGCCGATCGCGCTTGGCGATTAGGCCACGGAGACAGTATAGTGCAGCACTCCCACCTCCGTCAGAACATTTCTTCAGAGCTATCAGCCTAAAGAAAAAAAAGCGCCGCACCTCCTCCGGGTGGGCTCGAACCTCCAGCCTTTCGGCTAACAGCCGATCGCGCTAGCCAATTGCGCCACGGAGACAGTCGTGCTCCACTCTTACCACCATCAGAAAATATCTCCAAAGCTATCAGCGCAAAGAAAAGAGCAACACACCACTCCCGGGAAGGCTCGAAACTACAACCTTTCGGTTAACAGCCGATCGCGCTAGCCAATTGTGCCACAGAGACAGTAGTGCAGCACTCCCACCTCCGTCAGGATATTTCTTCAGAGCTATCAGCCCAAAGAAAAAAAAGCGCCGCACCACCACCGGGTGGGCTCGAACCTCCAAACTTTCGGTTAACAGCCGGATGCGCTAGGCCATTGCGCCACGGAGACAGTCGTGCTCCACTCTCACCACCATGAGAACATATCTTCAAAGCTATCAGCCCAAAGAAAAAGAAGCGCCGCACCACCAGCGGGTGGGCTCGAACCTCCAACCTTTCGGTTAACAGCCGATCGCGCTAGCCAATTGCGCCCCGGAGACAGTCCTGCTCCACTCTCACCACCATCAGAACATATCTTCAGAGCTATGAGCCCAAAGAAAAAAAGCAACACACCACTCCCGGGAGGGCTCGAACCTCCAACCTTTCAGTTAACAGCCGATCGCGCTAGCCAATTGCACCACGGAGATAGTCGTGCTCCACTCTCACCACCGTCAGAACATTTCTTCAGAGCTATCAGCCCAAAGAAAAAAAAAGCGCCGCTCCACCACCAGGTGGGCTCGACCCTCCAACCTTTCGGTTAACAGCCCATCGCGCTAGCCAATTGCGCCACGGAGACAGTCGTGCGCCACTCTCACCACCATCAGTACCTATCTTCAAAGCTATCAGCGCAAAGAAAAAAGCAACACCACTCCCGGGAGGGCTCAAACCTGGAATGTTTTGGTTAACAGCCGAACGTGCTAGCCAATTGCGCCAAGGAGACAGTCGTGCTCCGCTCTCACCACCATCAGAACATATCTTCAAAGCTATCAGCGCAAAGAAAAAAGAAACACACCACCACCGGGTGGGCTCGAACCTCCAGACTTTCGGTTAACGGCCGAACGCGCTAGCCAATTGCGCCACGGAGACAGTCGTGCTTCACTCTCACCACCATCAGAACATATCTTCAAAGCTATCAGCGCAAAAAAAAGCAACACACCACTCTCGGGAGGGCTCGAAATTCCAACTATTCGGTTGACAGCCGATCGCGCTAGGCGATTAGGCCACGGAGACAGTATAGTGCAGCACTCCCACCTCCGTCAGAACATTTCTTCAGAGCTATCAGCCCAAAGAAAAAAAAGCGCCGCACCTCCACCGGGTGGGCTCGAACCTCCAGCCTTTCGGTTAACAGCCGATCGCGCTAGCCAATTGCGCCACGGAGACAGTCGTGCTTCACTGTTACCACCATCAGAACATATCTCTAAAGGTATCAGCGCAAAGAAAAGGGCAACACACCACTCCCGGGAAGGCTCGAAACTACAACCTTTCGGTTAACAGCCGATCGCGCTAGCCAATTGCGCCACAGAGACAGTAGTGCAGCACTCCCAACTCCGTCAGGATATTTCTTCAGAGCTATCAGCCCAAAGAAAAAAAAGCGCCGCACCACCACCGGGTGGGCTCGAACCTCCAAACTTTCGGTTAACAGCCGGATGCGCTAGGCCATTGCGCTACGGAGACAGTCGTGCTCCACTCTCACCACCGTCAGAACATTTCTTCGGAGCTGTCAGGCCAAAGGAAAAAAAGCGCCGCACCACCAACGGGCGAGCTCGAACCTCCAACCTTTCGGTTAACAGCCGATTGCGCTAGCCAATAGCGCCACGGAGACAGTCATGCTCCAATATCCCCACCATCAGAACATATCTTCAAAGCTATCAGCGCAAAGAAAAAAGCAACACACCATTCCCGGGAGGGATCGAACCTCCAACTTTTCGGTTAACAGCCGATCGCGCTAGCCAGTTGCGCCACGGAGACAGTCGTGCTCCACTCTCACCACCGTCAGAACATTTCTTCAGACTATCAGCCCAAAGAAAAAAAAGCGCCACACAACCACCTGGTGGGCTCGAACCTCCAACCTTTAGGTTAACAGCCGAACGCGCTAGCCAATTGCGCCTCGGAGACAGTCGTGCTCCACTCTCACCACCGTCAGAACATTTCTTCAGAGCTATCAGCTCAAAGAAGAAAAAGCACCGCACCACCACCGGGTGGGCTCGAACCTCCAACCTTTCGGTTAACAGCCAATCGCGCTAGCCAATTGGGCCACGGAGGCAGTCGTGCTCCACTCTCACCACTGTCAGAACATTTCTTCAGAGCTATCAGCCCAAAGAAAAAGAAACGCCGCACCACCACCGGGTGGGCTCGAACCTCCAACCTCTTGGTTAACAGCCGATCGCGCTAGCCAATGGCGCCACGGAGACAGTCGCGCTTCGCTCTCACCACCGTCAGAACATTTCTTCAGAGCTATCAACGCAAAGAAAAAAGCGACACACCGTCCCCTGGTGGGCTCAAACCTCCAACCTTTCGGTTAACAGCCCATCGCGCTAGCCAATAGCGCCACGGAGACAGTCGTGCTCCTCTCTCACCACCGTCAGAACATTTCTTCAGACTATCAGCCCAAAGAAAAAAAAGCGCCACACCACCACCGGGTGGGCTGGAACCTCCAACCTTTCGGTTAACAGCCGATCGCGCTAGCCAATTGCGCCAAGGAGACAGTCATGCTCCTCTCTCACCACCGTCAGAACATTTCTTCAGACTATCAGCCTAAAGAAAAAAAAGCGCCGCACCACCACCGGGTGGGCTGGAACCTCCAACCTTTCGGTTAACAGCCAATCGCGCTAGCCAATTGGGCCACGGAGGCAGTCGTGCTCCACTCTCACCACTGTCAGAACATTTCTTCAGAGCTATCAGCCCAAAGAAAAAGAAACGCCGCACCACCCCCGGGAGGGCTCGAACATCCAACCTCTCGGTCAACAGCCGATCGCGCTAGCCAATTGCGACAGCCACGGAGACAGTCGTTCTCCCCTCTCACCACCATCAGAACATATCTTCAAAGCTATCAGCGCAAAGAAAAAAGCGACACACCGTCCCCTGGTGGGCTCAAACCTCGAACCTTTCGGTTAACAGCCAATCGCGCTAGCCAATTGCGCCACGGAGACAGTCGTGCTCCACTCTCACCACCGTCAGAACATTTCTTCAGAGCTATCAGCCAAAAGAAGAAAAAGCGCCGCACCACCACCGGGTGGGCTCGAACCTCCAACCATTCGGTTAACAGCCGATCACGCTAGCCGATTGCGCCACGGATACAGTCGTGCTCCACTCTCACCACCATCAGAACATTTCTTCAGACTATCAGCCCAAAGAAAAAAAAGCGCCGCACCACCACCGGGTGGGCTGGAACCTCCAACCTTTCGGTTAACAGCCGATCGCGCTAGCCAATTGGGCCACGGAGGCAGTCGTGCTCCACTCTCACCACTGTCAGAACATTTCTTCAGAGCTATCAGCCCAAAGAAAAAGAAACGCCGCACCACCACCGGGTGGGCTCGAACATCCAACCTCTCGATCAACGGCCGATCGCACTAGTCCATTGCGACAGCCACGGAGACAGTCGTTCTCCCCTCTCACCACCATCAAAACATATCTTCAAAGCTATCAGCGCAAAGAAAAAAGGGACACAGCGTCCCCTGGTGGGCTCAAACCTCCAACCTTTCGGTTAACAGCCAATCGCGCTAGCCAATTGCGCCACGGAGACAGTCCTGCACCACTCTCACCACCATCAAACACATCTTCAAAGCTATAAGCCCAAAGGAAAAAAAGCGCCGCACCACCCCTGGGTGGGCTCTAACCTCCAACCTTTGTGTTAACAGCCGATCGCGCTAGCCAATTGCACCACGGAGACAGTCGTGCTTCATTCTTACCACCGTCAGAACATATCTTCAACGCCATCAGCGCAAAGCAAAAAAAAGTGACACACCGTCCACGGGTGGGCTCGAACCTCCAACCTTTCGGTTAACAGCCAATCGCGCTAGCCAATAGCGCCACGGAGACAGTCGTGCTCCTCTCTCACCACCATCAGAACATTTCTTCAGACAATCAGCCCAAAGAAAAAAAAGCGCCGCACCACCACCGGGTGGGCTCGAACCTCCAACCTTTCGGTTAACAGCCGATCACGCTAGCCGATTGCGCCACGGAGACAGTCGTGCTCCACTCTCACCACCACCAGAACATATCTTCAAAGCTATCAGCGCAAAGAAAAAGCAACACACCACTCCCGGGAGGGCTCGGAACTCCAACCTTTTGGTTAACAGCCGATCGCGCTAGCCAATTGCGCAGCGGAGACAGTCATGCGCAACTCTCACCACCGTGAAAACATTTCTCCAAAGCTATCAGCGCAAAGATAAAAAAAGTGACACACTGCTTCCGGGAGGGCTCGAACCACCAAACTTTCGGTTAAATGCCGAACGCGCTTGCCAAATGCGCCACGGAGACAGTCGTGCTCCATTCTCACCACTTTAACTTTAAAGCTATCTGCGCAAAGAAAAAAGCAACACACCACTTCGAGGAGGGCACGAACCTCCAACCTTTCGGTTAACAGCCGATTGCGCTAGCCAATTGCGCCACGGACAAATTCCTTTTCCACTCTCACCACCATGAAAACATAACTTCAAAGCTATCAGCCCAAAGAAAAAAAAGCGCCGCTGCACCCCCGGGTGGGCTCGAACCTACAACCTTTCGGTTAACAGCCGGTCGCGCTAACCAGTTGCGCCACAGAGACAGTCCTGCTCTGCTCTCACCACCATCAGAACATATCTTCAAAGCTATCAGCCCAAAGAAAAAAAGCAACACACCACTCTCGGGAGGGCTCGAACCTCCAACTTTTCAGTTAAAAGCCGATCGCGCTAGCCAATTGCGCCACGGAGACAGTCCTGCTCCCCTCTCACCATCATCAGAACATATCTTCAAAGCTATCAGCGCAAAGAAAAAAGCGACACACCATCCCCTGATGGGCTCAAACCTCCAACCTTTTGGTTAACAGCCAATCGCGCTAGCCAATTGCGCTACGGAGACAGTCCTGGACCACTCTCACCACCATCAAACATATCTTCAAAGCTGTCAGCCCAAAGAAAAAAAAGCACCGCACCACCCCCGGGTGGGCTCGAACCTCCAAACTTTCGGTTAACAGCCGATCGCGCTAGCCAATTGCGCCACGGAGACAGTCGTGCTTCACTCTCACAACCATCAGAACATATCTTCAACGCCATCAGCACAAAGCAAAAAAAGCGACACACCGTCCACGGGCGGGCTCGAAACTCCAACCTTTCGGTTAACAGCCGATCGCGCTAGCCAATTGCGCCACGGAGACAGCCCTGCTCCCCTCTCACCATCATCAGAACATATCTTCAAAGCTTTGAGCCCAAAGAAAAAAAAGCGCCGCAGCACCACCGGGTGGGCTCGAACCTCCAATCTTTTGGTTAACAGCTGATCGCTCTAGTCAATTGCGCCTCGGAGACAGTCCTGCTCCACTCTCACCACCATCAGAACATAGCTTCAAAGCTATCAGCCCAAAGTAAAAAAGCAACAAACCACTCTCGGGAGGGCTCGAACCTCCAACCTTTCAGTTAACAGCCGATCGCGCTAGCCAATTGCGCCACGGAGACAGTCGTGCTCCGCTCTCAACACCGTCAGAACATTTCTTCAGAGCTATTAGCCCAAAGGAAAAAAAGCGCCGCACCACCACCGGGTGGGCTCGAACCTCCAACCTTTAGGTTAACAGCCGAACGCGCTAGCCAATTGCGCCTCGGAGACAGTCGTGCTCCACTCTCACCACCGTCAGAACATTTCTTCAGAGCTATCAGCTCAAAGAAGAAAAAGCACCGCACCACCACCGGGTGGGCTCGAACCTCCAACCTTTCGGTTAACAGCCGATCGCGCTAGCCAATTGGGCCACGGAGGCAGTCGTGCTCCACTCTCACCACTGTCAGAACATTTCTTCAGAGCTATCAGCCCAAAGAAAAAGAAACGCCGCACCACCACCGGGTGGGCTCGAACCTCCAACCTCTTGGTTAACAGCCGATCGCGCTAGCCAATGGCGCCACGGAGACAGTCGCGCTTCGCTCTCACCACCGTCAGAACATTTCTTCAGAGCTATCAACGCAAAGAAAAAAGCGACACACCGTCCCCTGGTGGGCTCAAACCTCCAACCTTTCGGTTAACAGCCCATCGCGCTAGCCAATAGCGCCACGGAGACAGTCGTGCTCCTCTCTCACCACCGTCAGAACATTTCTTCAGACTATCAGCCCAAAGAAAAAAAAGCGCCGCACCACCACCGGGTGGGCTGGAACCTCCAACCTTTCGGTTAACAGCCGATCGCGCTAGCGAATTGCGCCAAGGAGACAGTCATGCTCCACTCTCACCGCCGTCAGAACATTTCTTCACAGCTATCAGCCCAAAGAAAAAAAGCAACAAACCACTTCCGGAAGGGCTGGAACCTCGAACCTTTCAGTTAACAGCCGATCGCGCTAGCCAATTGCGCCACGGAGACAGTCGTGCTCCACCCTCACCACCGTCAGAACATTTATTCAGAGCTATCAGCCCAAAAGAAAACAAGCGCCGCAACACCACTGGGTGGGCTCGAACATCCAACCTCTCGGTCAACAGCCGATCGCGCTAGCCAATTGCGACAGCCACAGAGACAGTCGTTCTCCCCTCTCACCACCATCAGAACATATCTTCAAAGCTATCAACGCAAAGAAAAAAGCGACACACCGTCCCCTGGTGGGCTCAAACCTCCAACCTTTCGGTTAACAGCCCATCGCGCTAGCCAATAGCGCCACGGAGATAGTCGTGCTCCTCTCTCACTACCGTCAGAACATTTCTTCAGACTATCAGCCCAAAGAAAAAAAAGCGCCGCACCACCACCGGGTGGGCTGGAACCTCCAACCTTTCGGTTAACAGCCAATCGCGCTAGCCAATTGGGCCACGGAGGCAGTCGTGCTCCACTCTCACCACTGTCAGAACATTTCTTCAGAGCTATCAGCCCAAAGAAAAAGAAACGCCGCACCACCCCCGGGAGGGCTCGAACATCCAACCTCTCGGTCAACAGCCGATCGCGCTAGCCAATTGCGACAGCCACGGAGACAGTCGTTCTCCCCTCTCACCACCATCAGAACATATCTTCAAAGCTATCAGCGCAAAGAAAAAAGCGACACACCGTCCCCTGGCGGGCTCAAACCTCGAACCTTTCGGTTAACAGCCAATCGCGCTAGCCAATTGCGCCACAGAGACAGTCGTGCTCCACTCTCACCACCGTCAGAACATTTCTTCAGAGCTATCAGCCCAAAGAAGAAAAAGCGCCGCACCACCACCGGGTGGGCTCGAACCTCCAACCATTCGGTTAACAGCCGATCACGCTAGCCGATTGCGCCACGGAGACAGTCGTGCTCCACTCTCACCACCATCAGAACATTTCTTCAGACTATCAGCCCAAAGAAAAAAAAGCGCCGCACCACCACCGGGTGGGCTGGAACCTCCAACCTTTCGGTTAACAGCCGATCGCGCTAGCCAATTGGGCCACGGAGGCAGTCGTGCTCCACTCTCACCACTGTCAGAACATTTCTTCAGAGCTATCAGCCCAAAGAAAAAGAAACGCCGCACCACCACCGGGTGGGCTCGAACATCCAACCTCTCGATCAACGGCCGATCGCACTAGCCCATTGCGACAGCCACGGAGACAGTCGTTCTCCCCTCTCACCACCATCAGAACATATCTTCAAAGCTATCAGCGCAAAGAAAAAAGGGACACACCGTCCCCTGGTGGGCTCAAACCTCCAACCTTTCGGTTAACAGCCAATCGCGCTAGCCAATTGCGCCACGGAGACAGTCATG
The DNA here is from genome assembly GCF_043290135.1 of Rhipicephalus microplus. Lineage (NCBI taxonomy): Eukaryota > Metazoa > Arthropoda > Arachnida > Ixodida > Ixodidae > Rhipicephalus > Rhipicephalus microplus. The sequence continues at coordinate 43,475,056 of NW_027464586.1, forward strand.
CACCACTCTCACCACCATCAAACACATCTTCAAAGCTATAAGCCCAAAGGAAAAAAAGCGCCGCACCACCCCTGGGTGGGCTCTAACCTCCAACCTTTGTGTTAACAGCCGATCGCGCTAGCCAATTGCACCACGGAGACAGTCGTGCTTCATTCTTACCACCGTCAGAACATATCTTCAACGCCATCAGCGCAAAGCAAAAAAAAAGTGACACACCGTCCACGGGTGGGCTCGAAACTCCAACCTTTCGGTTAAGGGCCGATCGCGATAGCCAATTGCGCCACGGAGACAGTCCTGCTCCACTCTCACCACCATCAGAACATATCTTCAAATCTATGAGCCCAAAGAAAAAAAAGCGCCGCACCACCACCGGGTGGGCTCGAACCTCCAACCTTTTGGTTAACAGCTGATCGCGCTAGCCAATTGCGCCACGGAGACAGTCGTGCTCCTCTCTCACCACCATCAGAACATTTCTTCAGACAATCAGCCCAAAGAAAAAAAAGCGCCGCACCACCACCGGGTGGGCTCGAACCTCCAACCTTTCGGTTAACAGCCGATCACGCTAGCCGATTGCGCCACGGAGACAGTCGTGCTCCACTCTCACCACCACCAGAACATATCTTCAAAGCTATCAGCGCAAAGAAAAAGCAACACACCACTACCAGGAGGGCTCGAACCTCCAAAATTTCGGTTAACAGCCGAACGTGCTAGCCAATTGCGCCACAGAGACAGTCGTGCTCCAATCTCACCACCGTCAGAACATTTCTCCAAAGCTATCAGCACAAACAAAAGAGCATCACACCACTCCCGAGAGGGCTCGGAACTCCAACCTTTTGGTTAACAGCCGATCGCGCTAGCCAATTGCGCAGCGGAGACAGTCATGCGCAACTCTCACCACCGTGAAAACATTTCTCCAAAGCTATCAGCGCAAAGATAAAAAAAGTGACACACTGCTTCCGGGAGGGCTCGAACCACCAAACTTTCGGTTAAATGCCGAACGCGCTTGCCAAATGCGCCACGGAGACAGTCGTGCTCCATTCTCACCACTTTAACTTTAAAGCTATCTGCGCAAAGAAAAAAGCAACACACCACTTCGAGGAGGGCACGAACCTCCAACCTTTCGGTTAACAGCCGATTGCGCTAGCCAATTGCGCCACGGACAAATTCCTTTTCCACTCTCACCACCATGAAAACATAACTTCAAAGCTATCAGCCCAAAGAAAAAAAAGCGCCGCTGCACCCCCGGGTGGGCTCGAACCTACAACCTTTCGGTTAACAGCCGGTCGCGCTAACCAGTTGCGCCACAGAGACAGTCCTGCTCTACTCTCACCACCATCAGAACATATCTTCAAAGCTATCAGCCCAAAGAAAAAAAGCAACACACCACTCTCGGGAGGGCTCGAACCTCCAACCTTTCAGTTAAAAGCCGATCGCGCTAGCCAATTGCGCCACGGAGACATTCCTGCTCCCCTCTCACCATCATCAGAACATATCTTCAAAGCTATCAGCGCAAAGAAAAAAGCGACACACCATCCCCTGATGGGCTCAAACCTCCAACCTTTTGGTTAACAGCCAATCGCGCTAGCCAATTGCGCTACGGACACAGTCCTGCACCACTCTCACCACCATCAAACATATCTTCAAAGCTATCAGCCCAAAGAAAAAAAAGCGCCGCACCACCCCCGGGTGTGCTCGAACCTCCAAACTTTCGGTTAACAGCCGATCGCGCTAGCCAATTGCGCCACGGAGACAGTCGTGCTTCACTCTCACAACCATCAGAACATATCTTCAACGCCATCAGCACAAAGCAAAAAAAGCGACACACCGTCCACGGGCGGGCTCGAAACTCCAACCTTTCGGTTAACAGCCGATCGCGCTAGCCAATTGCGCCACGGAGACAGTCCTGCTCCCCTCTCACCATCATCAGAACATATCTTCAAAGCTATGAGCCCAAAGAAAAAAAAGCGCCGCAGCACCACCGGGTGGGCTCGAACCTCCAATCTTTTGGTTAACAGCTGATCGCTCTAGTCAATTGCGCCTTGGAGACAGTCCTGCTCCACTCTCACCACCATCAGAACATAGCTTCAAAGCTATCAGCCCAAAGAAAAAAAGCAACCAACCACTCTCGGGAGGGCTCGAACCTCCAACCTTTCAGTTAACAGCCGATCGCGCTAGCCAATTGCGCCACGGAGACAGTCGTGCTCCACTCTCAACACCGTCAGAACATTTCTTCAGAGCTATTAGCCCAAAGGAAAAAAAGCGCCGCACCACCACCGGGTGGGCTCGAACCTCCAACCTTACGGTTAACAGCCCATCGCGCTAACCAATGGCACAACGGAGATAGTCGTGCTCCACTTTCACCACCGTCAGAACATTTCTCCAAAGCTTTCAGCGCCAAGAAGAAAAAAGCGACACACCGCTCCTGGGAGGGCTCGAACCTCCAGCCTTTCGGTTAACAGTCGAACGCGCTAGCCAAATGTGCCACGAAGACAGTAGTGCAGCGCTCTCACCACCGTCTGTACATTTCTCCAAAGCTATCAGCGCAATAAAAAAAGCGACACACTGCTCACGGAAGGGCTGGAACCTGCAACCTTTCGATTACCATACGAACGCGCTAGCCAATTGCGCCACGGAGACAGTCGTGCTCCACTCTCACCACCGTCAGAACATTTCTTGAAAGCTATCAGCGCAAAGAAAAAAAAAGCGACACACCACTCCCGGGAGGGCTCGAACCTCCAACGTTTCGATTAACAGCCGATCGCGCTAGAATATTGCCCCACGGAGACCTTTTTTTTCCTAAATGAATGAAATTATCAACAGTAATGTACAAAGAGCATACTTCACCAGAAGTCCGAAAAACACGCAAAAGCGTCAAGAACGAGAAGTGACTACGGAACAGGGTCAAAAGTGTCGACAACACTGCGCACTTGAGCAGCTGCTTCTCGGAAGACAGATCTAGTCGACCATGGTGGCTCGGCATGTCTATCAACCATGCGACTTTTCCATAATGAATACAGTCCCAACAACATAAACAAGTCGTAAGGAGTATTATCAGTCAGACTCTTTTTGAACGGAAGGAACCTAATAACATTACCTGTGATTGGAAGTTCGTGCTGCACTCTCACCACCATCAGAACATTTCTCCAAAGCCATCAGCGCAAAAAAAAGCAACACACATCTACCGGGAGGGCTCGAATCTCCAAACTTTCGGTTAACAGCCGAACGCGCTAGCCAATTGCTTCACGGAGACATTTTTGCTGCACTCTCACCCCCGTCAGAACATTTCTTCAAAGCTATCAGCGCAAAGAAGAAAAAAGCGCCGCACCACCACCGGGTGGGCTCGAACCTCCAACCTTTCGGTTAACAGCTGATCGCGCTAGCCAATTGCGCCACGGAGAAAGTCGTGCTCTACTCTCACCACCGTCAGAACATTTCTTCAGAGCTATCAGCCCAAAGAAACAAAAGTGCCGCACCACCACCAGGTGGGCTCGAACCTCCAGTTTTTCGGTTAACGGCCGAACGCGCTAGGCAATAGCGCCACGGAGACTGTCGTTCTCCCCTCTCACCACCATTAGAAAATATCTTCAAAGCTATCAGCGCAAAGAAAAAAGCGACACACCGTCTCCTGGTGGGCTCAAACCTCCAACCTTTCGGTTAACAGCCAATCGCGCTAGCCAATTGCGCCACGGAGACATTCCTGCCCCACTCTCACCACCATCAAACATATCTTCAAAGCTATAAGCCCAAAGAAAAAAAAAAGCGCCGCACCACTCCCGGGTGGGCTCTAACCTCCAACCTTTCTGTTAACAGCCGATCGCGCTAGCCAATTGCACCACGGAGACAGTCATGCTTCACTCTTACCACCGTCAGAACATATCTTCAAATCTATGAGCCCAAAGAAAAAAAAGCGCCGCACCACCACCGGGTGGGCTCGAACCTCCAACCTTTCGGTGGACAGCCGAACGCGCTAGCCAATTGCTTCACGGAGACATTTTTGATGCACTCTCACCCCCGTCAGAACATTTCTTCATAGCTATCAGCGCAAAGAAGAAAAAAGCGCCGCACCACCACCGGGTGGGCTCGAACCTCCAACCTTTCGGTTAACAGCCGATCGCGCTAGCCAATTGCGCCACGGAGAAAGTCGCGCTCTACTCTCACCACCGTCAGAACATTTCTTCAGAGCTATCAGCCCAAAGAAACAAAAGCGCCGCACCACCACCGGGTGGGCTCGAACCTCCAGCTTTTCGGTTAACGGCCGAACGCGCTAGGCAATAGCGCCACGGAGACTGTAGTTCTCCCCTCTCACCACCATTAGAACATATCTTCAAAGCTATCAGCGCAAAGAAAAATGCGACACACCGTCCCCTGGTGGGCTGAAACCGCCAACCTTTCGGTTAGCAGACAATCGCGCTAGCCAATTGCGCTACGGAGACATTTCTGCACCACTCTCAACACCATCAAACATATCTTCAAAGCTATAAGCCCAAAGAAAAAAAAGCGCCGCACCACCACCGGGTGGACTCGAACCTCCAACCTTTCGGTTAACAGCCGATCACGCTAGCCGATTGCGCCACGGAGACAGTCGTGCTCCACTCTCACCACCATCAGAACATATCTTCAAATCTTTGAGCCCAAAGAAAAAAAAGCGCCGCACCACCACCGGGTGGGCTCGAACCTCCAACCTTTTGGTTAACAGCTGATCGCGCTAGCCAATTGCGCCACGGAGACAGTCCTGCTCCACTCTCACCACCATGAGAACATATCTTCAAAGCTATCAGCCCAAAGAAAAAAAGCAACAAACCACTCCCGGGAGCGCTCGAACCTCCAACCTTTCAGTTAACAGCCGATCGCGCTAGCCAATTGCGCCACAGAGACAGTCGTGCTCCACCCTCAACACCATCAGAACATTTCTTCAGAGCTATCAGGCCAAAAGAAAAAAAGCGCCGCACCACCACCGGGTGGGCTCGAACCTCCAACCTTTCGGTTAACAGCCCATCGCGCTAGCCAATAGCGCCACGGAGACAGTCGTGCTCCTCTCTCACCACCGTCAGAACATTTCTTCAGACTATCAGCCCAAAGAAAAAAAAGCGCCGCACCACCACCGGGTGGGCGCGAACCTCCAACCTTTCGGTTAACAGCCGTTCACGCTAGCCGATTGCGCCACGGAGACAGTCGTGCTCCACTCTCACCACCATCAGAACATATCTTCAAAGCTATCAGCGCAAAGAAAGAACAACACACCACTCCCGGGAGGGCTCGAACCTCCAAATTTTTGGTTAACAGCCGAACGTGCTAGCCAATTGCGCCACGGAGACAGTCGTGCTCCAATCTCACCAACGTCAGAACATTTCTCCAAATCTATCAGCACAAAGAAAAGAGCATCACACCACTCCCGGGAGGGCTCGGAACTCAAACCTTTTGGTTAACAGCCGATCGCGCTAGCCAATTGCGCAGCGGAGACAGTCATGCGCAACTCTCACCACCGTGAAAACATTTCTCCAAAGCTATCAGCGCAAAGATACAAAAAACTGACACACTGCTTCCGGGAGGGCTCGAACCTCCAAATTTCGGTTAACAGCCGAACGCGCTAGCCAGTTGCGCCACGGAGACAGTCCTGCTCTACTCTCACCACCATCAGAACATATCTTCAAAGCTATCAGCCCAAAGAAAAAAGAGCAACACACCACTCTCGGGAGGGCTCGAACCTCCAACCTTTCAGTTAAAAGCCGATCGCGCTAGCCAATTGCGACACGGAGACAGTCGCGCTACACTTTCACCAATGTCAGAACATTTCCTCAGAGCTATCAGCCCAAAGGAAAAAAAGCGCAGCACCACAACCGGGTGGGCTCGAACCTCCAACCTTTCGGTTAACAGCCCAACGCGCTAGCCAATTGCGCCACGGAGACAGTCGTGGTCCACTCTCACAACCATCAGAACATACCTTCAAAGCTATCAGCGCAAAGAAAAAAGCAACACACCACTCCCGGGAGGGCTCGAACCTCCAACCTCTCGGTCAACAGCCGATCGCGCTAGCCAATTGCGACAGCCACGGAGACAGTCGTTCTCCGCTCTCACCACCATAAGAACATATCTTCAAAGCTATCAGCGCAAAGAAAAAAGCGACACACCGTCCCCTGGTGGGCTCAAACCTCCAACCTTTTGGTTAACAGCCAATAGCGCTAGCCAATTGCGCTACGGACACAGTCCTGCACCACTCTCACCACCATCAAACATATCTTCAAAGCTATCAGCCCAAAGAAAAAAAAAGCGCCGCAGCGCCCCCGGGTGGGCTCGAACCTCCAAACTTTCGGTTAACAGCCGATCGCGCTAGCCAATTGCGCCACGGAGACAGTCGTGCTTCACTCTCACCACCATCAGAACATATCTTCAACGCCATCAGCGCAAAGCAAAAAAAGCGACACACCGTCCACGGGTGGACTCGAAACTCCAACCTTTCGGTTAACAGCCGATCGCGCTAGCCAATTGCGCCACGGAGACAGTCGTGCTTCACTCTCACCACCATCAGAACATATCTTCAACGCCATCAGCGCAAAGCAAAAAAAAGCGACACACCGTCCACGGGTGGGCTCGAACCTCCAACCTTTCGATTACCATACGAACGCGCTAGCCAATTGCGCCACGGAGACAGTCGTGCTCCACTTTCACCACCGTCAGAACATTTCTTGAAAGCTATCAGCGCAAAGAAAAAAAAAGCGACACACCACTCCCGGGAGGGCTCGAACCTCCAACATTTCGATTAACAGCCGAACGCGCTAGCCAAATGCGCCACGGAGACTGTCGTGCTCCATTCTCACCACTGTCAGAACATAACTTTAAAGCTATCAGCGCAAAGAAAAAAGCAACACACCACTTCCGGGAGGGCACGAACCTCCAACCGTTCAGTTAACAGCCGATTGCGCTAGCAAATTTCGCCACGGAGTCAGTAGTGCAGCACTCCCACCTCCGTCAGAACATTTCTTCAGAGCTATCAGCCCAAAGAAAAAAAGCGCCGCACCACTCCCGGGAGGGCTCGAACCTCCAACCTTTCGGTTAACAGCCTATCGCGCTAGCCAATTGCACCACGGAGACAGTCGTGCTCCCCTCTCACCACCATCAGAACATTTCTCCAGAGCTATCAGCCCAAAGAAAAATAGTCATGCCCTTTTGGTCTCTGTAATGCACCGGCCACATTCGAAAGAATGATGGACTCATTGCTTCAAGGGTTTAAACGGTCAGCCTGCTTATGTTATTAAGACGACGTTATCGTTTCCTCGCCCACATTCGACTCCCATCTCAAGCGTTTATCGGAGATTCTTGAAGTTTTTCATCGAGCCGGACTTCAACTGAACTCGTCGAAATGCCACTTTGCTCGTCGTCAAATAACCGTACTTGGCCACATCGTCGATGCCGCAAAAGTCCGCCCAGATCCCAAGAAAATTCGCGCCGTCACGGACTTTCCTGTTCCGAAGTCAACAAAGGACGTTCGCAGTTTTGTGGGCTTGTGCTCCTACTTTCGACGGTTTTTTAAGGACTTCGCCATCATTGCACGCCCACTCACAAACCTCCTGAAGATGGACACCCCGTTTTTCTGGGGCGTTGATCAAGCTTCATCTTTTTCCCAGCTCACGATGCTCCTTAAAACACCGCCGATTTTAGCCCATTTCAATCCATCAGCTCCAACCGAGGTTCGCACTGACGCTAGTGGGCATGGCATCGGGGCAATGCTAATGCAACATCAACGCGGACAAGACCGTTTTATAGCGTATGCAAGCCGCCTGCTATCTACAGCCAAGCGCAACTATTCAATCACACAACGTGAGTGTCTCACTCTTGTGTGGGCAGTCGCCAAGTTTCTCCCATACTTATACGGGCGTTCATTCCGGGTAGTCACCGACCACCACGCGCTCTGCTGGCTGGCCTCGCTCAAGAATCCCACAGGACGCCTCCCTCGTTGGTCCCTACAATTACAAGAATACACGTTCACCGTAACGTACAAAACAGGGCGGTCACATCAAGATGCGGATTGTTTATCACGCTACCCTGTGGAAGAGGCTGCCCATACTGACACCTTTCCAGACCTTTTGCCTATGACGCAGCTACTCAACCTTGGCCACGAACAACGCCTGGATGCTTCCCTGCGAACCATCATTGACAAGCTTGAGTCAATGCCTCGCGAGGCATCTCTACAAAGGTTCCTGGTAAAAGACGGCATCCTGTATTGCCGTAACCTCGATCCATATGGCCATGACTTGCTCCCCATCATACCAGCACATCTTCGTGCGACTGTTCTCAACCAGCTTCATGACGCTCCTTTGGCGGGACACTTGGGCGTCTCTCGGCAATACGACCGTGTACGTCGTCGTTTCCTTTGGCCTGGTCTTGCCCGCTCTGTTCGACGCTACGTCGCCACTTGTGAGCCCTGCCAGCGCCGCAAAAAGCCATCTTCCCTACCAGCTGGATTCCTTCAGCCAATCGACATTCCCATTGAACCTTTTTTTCGAATTGGCCTCGACCTGCTTGGCCCATTCTCGATCTCCAGCTCAGGCAACAATTGGATCACTGTCGCCACTGACTATGCGACACGGTACGCTATCACACGAGCACTTCCAACGAGTTGCGCAACCGATGTGGCGAACTTTCTGGTATATGATATTATTTTAGTACACGGAGCTCCACGTCAATTTCTCACTGACCGGGGCCGGACCTTCCTATCAGCTGTCGTTGATGAAATCCTGCGCTCTTGCTCTGCAAAGCACAAGTTTGCCACTTCGTACCATCCGCAAACGAACGGTCTTACGGAGCGCCTCGACCACACCATAACCGACATGCCTTCTAAATACGTAGCGGCCGACCACCAGGACTGGGACGTTCATTTGCCATTTGTGACGTTCGCATATAATTCGTCACGTCACGACACTGCCGGCTATTCACCATTCTATTTTCTATATTTTGAGCATTGCCAGTGGGATGATGCAATAAGTGCGCGTCGCCAGATCACGACGCTGTGGCGCGTTCTCTCGTCTTTCACGCGTACTTTGCCCTGCGAAAGGGGGAATGGACGCTCAGGCGTGTGCGCGCTTATCTTACGGTGGTGAGAATCGTATGCCTTGGTCTTCCACTTGAAATATTTTGTTGTATTTATTGGGTGCACAAAGGTCACTACACTCGCTGCACAGTCTCTACGAAAGCGCCATGCTTTTCAGACACTGGGAAGTAACAATTGAGGTGCTTATTTGCGTTCATCTGTACCTGCGCATACGTTTCGTGCGTCATTTGTATGTGAGCAACGTGGAACACCTTTCGATGTGCTTGCCTAGCGCCTTTTTTCAATGCCTGGGCGAAGGAGCAGATTTCAATGGGAAGCGGCCGTCGGTGTTAGTGTGGCATTTTGCTGCCAGGCACCACTACCGGAGTAGGCATATCACCGCGTCGTCTCTCGCGCAAACAACGCCGGGGGTGCGTTCGAAGCTGTATACGGTTCGGCCTTCGGCTGTATTGGCATTGTTTGAGGTATAATAGTTGAGACGTGAAACACTTGTTGTTCTAGACACCTAGCTCGTTTCCTAGGCATGTGTCGTTTTCAACTTCTTCAGTGAGGCAATCGCTTGTCCTCTGCTAAGCCGATACCAGATAGCTCATGCCAGGCCAGCAATGCGCCGAAAATAATTTTTTCATTGTTTTGTTTGCTCTTCTGAGAGTTGCTTTTTTGACTTACTGAAAGTTGATTTTTGAGAGTATTAGCTTCTGTGCAAGAGGCCAATTCTAAAGCCTTGGGTGCTTTATGTTCTCTGATGCTTGCTACTGTACAGTGGTGTAGCACATTATATGCAAGCACGGAGTTCATGCGCTAAATGGCATGAATTGCCACTGAACTGCTTCCAGGAATATAAGTGATCATCCATTTCCTTCGTAACGCTTTTGAGTATTACATGTGTTTACACTGAGAGAAAGCAAGTGCGAGAAAATGAGAAAATATGCCATTTGAATTCACCATTTGACAGAAAGGTGTTGGTACGAAAAACAAACAAAAACAGCTCCATGTACGGCACGATTCCTGCAACCGTGGCCGATGTTTTGAACAGGCGCGGTCGTTAGTGTAAAGTCTGATGCCGATCCACATCTTGAGCCAAGGTGACAGGCGAGAAAAATGCTGGCTGTTGTCAATTCCTGGATTTCGTCTGTGTATTCCTGGACAGATTTATTTGGCTGCTCGGTTCTGTTTCTTTTTTCTTTTCTTCGGCCGTTCAATTCGGTAGCGAGCACAGTAGAGGTTGAATGGCTGTAGACACGGACGCTTTCACCACGGGGGGCACCCTGTTCAGCCTTAGAAGGACGCATTCATTACGACACAGTACATGATAACTGTCGCGTGTTTCGCGTGTAACTCATGTTTTGCCCTAGGGCTCCCATTCAGCTTCGGGGCGTAATGTAAGCGTTGCACTCTGGAGTGATCGCCGGGCAGCGTAGCTACTGATAATACTCATTCGTTGACTGTTCGGACGTAGCGCAGTGCCGCTTAGTCATACCGATTGCCATGCTTCCAAATGTGAAGTGTAGTCTTGCGCCACCACTTCTTATAATCTGCAAAATATTTGAGTTGTGAATTACGGCTACATATTTGAGTGTAGCACAAATATTGTATTACAAGATCACTTACCTTGCCTGATTACTGCAAGCACCCTCCCTCGTACACCAGTGGCAGCTGCAATTTCGCGGAATGACAGCCATACATTGTATTAAGGCAGAAGCATAAATAACAATAGTATATCCTTTATTTTTCACCAAGACAATGATCGAGGGTGAGATAAAAAGCTGACAAGCAGCTTGACTAGCTCCGCCCTCCCTCCAATTGTACACTTTGGAGCGTTTGCAGTTGCGCTGCACTTATGAAGGAGCAAGAAAAAAAAACTCGCAGCGATATAACATGAGGAGGCAATAATTAACCATGTGAATAAACGGGGCAAATAAACAGCATAAAAAATCCTCACCAAAACAGATGCAAATGCAACAAATTCCTCATGAAAAGCGAAAATGGATCGTTGGCGGCATCCGGCATCTTTTCAAGCCAGCTGCGTTTACACGATATGATGCACCAAATCCTCGTTACATGAAGAAGACGTCATCTTATGACATCACAAATCATAATGTTTTGTGATGAACCCTCCTTTCGCATTCATTTCATTGGCAACACCTGTCTTTGAACGTTAAATTCTTTTAACATTCAGAAAGTTAAATGTTAGCAAGCACACATCGCATGCTTTCATTCTCAGACACACAAAGCCGCATGCTTAACATGTTTTGTGCTAGTGGAGCTCTTGAAAAAGGTCGTTATAGTTATAGTGCGGTACCACTTATAGTGGGGATATTCTTCACTCCCGCGACTTATATTATAAGCGGTCTATACTGTACCTCCCTTTCTGTTACAATTATTTCTAAGTGGTTGGAGCTGGGATAATAAAAAGACAGAGTCACACATGTGGCGAAGACCATATAGCATCGTTTTGTTGCCACTACAGTCAGAGCCCAGTAGAAACAGCGCGCTGCTATGTTTGTGTTACTTTTCTTCCTCGCTGTACCCGGCGAGTAGCACAAATGCAAAGCCGGTGAGAAGCACAAATTCAAATTAACTCGCTCAAAAACACGAATCCAGGAGCTTCCTTGTACTCGTGGTTGTTCAGCGCCAGCTTCGCGTAGTCTCAGGGAGCTTTTATGCACACACACCTCCCGCCCAGTTTCATGGTGATGAAATCTGCAACAGTGCAAGCACAAGTAGCCACCGAATTTGACGGGCAACCTAGTTACCATCCATAGCCGCCGCTAAATTGGGCAGGCCGCCATCTTTATTCTCACTTGCGGGTCGGTACCCGTGATATGCCAATAAAAATTTTGGCTAGCATGCAACGCTAGTGTACAGCACTATCGAAAACATGAAGACTGGAATTTCCAGCATCGTGAGCACAGTGCTGTGAGCCTTTGCGGTCTTTTCTCTGGTGATTTATTGCGTATACTTTGGTTATGCATTCGCACATGATGCAGTCGTGTTCTTCGTAAGCTGCTCGCCTTTGCTTTCATGCACGTACTGCCCAAAAGGTTTGCAGATTTCTGGCTCACAACCATTCTGGGGGATTTAATAGGAAATGGGTAGCTCAGAAAAAAAATTTATATATTTAAAGGTTAGCGAATAGAATAATTTCTCGTTTTGTACAATAAAAATATTGCTTTTTTTGTAAATTATGCTTGAGAAAAGGTTAGATGAATTTGTTCATACTGAAATAGAAATAAATGAATAATATAGAAAATTTTTTTTTCTGTAGCTTATGCACAAGTTAGCTAAGAACTTTTAGAATTGGGGTTATTGTGTTTGTTTTTTTTGGTTGTTCAATGAAATTTTTTTCGTCAGCGTGCATCCACGTTACATGCATGATGTCATCGCAGAACGCTTCAGTTCTTCTAAGTGCTGCTATTTGACTGGTCGTGTAAGGAAATATTGCTTCTGTGAAATGCTCAGGATTCTATAGAGCAAAAAGTTTTGGGTAAGGGTTTCTCAATAAAAACCGTGGCTTTCGTTCTGCACAATCCAACTTCACAGATATTTTCAATGCATTGTTTCCACTTGCACAAGACATTTCCGCACGTGCCCACCGGTGGCCAAATAGGCCAGAGTGTACACAGCCTTGATTACTATACATTATTTTCAACATTACACGTAAACTAAGCGAATGAACGGACTTGGAAATCCAAAGGCAAGTCATTTAATTCAAAAGTAATGAATGGATACATAAACATACATGACAGGTCTGAAATAGCATATTTACAATACCTGAATTCATTTGTGATGCTTTTTTGAAGATTAAGCTTACAAGAGTCATGCCTCATGCATAGGCGTATCTCCTGGGGGGGGGGGCAAGGAGAGTGCTGCCCCCTCCCACTAAGGAAAGTAAGGGAGGCTGAGCTCCCCCCCCCCCACTTTCGGCAGTGGCCGCTGTCGACTGCACACTGAGAAACGAACTCAGACGAAATTTTCGTTCAGCGCAGCTATCACATAAATATATATAATGATATTTAAAGATACTTTTCGTAGAGTTTTGCTCATAGGGGTTCTTTCCGTGTCTTAATTGTGACCGTGCAATGTAAGCTTTTTGAATTGCAGGCCGCTTATGCAATACTTTTGTGCCTTACGCTCGAACATTGCAAGGGAAGCCACGGCTCAGTCGGAGCTCTGGCTCTTTGAACCACTCTGTCGTGCCTTTATTGGAGTTTGTCTGACCTGAAGTTTACATCGAAGGTGACGTAGGTTCAGGTGGAAAGCAAATAGGAAACACTGTATGGACTTCCTCCCGCCTGAAAACAACATCATGTGTCTTAGAAAATGAATTCAATCGCTGCTGCTCTATATCGCAGCTGCTGTGAGTCGAAGAGGGCGTATAGAAGTGTGTTTGAAGGGGGCCGAGTCGGAAGAACTAAAAACAGTTCGTATTGTTGTCTCCAGTTTACCAGCCTCACCTATATAACATATTGCCACGTTCCATTTCCCAAGTTTTTGTTATCATCCCAAAACACCACACGATTCTCAGCGCAAACCGCGCCTGCAGTTTTCTAGAAGGTTCCGGACTGTAGTAGATCATTTCGATAAGATCACGCCCACTGTGCGAACGGTACAGATTGTTCTGGAACCTACGCCACCGCCAGCGATAACGCTAGAACATTCGACGGCAAGAGTATAAATGCCGACGCGCTTCGCCGCCTGTCAGTTGATGATCGAAGGCCGACGCTGCGTTCGCCGCTATCAGTCCGAGACTGCTATCTGTGCAAGACTGGTGCTGTAATTAGACTTTCCCTTTACCGGGCACAGGTTCGCCCAAATAAACAGTTAAATCACAACACGAAGTTTCCTGTCTTCGGCCACGTCACGACCTCGTGACATCTGGTGGAGGTGCTGCTTCGTTCATGTACCGGACGCCCCCGTCAAGCAGTGAACCTAGCCCCCGTCGCGGAGAAGACACCGACGCCAACCAAGAGCAGCGAACAAGCCGCCGGCAGCAAGGTCTCCCACCGGAGTACGGCCTTCTACAAGACAAGGTGCGGAAGACCAAGATCATGACCTCGACTGCAGCGACAATGACAACCGGAGCGTCCCAGCCCGCGATCGTCATTCATCAACCTAGGGAACCACCAACGTTCCATGGCTCATCGTTTGAAGACCCGGAAACCTGGCTAGAAACATACGACCGCGTGGCCGCCCTCAACCACTGAGACAACGAAGAAAAGCTCCGTCGTGTGTACTTCTACCTGGAAGACCCCGCAAAGACCTGGATAGAGAACCGGGAGTCCACGCTCCGAACGTGGGATGTCTTCTGCGGCGCATTTCTGCAAACGTTCGCGAGCGTCGCTCGCAAAGAGAGGGCCGCTGCTCTACTCGAGACCCGGGTTCAGCTACCAAATGAAAAGGTTGGAATTTTCACAGAGGAGATGACCCGCCTATTCCGTCACGCTGACCCAGACATGCCTGAGGAAAAGAAAGTTCGTTTCCTCATGCGAGGGGTCAAACAGGAGCTCTTCGCAGAACTAATGAGGAATCCACCGAACACCGTCCAAGAATTTGTACCCGAAGCGACCACCATCGAAAAAACCCTGGACATGCGAACCAGACAGTATATTCGTCGCCTGTCTCCAGAATGCGCTTCTGCTCGAGCCAGTGACTCCGACGACCTGCCTGAAACGATCTGAGCGATCGTGCTGGAAGAGCTGCGCAAACTGTTGCCTTCGGCACAGCCTCAAGTGGAATCGATCGCAGACATTGTGCGAGAAGAAGTCTGGCAATCGCTTCAAATTCCCCACGCACCGCTGCCCGAGCCGGAAGCTATGAGCTACGCCGCTGCACTGCGCCACAACGCTCCTCCCCGTCTACGCCAAAACGCCGCCCCATCGCACTTCCGTCGACAGACGCCACCGCCGCCACTACCCCCACCGACGTCATACCGTACGCCAGCAGCCCAGCGCAGTGCACCGAGGAAGACTGACGTCTGGCGCACCCCTGACCATCGCCCACTCTGCTACCACTGCGGCGAGGCCGGACACACATACCGCCGTTGCCAGTACCGACAGATGGGACTGCGTGGCTTCGCCGTCAATGCACCGCGTCCACAGCCAGGAGAACGACCACGTGACATCGCCGACTACCTGACAGGAACTCGGTGGACACCACGAAGCCCTTCGCGTTCGCCGTCGCCCAGCCGCCGCACGTCACCGCACCACCGGCAGTACTCTGGCCCAACGCGGGGCCGGTCTCCTAGCCCGTATCCGGGAAACTAAGGGCAGCAACCGGTGGAGGTGCGGTTTCTGTGCGACGAACTACCGAAGATCCTCCGACGACGACGACGCCGCGACGGAGCTTTCCGAACACAACGCCAAACAGGCAAAGCCCTGACGGCGAAAGCTCACTTACCGAAGATGGCCTGACGACGCAACATGGAAGCAGCGGAACAAGCCGACGCAGCCGTGACCCGACGCCACGCCCTAACTGTGATGCGAGACGGCGAACTAGCGACCTCGACGTTCTTATCGACGGCCACAGTGTGACCGCTCTCGTCGATACTGGAGCCGACTATTCTGTCATCAGTGGGTCGTTCGCCGCGAAGTTAAAGAAAGTTAGGGCAGCTTGGAAAGGCCCTGAAATCCGCACAGCCGGAGGCCATCTCGTAACGCCTGCAGGAATCTGCACAGCGAGAGTCACCATTAACGGCCGTATTTATCCTACAGACTTCGTAGTCCTACAGCGTTGCTCAAGAGATGTCATCCTTGGCATGGACTTCTTATGCCTCCATGGTGCTGTCATCAACCTAAAAACAAAGTCGATAACGTTATCCACAGAAGAAGCACTACCGCCGCGCACGCCGTCAGAACACCATGCCTTGAATGTGCTGGAAGAACAAGTCACCATTCCGCCTCGCTCAAGAGTCATTATTTCAGTCGGCGCTCCTAAATCACCTGACTTGGAAGGCGTCGTTGAAGGCAGTCGGCATCTGTTGGTCACCCGAAATATTTGCGTCGCAAGAGGGATTGCAGAGCTGCGGGGAGGCAAAGCAACGGTTATGCTCACGAATTTAAGCAATGAGTACAAACATGTGAACAAAGGAACAACGGTCGCATACATCGAAGACATTGTCGAAGCCACAAGTGCTTTCGCCCTCGCCGATTCTGCGGAACCTGCTCTGAGGAACCAAGCCCCTCCCATAGCTTTCGACGTCAATCCCAGACTTCCGAACGATAAGCAAGAACAGCTCAAGGCCCTGCTCCTGCAATACGAAGATTGCTTTTCGTCGTCATCGAAAATTCGGCAGACCCCAATCACGAAACATCGCATCATAACCGAAGAAAATGCCAGACCACTCCGCCAGAGTCCGTACAGGGTTTCGACGCGAGAACGTGAGGCCATGAAGAGACAAGTTGATGAAATGCTGCGGGATGACATTATCCAGCCGTCCAAGAGTCCATGGGCATCCCCCGTGGTGTTAGTGAAGAAAAAGGATGGGACCCTACGTTTCTGCGTCGATTATCGCCGCCTGAACAAAATCACAAGAAAGGACGTGTATCCTCTCCCACGAATAGACGACGCACTTGATCGGCTCCATAACGCCAAGTACTTTTCGTCAATGGACCTCAAGACTGGCTATTGGCAAATCGAAGTCGACGAAAGAGACCGAGAGAAGACGGCGTTTATAACACCAGACGGCCTCTTCGAGTTTAAGGTGATGCCCTTCGGCCTTTGCTCAGCGCCTGCAACTTTTCAACGCGTTATGGATACAGTACTGGCAGGATTGAAGTGGCAGACTTGCCTTGTTTACTTGGACGACGTCGTCGTATTTTCCTCGAGTTTCGACGAGCATCTTCGGCGCCTTGAAGTTGTACTTCAAGCCATCAAGACTTCGGGACTCGCACTAAAGTCAGAAAAGTGCAGATTTGCGTATGAGGAGCTCTTGTTTCTAGGGCACGTTATCAGCAAGTCTGGAGTTCGTCCCGATCCACGGAAAACAGCCGCCATCGCCAACTTTCCGCCGCCCACTGACAAGAAAGCCGTGCGCCGATTTCTGGGCCTGTGTGCCTATTATAGGCGGTTCGTGAAAAACTTCGCCCGCATCGCCCATCCTCTCACTAACCTTACCAAGGCTGACGTGGAGTTTAAGTGGGAAACGCCGCAGGAACACGCTTTCCAGGAGCTTAAACATCGCCTCCAGACGCCTCCGTTACTTGCCCATTTCGACGAATTCGCCGAGACAGAAATACATACTGACGCAAGCAGCGTAGGTCTTGGCGCCGTTCTTGTGCAGAGGACTGACGGACTTGAAAGGGTTATTAGTTACGCCAGCCGATCGCTATCCAAAGCAGAAGCAAATTATTCCACAACAGAAAAGGAGTGCCTCGCCATCATCTGGGCTACGTCGAAATTTCGCCCCTACCTCTACGGCAGACCCTTCAAAGTTGTGAGCGACCACCATGCATTGTGTTGGCTAGCCACCTTGAAGGACCCTTCAGGTCGCCTCGCACGATGGAGCCTGAGACTTCAAGAATATGACATTACTGTCATTTACAAGTCCGGCAAAAAACACTCCGACGCCGACTGTCTCTCTCGTGCGCCTGTCGACCAACCGCTACCCGACGACCCGGATGACGACTACTTCTTAGGAACGATAACTACCGACGACTTCGCTGAACGACAGAGGGCCGACCCGGAACTTAAGACCCTAATAGAATACCTCGAAGGCAGCACCGCCGAAGTCCCGAAGGTATTCAAGCGCGCACTTGCGTCGTTCTCTCTACGAAACGGTCTTCTACAAAAGAAAAACTTTTCTTCGAGCTAAGTACCTCCTTGTGGTGCCTTCAGCTCTGCGACCAGAACTCCTGCAGGCCCTGCACGATGATCCGACGGCAGGGCACCTCGGTGTTTCTCGCACGCTCGCGAGGATACAAGAAAGGTACTACTGGCCACGTCTTACCACCGACGTCACTTGTTATGTGAGAATATGCCGGGACTGTCAGCGACGCAAGACACCGCCGACAAGGCCAGCGGGACTTCTGCAGCCAATTGATCCACCTTGCCGACATTTCCAGCAGATTGGTATGGACCTACTGGGGCCGTTCCCGACGTCGGTTTTCGGAAACAAGTGGATCGTGGTAGCTACCGACTACCTCACCCGCTACGCCGAGACAAAAGCCTTGCCAAAAGGCAGTGCGTCCGAGGTAGCTAAGTTCTTCGTCGAAAATATCGTCCTACGTCACGGCGCCCCGGAGGTCCTTATCACCGACAGAGGAACGGCATTCACTGCCGACCTAACTCAAGCGATCTTGTCATACAGCCAAACAAACCACCGCCGGACGACAGCGTACCACCCACAGACCAACGGCCTCACCGAGTGCCTTAACAAGACGATCGCCGACATGCTGTCAATGTACGTCGATGTCGAACACAAGACGTGGGACGCCATTCTTCCGTATGTGACCTTCGCATACAACACGGCGGTGCAGGAGACGACGCAGATATCTCCATACAAATTGGTCTACGGAAGGAGCCCGGCAACGGCGCTCGATGCCATGTTACCCAACGTCACCGACGAAGAAAACCTCGATGTGAGCGAGTACCTTCAACGCGCCGAAGAAGCCCGACAACTTGCGCGGCTCCGTATCAAGAATCAACAGACGACCGACAGCCACCGTTACAACCTTCGACGACGCTTCGTGGAATACCAGCCCGGTGAACGTGTTTGGGTGTGGACGCCGATACGCCGACGTGGACTAAGTGAAAAGCTTCTGCGACGGTACTTCGGACCGTACAGGGTGGTTCGACGGCTCGGCCCACTTGATTACGAGGTTGTCCCCGACGGCGTCACGAACTCTCAACGACGCCGATCGCGACCTGAAGTCGTCCATGTCGCGCGCCTCAAGCCGTTTCATGTGCGTTAACAAACTGAACCAGTTTTTTTGTATTATTGTTGTATCGTAATTTATTCATTGTACTTTCTTGCATTATTATTGTACTTTCATCTTTAGTTAAAGCATCGGGACGGTGCCTTTTTTTGAGAGGGGGGCAATGCCACGTTCCATTTCCCAAGTTTTTGTTATCATCCCACAACACCACACGATTCTCAGCGCAAACCGCGCCTGCAGTTTTCTAGAAGGTTCCGGACTGTAGTAGATCATTTCGATAAGATCACGCCCACTGTGCGAACGGTACAGATTGTTCTGGAACCTACGCCACCGCCACCGATACCGCTAGAACATTCAACGGCAAGAGTATAAATGCCGACGCGCTTCGCCGCCTGTCAGTTGTTGATCGAAGGCCGACGCTGCGTTCGCCGCTATCAGTCCGAGACTGCTATCTGTGCAAGACTGGTGCTGTAATTAGACTTTCCCTTTACCGGGCACAGGTTCGCCCAAATAAACAGGTAAATCACAACACGAAGTTTCCTGTCTTCGGCACGTCACGACCTCGTGACAATATGTATAACTGTTGCACTCGCAGTCGTTTGCAACAGTACGATACGTAAGGCATTTGACTCGAGCACAGAGGGAAGCCCAGCTTAGAGGCTTGCCCCGCAACTTGATCAATCGACCTTAGCAGGGAGGTGGCTAGAGTACACACTTTTTTTGGACTAAGAAGAGTGCCCGCCTGCAAATGCTCCCAACTTTTCTAATAAAGTTTATTTCTCCCCATCTGCAAATATTTCACAGAGAACAGTAGAAGCGTATAAATGGCTCAGCATCGTTGTATTACTGAAAATATTAATTAAACGCACATGAATTCATGTTGCCTACTGTTATAGAAGCTGCCGTCAAACTGACCAACGGTCATCTTTTTTAAATTATGCTCCAAAGGAGATACTGTCCGTCAATGCCGAGAAATGTCACCTCAGCAATGCACTGGTTATTGTGCACACATAATTTTAACGCAATGAGTTTTCACAGATTTGCGATGTCGCATATCATGCAGGTGATTTTACGGAACGCAAACATTATTTGCAATCAGGGAAATATCATCTAAGTGAGGTGGTGTGCAAAACAACAACAAATGAGGAACTAACGTGAAATTGGCGCAAACTATCAACTCAGAATTTATTGAAAAGATAACCGAAACATACTAAAATAGATATGCCGGGTTAGATGAATGCAAAAAGACACGAGCAACCAAAGATGATTTGGATGGCGCGCTTCCGAGAAGTCCAAATGTGTGGCAAGTAGCGAGACCGTGGATCTCGCGACGAGAGAATCACCTGCTCTGTAAACGGGATACGCTTCTTCAGTTTCTTGCACTACATTATCCTTCATCCTAGATTGCAATGCCGTGTAAGCAGATAAGAATGAACAGCCGTATTCTCCTCAGTGCAAAGCTTGGAACACGGCTATTTTTTAGCAAAGCTAGAGGGTACTTGAACAGGAGAATAATGCTTGGAACGGCCGCAGCACTATTGTACAGAAAGTCAAGTCCAAACACGGCCAAGCCGCTTGAGGCGCCATGACTGGTAGTCTGCATTGTGTAATAGTTTTAAGAGTTACGCACGGCTCAATTGAAATAGTGGAGAGGTAGACAGGCCACTAAAGGCCCGGGTTCGAATATCCGCTGTGCATATTTAGTTTGAATTTTTTAGTGGAACTTCTTGAAGCTGTGTTTCTTTTATTTGTTTGTTAAGATCACTTTAAGTTGGTACGTGTGGCTACAAAAACTAACTTGAAATTTGATGTATAATTTAAGAAATCAGAAGTTTAGCTTATTTGAAGTGCCGTCGCATGGCCTTAAATGAAAAGGTAAAATATGGTTCCTGGAATTTTTCGTATTCCCAAATGGAGTTGTACTTTATGTTTGTCTCGCACGCCTTACTCACCCTTGCCTCGCTCATCTCCTTCGACCGTCTTCTTTTCAAAGTAACGCAGGCACAAAGAATTATCAAAACAGCGAAAACAAGGAAGCAAGCGCGAAACAGAAAAGAAGAGGTAGGCTATAAGTAGGAAGAAAAATGAGAGCAAGAAAGAGAAATACATAAAGAGGAGAAGAAATAAATAAAAATAGGTACAGAAAAACGGCAAAAAAAGGAGAAAAAGAAAGAATTAGAGAACAAAAGATGCAAGGAAGGTTGTAGTTCGCACTTTTTTGAGGCTTTGCTCCCTAGTACAAGGCTACCTTTTATTTTTCTTGCATAAGAACACCGCAAAAGCCTCAATTTTCGTCATTTGGGACATCGTTCACTATGTGCATATGGCTCCCGATCTCCGTGAGTCAATCCAAAGTGTCCTCTGATCCAATACCTTGTTACTTACCGACAACGCTATTGTGGGTGGTGACTGCGCCTCTTCGAAAGTGTGCACTGATTTCGGCTGTGCCTGAATGACGTTTTCCTACCTTTGCGTCGTACATTTCGAGTGCATCATGCTTGGTGACCTAAGAGGAACATAGTAACCGAGTTGTGGCCAAATTTCACGTAATCAATGCAGGTTTCGGTACCTTAAATAAGCTGGCTGGGTGAGAGAATAGGCCTGAATTATCCAATTTTTCGAAATAGCGGGGGTCGAATTAACAAGCTTTTGTTATATGAGAACTCTTATGCAGTTAAATAGGAGTACACTGCCTATTATTAAGAGTCCTCCGAAATAGTTAGCTTTGTGAACTATCTGATTTATTTAGAAAGTGAAATTCAAGGTGATGGAGAAATAAGGCATTCTCCGTATACGGTCATCCTTTTTACAATGGTGAAATGAGACTCTAGTTTGCACATGGAATGGTCAGTCCAAAAAGAGCTTAAATCTGGCATACTTCGAGGAAGCATTTTGGCAGCCTTTTCTGATTGGAATTGGGGGAATTGAAACACTGATAAATTGGCTTAATTTACAATTATTTTAGATGATAACAACTTATCTTTTGTGGAAAAATTTAATAAAAACTTGACAAGAAGAGCTAATGTAAACCAAATTGGTATAATTTGCGTGAATTAAAACCTCCTCAAGTACCATGCCAAAACTTGGGTGTGTAATGATGATTGTAGTGGGTCATGCAAATCTCGGCACACACATTGTCAGTGCTAAGCACGAGACGCTCGGCCCGGACTGTCGCTGATTTTGATAGCTAGGCCTACGCTTCTACCTGCTCTCGGATAACAGTTTTGACTGTCTCCGTTCTATATTATAATTGGTGGAGTTTGCTGGGTCTCCTTGCAATCCTGGAGTTGCGAAGCCGGACTCTACCTGCTGTCATGACCACTGCATCTGCCACAAGCCCTCCTCCTATGGCTTCCCAGGCCATCGTGTGCTCCGGCGCGGT
The DNA here is from genome assembly GCF_043290135.1 of Rhipicephalus microplus. Lineage (NCBI taxonomy): Eukaryota > Metazoa > Arthropoda > Arachnida > Ixodida > Ixodidae > Rhipicephalus > Rhipicephalus microplus. The sequence goes on from NW_027464586.1 coordinate 43,497,359, forward strand.
CCGTCAACGGGATCCTCCCATATTCAGCGGCACTGATGACCACGACGTCGACGACTGGCTGGCTACTTACGAACTCGTGAGTGTCTTGAACAAATGGGACGAACCCACGAGACGGGCCACTGTCGGCATTTACCTCAGTGGCATTGGCCACTTATGGCTTCGGAACCATGAGACCGACGTTCCCACCTGGACAGCATTCAAAGCAAAGTTCAGCGAAGTCTTTGGTCGTCCTTCTGTCCGCAAACTTCGTGCGGAGCAGCGCCTTCAGTCGAGATCTCAACTGCCTGGTGAGAACTTTACAAGTTACATAGAAGACGTCATTGACTTGTGCAAGCGCGTCGATGTGAACATGACAGAGGTGGACCGCATCAAGCATATTTTTAAGGGTATTGACGAGGACGCTTTCCAGATGCTCATTTCAAAAAGCCCTGCTACTGTCGCCCAAGTTACCGAGCTCTGCCAAAGCTATGATGAGCTCCGCCGGCAACGTCTCGTCACCCGCCGTGCTGTCCCACATCAGGAATCAATGTCCGGCTTAACTCCCTCGCAAGACCCCGTCCTCCTTTCGCAGATCAAAGATTTCGTGCGCGAAGAAGTTGCCCGCCAACTCTCGCTCATCTCTGGCCTACCGGAGCGCAGTGCACCGCTTAGCCCTACTCTACGGACTATTATACGAGATCAAGTGTCTGAGGTCCTTCCTCCACAGCTGGTGCCACCAGTCAATGCACCATTGACGTACGCCGAAGCAGCAGCACGACCACGACCACAGACGTTCCAAGCGCCGCCTCCACAGCCTGCTCCTGTTTATGCCGCCCAGCCGCCACGACCTCCACTTCGCCGAGTCCCTAATCCATGGCGCACTGCCGACAACCGACCGATCTGCTTTTCGTGTGGTCTACCTGGGCACGTCGCACGTCTGTGCCACCGCCGCCCACTCCACTCACGTGAAAACCTACGTCCATACGAAAACGATTACACGTACACTCAATACACCCCAGACCCCGAATTGTACGCTCCTCGTCCAAGCCACCGACCAGCTCCTGATCGCCGATCTCCTTCTCCACGTCGACGCTCGCTCTCCCCGATGCGCCGACGCCCCCCTACAATCGACGCGGAAAACTAAATGACGCAGTTCCCGAGGCAAGAACTGCGTCCTCGTCGCAAAGCACAAGCCCTCTTCGTTCGCCGCCGAATGTAATTAATGCCGTTCTTGAAGGTGTACCCGTACTTGCCCTTATTGATACTGGTGCCGCAATTTCTGTCATCGCCGAAAAAGTTTGCCGTTCAATTCGAAAAGTGACAACGCCTTACTTGGGTTCATGTCTTCATACTGCCACTGCACAGCCTGTGCAGCCTGTGGCCGCGTGTACTGCCAGACTTGTAATTCAAGGAGTGCCCTACACAGTCCAGTTCGTAGTACTCCCGCACTGTTCTCATGACATCATTTTAGGTTGGGATTTTCTCTCCCATCACCAAGCCGTCATTGATTGCGCCCGTGCCGAAGTCGCCTTTTGTCCTCTTGGTGATGCGCTACCAGTGCACGATCGCCCTTCCGACGCGAAGTTGGTCATTAGTGACGACACCCGAATCCCTCCACGCGCTACTGTCTTCGCACCTGTGTCGTGTTCCACCGTCGTCGACGCTACCGCATTCTTCACGCCTTCCGCTGCTTTCGTTCATCGCCACCTATCACCGCTCCCAACCGCTCTCGTTACTCTTCAAGGTGGTGCGACCAACGTGCCTGTGAAGAATCCGTTCCCATTCACGATTACGCTACTTCGAGGCGAATGTATTGGTTCGATAGAATCATTCGAAACCATCGCTACACTTGACGTTCCTGATGAATCATCGGAAGTCAGCGCCCTCTCCTGTAGTTCCGTGAATGACCCTTCCACTACCGACATTTTCAACCGTGTCGTCGACGAAGGCCTAAACCCACAACAGAGGTGTGAGCTTTTGAGCCTCCTTGGCAAGTTTCGACCATCTTTTGACAGTCACAGCGCTACTTTAGGTCGCACATCTACCGTATGCCACCAGATCGACACAGGTAATCACCCACCACTACGGCAGCGACCATACCGTGTTTCGCCAACTGAACGCCGTATCATCGATGAACAAGTAGGTGACATGCTAAAGCGAGGCGTCGTTCAACTGTCAAACAGTCCTTGGGCGTCGCCGGTTGTTTTAGTTAAAAAGAAGGATGGCAAGATACGCTTTTGCGTAGATTATCGTCGCCTAAACAAAATAACACGAAAGGATGTTTATCCTTTGCCTCGAATTGATGACGCCCTCGACTCTTTACAAGGCGCAGAGTTCTTTTCCTCCCTTGATCTACGCTCTGGGTACTGGCAAGTGCCCATGAATCCGGATGATAGGCCAAAAACTGCATTTGTTACACCAGACGGCTTATACGAATTTAACGTGATGCCATTCGGGCTATGCAATGCGCCGGCAACAGTTGAGCGCATGATGGACACTATCCTACGAGGCCTCAAATGGAACACGTGTTTGTGCTACTTAGACGATGTAGTAGTATTCTCGCCCGATTTTCCCACGCACCTTCGTCGCTTGGAACAGGTTCTACGCTGCCTCTCTGTAGCAGACCTCCAACTCAACTTGAAGAAGTGTCACTTTGGAGCGCGCAAGCTGACCATTCTCGGACACGTCGTGTCGAAGGATGGCGTTCTTCCTGACCCCGCTAAGCTACGTGCTGTTCGCGAGTTCCCGAGGCCCGCGTCTCTCAAGCAGCTGCGTAGTTTCATTGGGTTTTGCTCATACTTCCGCCGCTTCGTCCGAGATTTCGCCTCGATCATGGCGCCTCTGACAGACCTACTTCAGGGAGACTGCAATCTATCTGCGTGGTCTCCAGCTTGCGACAGTGCCTTTGCGAAGCTCCGTGAACTGCTTACAACACCACCCATACTGCGTCATTTCGATTCAAGCGCTCCCACAGAAATCCACACAGATGCTAGCGGTGTCGGTCTTGGCGCTGTACTCGCCCAACGAAAGCCTGGTTACCAAGAATATGTTGTTGCGTACGCGAGCCGCACTCTTACACGAACAGAAGCAAATTATTCGGTAACTGAGAAAGAATGCCTAGCGATTATCTGGGCCATTACGAAATTTCGGCCTTATCTGTACGGCCGCCTTTTCGATGTTGTTACCGACCACCACGCGCTCTGCTGGTTATCCTCCCTCAAAGATCCCTCAGGACGCTTGGCACGATGGGCTTTACGGCTCCAAGAGTACGACATCCGCGTCATTTATCGCTCAGGCCAGAAGCACTCCGATGCCGACGCTCTTTCGCGTTCGCCTGTTTCTACTGATATTGCGAGTGTCTCCATCCAAGACAACTTCCTTCCACTATCAGGACCCATCAACATGGCTGCGGAGCAGCGCAAAGATTCGTGGATTGCGTCTCTGATGGATTACCTATCTGAAACACTCGCCCACCCGCCATCTCGAGCGCTACACCGACAAGCCTCTCACTTCGCCATCCGTGATGGAATACTTTATCGCCGCAACTACCACCCTGACGGTCGCAAATGGCTACTCGTCATACCCAGGCATCTCCGCGCCAGCATATGTGCTGCTTTCCATGCCGATCCGCAGTGTGCGCACGCCGGTTTGTTTAAAACCTACGCCAGGCTACGTTTTCGGTTTTATTGGCGCGGCATGTACACATTCGTTCAAAAGTACATTCGATCTTGCACAGAGTGCCAACGCCGCAAGCACGATCCTAGCCGTCCTACTGCACCAATGCAGCCGTTACCGTGCCCAGTGCGACCATTCGACCTGGTTGGAATAGACCTCTATGGTCCTCTACCATATACATCAGCTGGGAATCGCTGGATTATTGTAGCGATCGACCATCTCACGAGATATGCAGAAACGGCTGCTCTGCCAGCCGCGACGGCACGTGACGTTGCGTCTTTCCTGCTGCAACGTTTTGTTCTGCGTCATGGCGCTCCACGTGAACTTTTGAGCGACCGAGGCCGCGTCTTTCTCGCGGATGTTATTCGAGAACTTCTTGCAGAATGCCATGTAATTCACCGCTGTACTACCGCATATCGCCCACAAACAAATGGCTTGACCGAGCGTTTCAACCGTACTCTTGGCGACATGCTTTCTATGTATGTCGCCTCCGACCACACCAACTGGGATCTTATCCTTCCTTACGTAACGTACGCTTACAACACGGCACCTCAAGCGACGACAGGCTTTTCTCCATTCTTTTTACTTTATGGTCGAGAACCATCGTCTCCAATTGACACCATTCTCCCCTACCGACCCGACTCATCCGAAGGCACACCAGTTTCCGAAGCCGCGCGGTATGCGGAAGAATGTCGGCAATTAGCTCGCACCCTTACAACACAAGAACAAGGGCTACAGAAATTTCGTCACGACGATGGACGGTCCAACTACCAATTTTCGCCCAACTCTCTTGTTTGGCTGTGGGTGCCCCCCAGTGCTGCTCCTGGTACCTCTACAAAGTTTGTCAGCAGGTACCATGGACCTTATCGCGTCATAGAACAAACTTCCGCTGTTAACTACCTCATCGAACCCCTCACGGCCACTGTGGACCTGCGTCGCCGAGGCCGCGAAATCGTACATGTGAATCGCCTCAAACCATATCACGAACCACTTGTCCTCACGACACCTTAGAACACTTACTTGGCACCGTCTTCAGCGAGGGGGAAATATGTAATGATGATTGTAGTGGGTCATGCAAATCTCGGCACACACATTGTCAGTGCTAAGCACGAGACGCTCGGCCCGGACTGTCGCTGATTTTGATAGCTAGGCCTACGCTTCTACCTGCTCTCGGATAACAGTTTTGACTGTCTCCGTTCTATATTATAGGTGGTATTGTTTCAGCTTGAATTGACTTGTATAGGGCTAAGTACAACTCAGATAGCAAATGTGCATACAGCGGAGGCTCTCGACTAAGAGTGTATTGAGCACAATAATAATGTGCACGCTCACGCAATTGCAGTTATGTATGTCCCTCTGAATTATGATGACATCTTTATCAGACAAAGTAGAAGGTGCGTCGATGGGAGATTATGAAGGCGTAAAAAAACGAACGTAATGATCGATTATCGAACCTGGGAGCACACCAGATAAAGCATCAATTCAAGCAACAATTTCATAATTGTTCCAGTAACCCAGTTATAGAAAGCCAGTGCTCTACTCCTTTAAACAATTTTTTTTATAAACATGTTCTCGTCAACTACAAATGTTACTCTGCCTGTATGACGGAGTGTATATATATATATATATATATATATATATATATACATATATATATATATATATACATAATATATTGTGAAGAAGAAGATGTGCCTGCAGCGAGCAGCATCGCCAACGGCCAGTCTCTCTCGGCTCGTGCTTCGATTCGCTGCTGTGCTGCTCTGTGCTGGACGGTTCATCACGCTGTCTTGCCGTTGTCGTTAATGACTAATAAACCTCATCACATTTGGTGGAGGGTGCTGTTTATCCCCGTCGCTACACCCTGGAGCTGCGAAGCAGCACGCTACCGCCAGTCATGACTGACAACGCCAACCCATCGGTGTCGTCGCCCCAGTTCAACATTCCCGGCCATCCTAGGCTGCGGGACTCGAAGGTCTTCAGCAGTGCGGATGGGACCGACGTGAAAGACTGGCTCGAGCACTGCGAGCTGGTGAGCACCAATAACAAGTGGGATGAAGCCGACAAGCTGGGCAACGTCATCTTTTATCTCACTGGCGTCGCAGAATTGTGGTTTAACAACCACAAACACAACATTCCCACATGGAGCGTCTTCAAGACGTCATGTGCCGAAGTGTTCGGTCGGCTGGCTGTCCGCAAGCAGCGGGCAGAACAGCGCTTGCGCGTCCGCTCTCAGCAGACTGGAGAAAATTTTACCAGCTATATTGAGATCGTCGTCGACCTTTGTCGAGGCGCGAATGACACCATGCCCGAGTCGAACAAGGTCAAACACACCCTGAAGGACATTGACGATGGCGCTTTTCAAATGCTCTTGGCTAGGAATCCAAGTACAGTTTCTGAAACCACCAGCTTGTGTCAGAGCTACGACGAGTTGAAGAAGCAACGCACTCTGACTCGGCAGCCTCAACCTGGTGGTGAGTCGCTGTCCAGTTTCGACTCCATGCCTGACAATCTACCATTGCTTCAGCAAGTCCGAGCCTTCGTTCGTGAGGAAGTCGCCCGCCAACTTTCCCTAGTGCCCTTTACTCACGAGACCACCACCCGTCTACCTGCCCCGCTTCGCACCGCTATATCGGATGAGGTTGCACAAGCTGTTCCCCTTGTGCACTACGAGCCACCTCTATCTACCCGCAGTCACTGCCCGGGTGTCGCACAACCGGTAGGTGCTCCTGTCACCTATCCGCCAGCCGTTCAGCTTGTGGCCGCACCCCTAACCTATGCAGCGCAGCCTGTGGCTCTTCCTGTCGCCTTTTCGCAAGAGATGCAGCCCGTAGCCATGCCGCTCTCCTATGCAGACGCTGTACGTAGGCTCCCGCAATCACCCTACACCACGCGCTCATAGCCTGCACACCCGGCTGCTTATACTGCACCTTGGGCGGCCGCACCAGTCGCCAATCCTTGGAGGACGCCCGATAACCGACCGACTTGCTACGCCTGCTTCATTCCGGACACGTTGCCACCTACTGCCGCCGTCGACCTCAGACGTTCGGCAACAATTTCCGGTTGTCGCGACCCGGCAGCCAACCCTTCGCCCGATACGGGCCGGTCTTGTCACCTCGCTATGCCCCTACTGACCACCTTGACTTCCAGCCGCAACGCGCACCCTCTTCTCGTCGGCGATCGCCCTCCCCGATGCGTCGCCAGCCCAGACCTTCCGACCAGGAAAACTAAGCACTGCAGTTCAAGAGGCAAGAACTGCGCCGTTTTCGAACTGTCTGAGCCCTCGCTCCTCTCCTGCTAACGCGGTTGCAGTAACTGTTGAAGGCTATTGTACTTTCGCCCTTGTGGACACCGGTGCCGCCGTTTCTGTTATTGCCGCTAATCTCTGCCGTTTATTCGCAAAGTGAAGATGCCGCTTTAGGGCTGGTCGCTTCACACTGCAAGCACGCAGCAAGTAACGCCTCTCGCAGCCGGCACTGCAAGAGTGTCCATCGAAGTCATTCTTTACATCAGGAAGTTTATTGTTCTCGCTGTCTGTTCGCATGACGTCATCCTCGGGTGGGACTTCCTATCCCGCTATTGTGACGTCCCCGCAAACACGGACTAAACCCCGCTCCTTTCAAGATGTTTTCGTTCGTTTCTCACACTCACGCATAAAAAAAGGAAAAGAAAACCTTCGGTGTAACAAATGGGCATTCCGGAGTGAAGTACCAGAAGGATTATTTCTACTATTCTCACGGGCTCCCCCGCGCAAACACGAGGACCGGGCGGCGCCTTGTCGTCTACAGACCGTGTGACAGTGTACGATGGAGATAATCGGCGCGCACCCTTCAGATTTGTGGCATGGGGGAGCAGCAGAGCACCTTTTGTTGGTTCGGGGAATGCGACGTTGCCGCGGCGCTTGTGCCGGGTTCAGTTTAACTTTCCGTCAGCCTCCGGGGCTCCAGGGCTCATTACTACGTTCTGCGCGGATGGCCGCCCGCGGCGGTGAATGACGAAGAAGCGGCGGCTACGGAGCATTTCGAGGGAGACAGCGAGCTACATGGAAACGTTGAGACTTGGTCTGGACATCGGCTCACCAAGTACCAGAAGCATCTGGATCATTGTTCGCCCGTAATTAAAGAGTCTTAAGACGGCTCGCCCATCACTCTCCCTGAGGCTTGAGTTTGTACATTGTTACTTGCTCGGCTTTGTTTGGGAGAGGGTTGTCTACTGGTGCGGGCCGCGGGAGCGGCCGTCGGAGATGACACACACCGACTGACAGAGAACTATGCCGCGTGGATAGTGGCGATTGGTTTGGTGCCCCGGTAGGGCGGAGTCGGGTCCTATAAAAAGGGAGTCCGAGATACGATGTGAAGGGTCAGAGAGACGAAGCAATGAGCTCGAGATGGTAGAGAAGTTAGGATGGAAATCACTGAGAGGCACGACGTAGGCGACGATGACGAAGACGACGAAGACGCTGACGAACTGGACAGATCAGACCTTGACGCCAAGAACCAACCTTCGGCCCCGACTCAAGCAGCCAACTCCGAGGCTCCGACTACATGGACATTTTGTGAGACGAACTTCACCTCCTTTACCTAAACGAGCTTTGCGGGAAGGGATGCGGCAAGGGATGCGGCATATTGAGACATTGCGTGGTTTTATTAATTTATCACTTTATCATTTGTGTCGTCGTATGTTTACTCCGTATTGAGGCACCGTTGTATTGTCACCGTTACTCGCTTCTGTATCCTGTTTTGCGTGTCGCGAGTATTTGCTGATGTGTTACCATTTCGTGTAACAGAGATGTCGTTCACGGACAATATGTGTGTACGCCATTTGCACTTGTTATTCAATTAAATGCGTCTATGATTAAGAAAAGATCGTGACGTCTCTTACTTCCCGGCCCCAGCATGAATCCCTGTATTTGACAAGTGTTTGAGACACGTATTCAAGAGGGAACCGGATAAAAAGGGGTTGAGTGTTGATGAACTCGGTAATCGAGTCCCAAAAGATCACTGTGCTTCATTACTGAATGAAACGTTCGCTTCTTCTTTCTCCGACTTCATCATTAACAATCGTCCATGCATGCAGAATCTAGGCGTTCTTCCTATGGATCCCATTACGTTTAAGACAACCGGCATTGCGACACTTATTGATAAGCTAAAGCGATCATCATCATGTGGAGATGACTCAATTAACTCTAAATTTCTTAAGAATACTAAGGAATACAGTTTAATTATCTTAGGCTGCCCCGCCGCGGTGGTCTAGTGGCTAAGGTACTCGGCTGCTGACCCGCAGGGCGCGGGTTCGAATCCCGGCGGCGGCGGCTGCATTTCCGATGGAGGCGGAATTGTTGTAGGCCCGTGAACTCAGATTTGGGTGCACGTTAAAGAACCCCAGCTGGTCTAAATTTCTGGAGCCCTCCACTACGGCGTCTCTCATAATCATATAGTGGTTTTGGGACGTTAAACCCCACATATCAATCAATCCAAACTCTTAGGCTGCCTCTTTACTAAATTGCTCCAAGATAACTGTCTACCTAAAGACTGAAAAACCGCTAAGGTGATCCCACTCCATAAGTCTGGTGAAAGACATAACCCCCGTAATATCGTCCTATTTCTCTCACATCGGTCCCTTGCAAACTAATGGAGCACATAATTTACTCAAACCTCGTTGAACATTTAGAATCAAACAACCTGTTTCATAACTCTCAGCATCGTTTCCGCAAATTTTTCTCTTGCGAAACACAACTAATACTATTTACTAATGATCTCCACGCTGCACTTGAATCAGGTGCGACTAATAATTGTATTTTCCTAGATTTCGCCAAAGCTTTTGACAAGGTTAACCATGAACTGCTCCTACTAAAATTACATTGCTTGCGCATAGACCCTTTATTACTTGACTGGATAAAAGAATTTCTTTCTAACCACACACAGTTTGTTTGCACTAACAATATTAATTCCTCTGAAGTGCCCGTACGTTCAGGCATACCTCAAGGTTCTGTTTTAGACCCACTACTATTTTTAGTTTATATTATTGACTTGCCTAATAACATATTCTCCCCTATTTGCCTCTTCGCTGACGATTGTGTCATTTACCGTACAATTACTGACCATAACGACAGCGAAACCTTACAAGCACACCTAAACAACATTTTACATTGGTGTAACTTTTGGAAAATGGAACTTAACATTTCTAAAAGTAAAGCAATGAGAGTTTCACGTAACCACACATCTATCGATAACTATTCGTACAGCCTGAACGCAACCCCTCTTGAATATGTCCGGTCTTATAAGTATCTTGGTGTTCACATTACTAACTCGCTATCATGGACCACAATAATCACGTCACATCCAAGTCTAATCGCATGCTCGGTTACTTAAAACGAAACTTTCCTGTTGCGCCGACTTTTTTAAAGAAACAGCTGTACATCATTTACATCCGTCCTCTACTGGAGTACGCCGCATGTGTATGGGATCCCGGCCACATAACACTCGTTAACAAATCAGAGGCAACACAAAACCGGTCGTCACGTTTCATTCTTTGCAGCTATAATCGAACATCTAGTGTAACTGCCATGAAGGTCAGGCTTAATCTCTCTCTGCTTGTCATGCGTAGAAAAATCGCTCGCCTTTGCGCGTTTCAATAAATATACTATCACAATCACGTTCTAAAATCGCGCTTAATACAGCCTGCATCTTTCATATCATCCCGCATAGATCACCCCCACAAAGTGCATATTACTCGAAGTAACACCGTCACCTTTTCCCGAACTTTCCTTCCTAACACATGTCGCGACTGGAATCTTCTGTCAGCATCTACCGCCAGTATTACTGAACCTGACGCGTTCCGTCAGGCCTTCACATGTTGAATTCATTGACGAATTAAATTTCATGTTGCGCACGCGATAATTCCTCATCGTTTTCGTAACTTGTATTTCACACCGCATTCTCTCTTTTTTTTCTTCTCGTTTTCTTATTATTGAATCTTTTGCATCTTTTTTGCGTTGCCTAGCTTATTACGTGTATGTTTTGCTTTTTGCCCATTTCGCTTTTGCCCGTTTCGCTTTTGCTCGTTTTCTTATTATTGAATGTTTTGTAGTTTTTGTGCGTTGGCTGACTTATTACGTGTATGTTTTGCTTTTTGCCCCTCCCTTTTACAATGCTGTAAAGTCCTGAGGGTAAAATAAATAAATAAATAAATAAATAAAGACGAGTGGTCTTCCCTCTCTTCGGTAATCGGTGGCGTAGCTGGGGACGTCTCACTCTAAGGCCGCCATAGACTGCGCACGTGCCGAAGTTGAGATTTCACCCTTGTGTGATGTCCCATTATTCGACACTCTTCATCAGCCGCCGAAGTTGCTCGTTCATTAAGATACCGATATTCAGTTTGAAAATTTTGCACTTGTTCCCGTTTCATGCAACGCCTTCGCTGACGCTACAGTCCTTTTTATGCCTTCCGATATCTTCAAATGTCGTCGAGCTCTGCCGCTGCCTTTCGCAACAATTGAGCTTGCCGCCGGAAGAAGCAACATGTTCGTAAGCAATCCGCTTTCCACAACTGTCACTTTGCTTGCGGGGGAATGTCTCGGCTGCGTGCAGGATCTTGACCCTTCGTCTTTGGTTGATGTCCCAGATAACTACTGCGACCACCCAAAAGCACTGTCCGCAATCGGGGAGTCGTCTAATGATACATTTTCCAGTGCCATCGCCGACACTCTCACTCCCACCGAACATGCCGACCTGCTGGATCTTCTGCATGAGTTCAGGAGTTCTTTCGATGTGTCGCAACCTTAACTGGGCCGGACGTCACAAGTCAAACATCATGTTGACACCGGCCTACACCAGCCACTGCGTCAAAGACCATACCGTGTCTCCGCTGAAAAGCCCCGCGTGATTAATGATCAAGTCGAAGATATGCTTTGTGGAGACGTCATTCTACTATCTCACAGTCCCTGGGCATCTCCAGTCGTCCTGGTGCGTAAGAAAGACGGATATATCTGATTTTGCGTGGACTGTCGTCGTTTGAATAAGATAACCCGCAAGGACGTCTATCCTTTGCTGCGCATCGATGACGCCATTGACACCCTTCACGAAGCGGAATTCTTCTCGTCACTAGATTTGCGGTCTGGCTACTGGCAGGTCCCGATGGCTGAAGCTGATCGCCAAAAAAACGTCATTTATTACACTAGACGAACTATACGAATTTAACGTCATGCCCTAAGGGTTTTGTAACGCGCCTGCCACGTTTGAACGTCTTATGAATAATACGCTACGTGGCCTCAAATGGAATATGTGCCTCTGTTACCTCGACGATGTCGTGGTATTCTCCCATGACTTTCCTACCCACCTCCTTCGCCTCAGATACGTTTTGACTTGTCTGACCAACGCTGGCCTGCAGCTTAACCTGAAAAAATGCCGCTTTGCTGCACGCGAGCTCGTTATCCTAGGCTACATCGTGTCCAAGCACGGCGTGTACCTGACCCAGCAAAACTTCGATTAGTCGGAGAATTTTCCAAGCCGACGACCATGAAAAAACTTCTCAGTTTTGTAGGCCTATGCTCCTATTTCTGGCCCTTTGTTCGCAATTTTGCATATATCATGTCACCGTTAACCGAGCTTCTTCGCGGTGACGTGAACCTCTCCTCCTGGTCCCGTGCATGTGAGGCTGCCTTCACAACTCTGCGCCGTCTGCTCACCTCCCCACCTATTCTTCGCCACTTCGACCCGACAGCTCCTACCGAAGTGCACACCGACGCCAGCGGCGTCAGGCTAGGCGCTGTCCTCGCTAAACGAAAGCCCGGCTATTCAGAATACGTTGTAGCCTACGCTAGCCGCACTCTGACGAATGCCGAAACTAATTACAGCGTGACAGAAAGAGTGTTTGGCTCTGGTGTGGGCGCTTGGAAAGTTCCAGCCGTACTTATCAGCCGCCTGTTCGATCTAGTAACTGACCACCACGCACTTTGCTGGCTCTCCACGTTGAAAGACCATTCTGACCGCCTTGCGCGATGGGCATCCACATCCAGGAGTGCGACTTTCGCGTCCTGTATACCGCTGTGGACGCAAACACTCTGATGCTAATGCCCTGTCCCGCTCACCTTTACCACCAGATCCGACGTGCGGAAACACTTGCCTCCAGATCTTGTCATCGCTAAATCTCGACTCGAATGCCACCAAACAACATCATGACCCATGGATCGCCTCTCTTATCGAATATTTATCTGGCACGCCCAACCTTCCAATATCTCGATCCCTTTGACAGTTTTCCATTTCGCCATCTGCGATCAACTTCTTCATCGACGCAACTACGCTCCCGATGGCCGCCGGTGGCTACTGGTCATTCCATGCACTTTACGATCACAAGTATGTGCCTCTCTTCACGAGGATCCGCAACGTGGTCACGCCGGGGTGTTCAAAACATATGAACGCTTTCGCCATCGCTATTACTGGCGCGGCATGTACA